>NC_090934.1:1069503299-1069806330 GCF_040938575.1 Ambystoma mexicanum
GCACACACCTCGAGTAAGCTGCATCACAATCACTTAGAAAAAAGTTACCAATAAACAGTTATTACAAGATGTGAATGCAATTTTTGCTGTATGGCACAGGCAAATTCCAATCAATATATTGAAATAAACACAACATGTTGTTTGAAGACGAACAACATTTTAAATTGTTTAAGTTTTGATTAATAACTCTTCATAAAGACATAACTCTTTGTTTTTTCTCCAGGTTTGAGCTCATACTGTTTGATTGTGAGGTTCACAGCTGTATATCATTTATTCGCAATTTTCTTTTTCATTTTGCTTTTGGATGCATGCATTTTCATTCGTTCTGACATGATAGGCTGTGCTTGCCAACATCGCACTGTGTAAGCCCTGGAGGTTAGTAGCCAGGCGGCAGCCTGACCTGCCAAGGGGGATGAGGCGGGGACCATTGACTGAGAGATGGTTACAATTGTAGCAGTTTCAAACTGTCAGTTTGCTTTTCAGATGCGAGATGCCGTGCACATAGGAGAGTGTGGGTGCGATTTCTCGCCGTCGCCAAAACCAGTACAAAAGGGACCCTATAAAAACTCAAACAGAAAAGAGTTGAGTAAACATTGCTTTATTAACACACAAGCATTCGCGAATGGGCCACAAGTTCAACCGTCTCGCAAAGCAAGTCGTCAAAGTGCCGCCCTTTGCCCTGCACATCGTGGTCCTTTTATACCCATCTGTTTTACATTGTCATACATTGCTGCACATAGATTATGTCCACCACAAGGCGGTTCCTCCCAGTCATGACTTTGCATCAACGGTCAACAGTTCAACATCTGCTATTGTGGTTTCCTGTTATCTGTTATTCGCTCTCTCTCGTGCCCTTCTGTGTCCTTATCTCTGTGCACGAGGCTGTGCTTACTCATTCCTTCCCCACCCGTAATCTGCAGATAGTTTTAGCAGGCTCAACATGCTTCGACATACAGTGACCAAACACAATTCTTCTGTTAAAACAAGTTCTTGCCAGGTCAGCAGGTCTTAAATGTCGCTGTATAAAGAGAAGGCCTCTTCTTTTAACAAAGGGTACATTCTTTTAACACATATGGTGATTAGTACAAACTCCAAGTGTGAGCACAACATTACATATGTATGCGTACCTTCAATCCACCCTTTGCTCACACTTGAGCATCAATCTAAACAGTCCTAGCATAAGCAGATGGCAGGAAAGCAACATCATCACATACTGTATGTACCATAATCTTCTCCAGGCCTCCCATGTCAAAAAATTCCTGTTGTACATGGCTTTTATCCATAGGATTTAGGCGCGTTATGCTGGAAGAACACATGGAAACACAGCACGACACACATACCGGGAAACATTGGATGCAGAGACAAATTCCTACAACTATTGCCGCTAGAACCAGTATAGGCGTAAGAAGTTGCCATCCAATTTCTTTCAGGAGCTTCATCCACCAGCTATCTCCTGACCCTTCCTCCTGGTGGATGCTATCCGCCACTTTATGCAGTTTGTTTACTCCATCCAGGATTCCTGTACTCCCTTCTGGTATGTAAACACAGCATTGGGATCCCACCAAAAAACAGACTCCGCCCCTTTCTGCAGTGAGTATGTCTAAGACATACCTATTTTGGAGAGCCACTAGCCGAATTGCTTTCATTTCATAAGTGATGTTTTCCATTAGGTCTGCAGATTCTTCGATTACGAACTCAAGGGCCCTGTTTAGCTTTTGGATTTCTTGACTGTTCATAAAGATGCCCGCTGGAGGAACCAGGACCCCCATCAGATCTATAAACGTTTCCCATCCTGTAGGTTGATACGTAGGAATTTTTGGGTTTACTGCTCGTTTATTTCTGCTGTGTATTTCTTTATGCAGAGTAGACGGGGCATATACCATCACAGCCGGCATTATTCTGGCTATGTAACATACCCCAACAAAATCTTTGGCTAACCACAAATAAGCCCTCTTGTTACAGACGTAGGCATGTCCTTCAATCTGTAACAATCCCTTCGTGTAGTTATTTAGATTCACCATTTGACTGCACCCCGAGATCATTCTTTGATTACCTCTTGCGCTCCTCTTAAAACATATATTCTTTGGCCTAAACTCTTGTGTGATGGTGATAGGGGGAGGAGGTTCTCTTACTATCTGTACCATAGCAGGTGCAAGCCCGATTCCCTCAGTTTTGATTTTATAGCGTATCTTTTCCTTTAGAAGGGTTTTGTTCTCTCCTCTAACATAACAAGCGGTATTCGGTATCATGTATTGCTGTGCTGACACTATTCTCATGTAAATTAATGTACACCCGGCATCCTCAGTAACTGGCGATGCGTACACTGGGATGCCTTCACTGCTATGTCGGGGCATGCGGGTGCAGATCCAGCAATCAGTTTTATTCACTACCCCATATGTTGTGTTTATTATCTTCACGTATTCATTTTTAGCATAGTCTTCCGGGTCGTGTTGGTCATAGGCATCTCGATTCCTGCTCTTGACCCAATCTGTTCTCCCTGTTTCATTTGACTCGGGCAACAGGTTCTTTAATTCATATCTAGATGGATGTTCCAGATACCAGAATATTATGGCAAATGCTATTAGTACTACTATCGTGCATACAGAAAACAAAATTTTGCCTCTTGTGGTACAAACTGGTATTTTCCTCTTACCTTCTGTGTTTGAGGAGCATACACTTATCCGTTCAGGGACTAAACCAGCATACACGGGTGTAGACATAGTTCAGTATATGGCTCAGTATACAGCGTATATCAGTTGCAACCTAGCGATATAGCAATATCCCCTATTTAAAGCACCAGTGTCCTTATTACTCTAATAGTGGTAGGTCTCACTGAAAACCTTCATCCGATCTGTCCCACGTCTCGCAGTGCCTGTCCCAGGAGGGGAACGCCGAAGGCCCTTCAGGCTACAAGCCCGTCGTCTTCAGTAAGGCACAATTCTGCTAAAACCAACAAGAGAGTCCAAATGTTCATCTCCCTAATGATCAAAGTTCAAAACAGTGTCCTTACACGTTGCTTGGCACATACACGTCACGGGATCGGAGGCGATGGGCACACCTACTAGTGGCATCTGGCAGTACTGTTGCAACCTGGGGTTGGTTGGTTCCCTTTTCTGGATCCACGTGGTACCAGTGCGATTTGCCATCAACTTTTACCGCAGTTTGTGTTGCGAGGAGAACCTGAAACGGGCCCCTCCATCTGGGTTGCAGTCCGCTGGTGTGATCGAAGGCTTTTATAACAACCCAGTCACCGGGCTGCACGTCGTGACCTTCTCCTATCAGAGGAGATGGAGCTACTGCGTTCACCTGTGCATTAATAGAAATCAGTCTATTAGTTAACCCAATACAGTACTGTTGTAATGCAGGCCATGCTTGCTCAGACAATCTCTTAGGTGATTTGGGGGTCCCAATACTTGGTGGGCGCCCCATAACAATTTCGAAAGGAGATAAACCATGTGTACGCTTAGGCATAGTACGCATACTCAATAATGCAATAGACAATGCATCCGGCCATTTCAGTCAAGGGCATCCAGTGTTTCAATATGCATTGTGCTGTGGAGGTGGCACTATTGTCCCGCAGGGGATATGCTTCCACCCATCCTGAGAACCCACATTTCATCACCAAACAGTAGGAATGTTTATTTACAGGCTCCAGCTGTATAAAGTCCATATACACCACCTCAAAAGGGCAGGTGGGTAACTTACTGTGGCCCGCCGGGGCCGGTACACCTTTCCCCACATTATATAAAACACATATTTCACATTGTTTTGCCCATTGGCGACAATACATTCCCAATCTTTTGTTGTACCACACAGTACTTAAAACTTCTTCCATAGTTCTTGCGTTAACGTGGGTTGGACCATGAGCCACGCTCACTATCACAGGTAAGTATGCGTCAGGTAGTACCCAGGTGTTCGTTTTGGTATGTGCCCATAGCCCATCTACCGTCTCCTCATATTGATCATCCTTGTGCCAAGATAGTCTTTCTTCAATGGTTGCATCTGCTTGGATTTCCTTTACGCGCTCCTTCGTCCCTTCCATAGTCACATCCCTCCCCACTATGAGCTGTCGGGCTTCCCACCGAGTGTCCCTTGTGGCAGCTAGTTTAGCCATCTGGTCAGCCAAAGAATTTCCCTGCGTGACATAATCCAGTGTTTTTTATGTGCTGAGCACTTCACTACGGCCACCATTTTGGGCAGCGTAAGGGCTTGCAATAATTCAGCAATCAATCGGGCATGTTTAATAGTATCACCTTGGGAGGTTAAAAACCCACGCTCTCCCCAGAGTTTACCAAAACTGGAAACCACCCCATGAGCGTAGGCTGAATCAGTATAAATTGTCACTTTCATACCGCTGCTTAACACTAATGCTCTCGTTAGCGCAATTAATTCTGCTGCCTGGGCCGATTTTTCACACACTTTCCCACTCTCAATCAACCGTTCCCCTGTAGTTACTGCATACCCTGCTGTTGTCTCCCCATTTGGCAGTTTGAAACAGGAACCATCACAGAATAATATACCCTCATTATCAACCAGCGGGGTGTCTTGCAGGTCTGCTCTACCCTTAGTGTGTTCTTCCATTTGAATCACACAATCATGCCTAATGTCATCAGGTGAGGTGGGCAAAGGAAGCAGTGTCGCTGGATTCAAAGTGTTACACCGTTCAATTTTTACATTACTGGCAAACAGGATCATCTCATACTGTGTGAGTCTAGCTGTAGTCAAATGCTGTGTATGCACTCTATTCAGAAGAACATCTACCGTATGTGGAACCTTTACTGTTACTTCACTCCCTAGGATGAAACCTGCACTTTGTTTTAGGGCTGTCGCTGCTGCAACTACTGCTCTCATGCATGGGGGTAGGCCTCGAGCTACTGAGTCCAGAGTGCTAGAAAAATATGCACATGGTCTCTGTTTACCCCCTTGTTCCTGTGTCAAGACTGACACAGCGCAACCTTCCTGTTCATCAACAAAAAGGCAAAATCTCTTAGTATAATCAGGTGTGCCTGTTTCCAGCTCCCGTGTCTACCAGACATCTCAAGTTTCGGTGGGGGCCGATCCTAATAGAGGCATAAGGCCCCCTTTGGTCTATAGGAACCTGCACCACTCCCGCTATCTCATTCCGGCATCCTCAGGACATATCGCTTGTGTTATCCTGAAAATCATCGTTATAGTATACCCCTTCTCCACATTCTTCACCCTGGCATACACCTTGTACTTGTGTCGTTTGTTGTGGCTGATACAGTAGATTGGGGGGAGGCGGGGCCGGCCAGGGAACATCCCCTCTTGCTTGTCCGTCAAAGGCATTGGGTTGAGGGGGTTTAAACATTCTATTGTCTTGGTTGCCGTACCCACCAGTCCTATTTCCTGGGGCAAATGTTGTCTGTGAAGGGGGCCGTACGCCCCTTCCTCTCCCACCACTCTGGGGACACTGGGATTTCCAGTGTCCGGGTCTCTTGCAGAAGGCACATACATCTTGGGGTAGCCCATCCCTCCTCCCATATAGCGCACCTTCTTGCACTGTACCTCTTCCTGTCCCTTGGCCCCCTATCATGTTGCTACTATAGCCCTGTGACGGGCCGTTATAATTGTGGTTATACCTGCCTTGGGGCCCTTGATGCAACTGTTGCATCAACACTTTGGTTTTTAAATCCTTCTCTTGTCGTGCCTTTTGTTGTCCCTTCACTCTTTCCCCTCTTTCGTAATACCTAGCCATTTCGAGGAGATCCCGGGGGTTCCTAGTCATCCATGTACTTTCTGCCCTCCTAATGTTCTCCTGAATTGGCCCGTGGAGCCCCTCTACAAAGTTTGTGGCAAAGTACCGTTGGCCCGTTTCAGACCCTATCTCTAGCCCACTGTGCACTTTGAATGCTGCTTCATAACGCAGAAAGTACTGTGCTACCTCCTCACTTGCACCCTGTATCACAGCGGACAGTTTCTCCACATTCACATCAAATGGGGGTAACACCTTTTCTAGAGCCCTCAGGACTGCCATGCCATGCCCCCTTAGGGGTTCAGGATATTCCTCATGCAGTTTTCTATTTTTGCTCGCATCCATTACATCTTTCCATTTTATTGTTTCATTGTCTTTGGCACGAAAGGGGGTCCATATTTCTTCTGGGACAATGGCTAACAATATGTTATCTACATCCTCTACGGTAAATAACCCTGGTCTGAATAACTTTCCTACTTCCTTGTAGAATCCTGCCGGGTCTATACGGGGGTCGGGGATGGACTTGGTGATATGCATTAATTCAATTCGGGATAAAGGGACATACACATAGGTGCGCATCATGTTACCAGTGGCTGCCTCTATGGTGGGTTGGCACTCTCTCATTGGCATTAATAGTAACTTTTCCATGTCTGTTTGTTCACTTACAAGGGCCTGCGCTGGTGGCGAAACAGAGGATTGATGACTAAGAGCTTTCTCTTTTATTTTTTTATAATCTTTTAATAGTTTCTCCACCTTAGCCATCCTCCATTCTTCCGCCCCTGAATCATCCACTCTTATATTAGATAGCAGTTTCTTATCCAATTCCGTCCTAATCCTATTCCACTGGGACACATATCTAGGCTCCTTTTCCTCTTCTATATCATCCACCCTAATAAGAAGATATTTAATTACGTTTACTTGTATAGGCCAGCCAAGGCCCTCCATCAGACTCACCAGGGTGGACATGGACTGCGAGTGTATGGATGCTATCATACGATTAGCTACGTTTTGGCCCGCCTGGTCTGCATCTTTGAGTTTAGCCTCTCTTTCCCTCACCTCTCTTTCCCATGCCCTCTTTTCCTTCTCCCATTCAACACCGCCCCTTATGACTTCCGCTATTATGTCGGACATACATCCCCATAACTGAACACTGGACGCAGTCACTGGTAGTAACGCGACAGCGTCCTGATATGCTGAGGGCAGATCCGCAGTACTCTGTCCTCTCAATTTACAGTTACCCTCATAAAAGGTATATAGTTTAGTGGCCACTGTCCTAAATTCCAAAGGTGTCAAACGCCCCAATTGGTCCCGTAGGCTGTCATTGAGGGGTGTGCCATACAGCCCGGTCATAAGGATTTGCAAGTCTCCATCTCTATCCTTTTCTACAGTAGTCGTTCTCCTATGGTCTATCAACCTATCTGGGTTTCCATACTTCATTGGGAATTCCACCCTTTCACCCTCACTGTCTGCCGGTGGAGCTGTAGCTCCTGGAAACAATAATTCAGTCGTTGTTTGTTCTGCTTCTAGCCCTATCACATCTTCATATCGAGGCACCGGCACGGCAGGATACATACCCCCACTGTTCTTAATCATCATATGTCTATCCAACTGATCTAGCCTCTCGCCCTTCTCTTTTATCTCTAGATCATGTAATTTTTGATTTACCGTTCTCTTCTGCTCCTTTGCTTTTTGTTTGTTCTGAGCATTGCGCCTGCGCATTGCTTCTACCCTCCATAGTCGTATAGCCTCAAACTGTGCGGGTCTGACCCGTCTTTTACTAATTCTATTTCTACTTTGGATATGTGGTCCACATCAAAGGACCCGGTGTCTGGCCATTTATGCTCAATCAAATCTTTTGTGTATTCGGACCATTCTTTTAAGAACAATGTTGAATTCAATCCATGTTTAATCAACATATCAAATGCAGGGGTTCCTTCAAGAGGGGCATAGTGTCTCTTGCCTATACCACTCTTGCTGGAAGCCGCTTGACCCATTTTGTTGGTATACCACAATTGCCTAAAACACTCACCTTTCCCAAATATGCACCTATTGGCTAACAATAATAATACATCCTCCTGGCGTATCTAACATATCATATCATCATTTCAACATTACTTCTTCATAGACGGACTTACCACCGTCCTCTTCACAAACCCTGAATCATTATTTCCTTATTCCATCATGCATCCGTCCATACCACTTATCTTAAGGGTCCCGCCAGAGTGTTCCGGACCCGAAGGGCGACAGCCTGCTGTTCCACCGCCAACGGAGCCGGAAAAACAAGGATGACGCGTTGGTTGCAATCAAAGGTGCGGATTCAGTTGTTGGGGCCCCGTGATCAATTCCTTCTCCGGTTCCGCCGCGGCGTTCCTCACCCAGTGACGGACTGTCGCTCCTTCGCGTCCCACTTCTGACACCAAAATTGTGGGTGCGATTTCTCGCCGTCGCCAAAACCAGTACAAAAGGGACCCTATAAAAACTCAAACAGAAAAGAGTTGAGTAAACATTGCTTTATTAACACACAAGCATTCGCGAATGGGCCACAAGTTCAACCGTCTCGCAAAGCAAGTCGTCAAAGTGCCGCCCTTTGCCCTGCACATCGTGGTCCTTTTATACCCATCTGTTTTACATTGTCATACATTGCTGCACATAGATTATGTCCACCACAAGGCGGTTCCTCCCAGTCATGACTTTGCATCAACGGTCAACAGTTCAACATCTGCTATTGTGGTTTCCTGTTATCTGTTATTCGCTCTCTCTCGTGCCCTTCTGTGTCCTTATCTCTGTGCACGAGGCTGTGCTTACTCATTCCTTCCCCACCCGTAATCTGCAGATAGTTTTAGCAGGCTCAACATGCTTCGACATACAGTGACCAAACACAATTCTTCTGTTAAAACAAGTTCTTGCCAGGTCAGCAGGTCTTAAATGTCGCTGTATAAAGAGAAGGCCTCTTCTTTTAACAAAGGGTACATTCTTTTAACACATATGGTGATTAGTACAAACTCCAAGTGTGAGCACAACATTACATATGTATGCGTACCTTCAAGAGCTCAAGCACGTAGGCTCCCAGACCTCGCTTACGCATCTGCAGGTGAAAGCTGGGGCTCGTATATGTTCTGAAATTGTATGAAATCACGGAAGCTGCTCACAGCATAATTGTAAGAAGAACAGACTTCTGGGATGGACCTTGGCGCACTTTATCAGCATCCAGCCAGTTGACCTCCAGTCCTCTGGAGACCAATTTCGGTAACGCGGGTAAGGGTCTGATTCATTGAACTAGGAGGGCTGTGTAGAGGACGGAGTGAGGGGCGCAGTGGTGAGGTTTGCATCGCATCACTCCCCACGTCTTTCAAAGCCTTTTTGTTTTAATTTGGTAGCCTGCTGTGAATGGTGGCAGACTCGAAAGCAGAACTTCTGTGTTGTCTACCATCAGATTTGGGCATGTTCTGCCATTCACTCCCTGCTCCCCCCACACATAGAAAGGGAAAGAGGCAGGAATTAGATGGTGGGAGAGGAAGGGGGTGAAATGTCAGCATTTTGTCCACTGGTCAAAGATCTGTATCTCGCAATTGACAAGAGGCAGCCTTAAGGAGCTGCAGGGAGGGTGACTAAATTCCAACAAGCCTTTCAGTATCGTTAAGTGGTCCCACCACAGGCCTGACATTTCATCAAAGCCTTTCTTTTCCCAGAAACAACGGTTTACATTCTGGGACTTAGCCTGTTGCATTTCCAATATGTTTGAGAATATGAATTGTGAAATGCAAAGTGATTAAAAAACGTTGCTGCTGGCCACTTGTCAAACGTTTCTCTACCACTAGCTGCTAATTTAGTAGGAGTTCCAGGTATGTTCATAAGAGCATCTCATGCATGAGTGAGAGATGCTGCTGTGTTTTTTGTTGTTGCATTATTGAACTCCTATGTATGCCTTTAAACAGTGTCAGGGCCTTTAAGCCTTCTGGAATGAGAGGTGCCTTTAGCCTCAGGGGGGGCCCCAGCAACTGCCCCCATGTTATCAGTCAGCAGTCTTGTAACACAGCAATATATTCATTTATCAATTTTTGTTCTAGGGCTTAAAATGTGCGCTTTGCAGTGCTCGCATTAAAAGCTGTGTTTTCTCTTCCCATTCTGAAACTTAAATCAGATTTGGTGAGGTGGAGTCCTTTGAAGTTGTCAATCTGGGGCAGAATCAACTGTTTAAAAATTAATCAGGCGCCTCGGGTGAATTATTTCTTAAGCATGCTCCCCATTAAGATATCAGGAATCATATTTAAAGAGTTCAATAGGTTTATGCAAGACTTTGTTGGGGGGCATGAACTTGCCTAATTTCTCTGACTACAATTCATCGTTCTCCAATCGGCATCTGTGCAAAATTATTGACTCTGAAGACGCTCAGTCTGCACATTCTGACCTCATTTCCTGGGAATGCAGTAGTGTTTCTCACTTGTACCCGAAAGCGCTGCTGACTACTCAGAGGAATAGATCAAAGAAGATCAGCGCTCTTACTTCATTCTTGCGAGACTGTTGGTGTGAGCTCTCGAACCGTGTGAGCGCTGATCCCTATTTACACCCAGATGCCTCCATATGGAATAATCCAGCCTTGAAGTCTCAGGGTAAAACTCTGTTTTGGTCAATGTATGGAATCATAAAAACTACTCGAAAAGGTGATCCGAGATTGGCTGCAATTTGGGCAGAGGAATTGGGGGAAGATGTGAACTTCAGATGTTGGCGGAGGTGCTGTGAGAACACTCGGTTGGTGAGTTTGGATTGGACCCTCAGCCAAAATTGCTGTTTAGGGCCTATTGGACGCCAGAGAAACTATTCAGGAGGCAGCTTTTGGATAATAATCTTTGCTGGAAGTGTAAAAGTGTAAATCCCCATGAATGCCTCATTACTGATTTTAGGTGATGACTCCTTGCTGGAGAAAATTGACTTTGGTAAGAAAGTTTGGTTACTACGCGCATGCATGGTTGCTAAGAAATTCATATTGAGGTCCTGGAAGTCAAGTAATTCTTTTAACATCGATGATTGGGTGGAGGAGCTTCTTACTATTTCAACATATGAAAGGGCCATTTACAAACTCTCTAATGACGTTGACAAATTTTGGGACATTTGGAGATGCTTCCTTGATGTCTATGGATAATTCTGAACTTTGATCTGGGATGGTATATGTACCTTTAAGTACTGATGATTGTATGATACCTGTGGTTGTATGATGGTGTTATGAAATTCTTGAAGGGGATGTCTAGTTTTGTGCGATTGAGTTCCTGTTCTTTTTCTCCTAGACTTGCTCTCATATTCCTCTTTCTTCTTTTTCTTTATCTTTTTCTTTTTCCCTTTGTCCTTCTTATTCTATCTCTAATATGTAGTTGTTGTTCTGAATTGGTTGCTGCGATTTGACTCCTTTGCATTGAATTGGCTGCATATGTGTGGACTTATTGGAATGCTACTGTTTTTGTTCTTGATTGCTGTTACTGTGAAAATAAAAAATGTTAAAAAAGAAAAAAGGAAGTGTTATCACCTCATTGCCTTACAACAGTGGTAGCACCAATTAATGAGGTACTCTTGGCATGCTGGGGACCATATTACGAATCCGGGCTCTGGAGAGGGGAGTTTCCAGGGCGAGGAACCAAGGAAGCATCTCTCATCTCCTTAAAAGGGTCCACTGTACAGACATGAGAAAGGGAGCGAGTGGTGGGCTCGGTAGAAGAGGAAGGAGCTGGGCACATTGCCTCCTGCTGCTATGCGCTAAATGAACTGGACATGCCTGGATTTGTAAACCTCCATGTCATCTTTGCACCATTTGATGGAGAACAGTCGTCATAACAAGAACACACTTTGGGTCCTGGTGTCTGCCTGGCTCAATAGGCAGTGTGATCTGAAAGGGCACGCCAAGACACCCTGTTGGGACAGACAGGCCTCTGACTCCACATGCCGCGGCTGCCTGGAACAGCAGCAAGAGTCCCCCTCGCGTGCCCCTGAGGCAGGCACTGCTCTCACTAAGACTCTCTGCACCCACCCGCAACACACCGCCATGCCGGGCAAGGCCTTGGTGATGGGACTGGTCACGAAGGATGCCCTGTGGCCTGAGCGGTTGCCGGTTGGCACTAGTGGGATGCAGCTCAGGAGCCGAGGAAAAAGAAGGGCTGAACAGGGTCAAGCCAAGAGGAAATTGCAATCATGCAGCCCGTTGCTTCCACTGTATGGCAAATGTTTCTATAATATGCTCAGGTATTCCCACCATGTGCCAGATATTAGGATCATGCGCCTAAGCGATACTATAATATGCTCTGGGACACTAGGGTTCCGACCATGGAGGAAGTCAGAAGCGGGTGACACCATGAGGTGCTGTTCCGGGGTGACACCAACCCTAGTGACGCCACTGACCTGCATATTTTAATACGTTGCATTGAGACTTCCCCCATGGATGTCGCAAAGCATAGATGTTGCTGTCATTGTACTGCATCTTCTTTTATTTTTTCAGCATGTCTGGTATGTGCGAAATTGGCAAATGTTGCCCTAAATTCCACTCTTCCCATTTAACAAATAAAAAGGGGTTCCCTATGCCCCAACACCACAGGGCAAGAAATCTGTAATATTTGTATTTCTCCTACAAATTATTAGCAATTTTGCAATTCCGCAGTTGAAAGTAGTATGACATTTCAAACATTTTGTTTGAGAAGTGGGCCTTTTTTGGAGTTGAAATTTGCTGAATTTGATACATTTCCCACATATTAATTTGCAACCTTTGGAGAGCGATGCAAAGGAATTCATCCACCCCTATTCCCTAGTGGCTATGAAGGTTATATCGAAAGCATATTTTTCTTTTTGTACTGAGAAACAATGCTATGTGATGCCACTTTCTTTTTTTGTCAAGGGGGAAAGGTTGTGCACCACCACTTCCTGTGATGTTGGGGTGTGGTCAGATGACATCACTTCCTGTGTTTTCGTCAGAAGTCAAGGGTTGTGTGATGTCACTTCTGCTACCGCTGGAGTTTTGGTGAAATGACGTCCCTGGATGAACCCCTCAACTTTAAGGCTGACTTATTGGTATTTGGTGCACTGAAGAAGTACATATATATGGAGCACCTGATATGGAGCAACTTTACTGCTCTGCCCTCTCCTGTGAAGCAGGACATGTACCATCTTTTATATGCAAAATAATGGGCTCAATGTGCTCGCTCAGGTTTCTCCCCAGTGGAACTTGTGAGCTCATATTTAAAATCAAAAATATGAAACTACCTAGTCCAAACATGCCAAGGTGATGTTGATGAAGAAAACAGGAAATGCATTGTTATTATTAGGATTGCTTATACAGCGCAACTCGCCCAAAGACCTCAGTGCGTAGGTAGTACAACAAGAAAAAGGAGTCAGTCAGTCATAAAGCAGATAGAGAGAACTCAAAAAGTCTAGTCGTTGGAGTTGAAGAAAAAGGTTTTTACAGCTTTTTTGAACTGATATAGAGCTGGAACATTACGAAGATAACAGGGAAAGGAATTCCAGAGAGAAGGGGCGTAGAAATCAATAGTAGTACCTTCATAATTCTTCAATTTGCATTTAGGCTAAAAACGTTTGATAAGCTTGGTGGATCGCAGAGGGCGAAAGTTTAGGGGTTTAGACATTCTCTCAACTAAGCAAGGCGGAGCTATTTTAGCCACACATTTGTATGTCATGGTAAGATTTATATAAGAGATATGCTGTTTAACCAGTAACCAATGTAAAGACCGCATCGGGCTACTGTTATATGATCAGAGCGCCTGTGGCCACAAACAACTCTTACCACATTATTATGAGAGGTCTGCAATATATTAAGGTTGGGTTTTGATGTACCAGCAAGAAGGCTATTGCAGTAATCTATCGTAGAATTAATGAGGACAGTAGCCAATGAGGAGAAATGTTTTCCATAGAGGACCATTAGGGTTTTTAGGCATCAAATGGTCACTGCATGAATCCATGTCACTGGCACATTACATGTTCAGTGCAGGGATTGAAATAAGGATTTGACTTTCAGGATCTGAAAGCAGTTCCTGGCTGTTTGGCATCACTCAGAAAGCAGAAGTTTCCTCTGGTGATCCAGGAGCTGTTATATAGTGTTCCACAAATGTAAACTGTAAGTTTATCAATTATATACAACCAATTATCTTTTAAATGTCTCCCAGATACATCCAAATGCTCATTTATACACATTCCCAAACACACAAAAGTAATGCCACATAGGTATGTTTGCATAGAACCAGTTGGCATGGCGAGCCAAAAGTAGCTCCTGGCAGCTGTTGGTGTTAAGCCAACTAGGCTTTCCTAGGCTTTAACCAGGAGCTAAATCCCTCCCAGCAATGTCAAGCCCTGTCAGTAATTTCCTTTTACAATGATCACGTGTGTTCACCATATGCATCAATTGAAGCAATCAATGAGCAGCATCTCAGAGGGCAGTGCCTTTACTAAATGTAAGCTCAGAAGTGGTAAGGTGGTGTCCCTGTGACCTGAAGTTATCTTGTCATCCGATGTATTTAATAAAAAAAGTAGAGCATACTGTTTAAATACAAATACCAACTATATCAACCAATCACAATTAGCTTCATTGCGGCACCAGGCCATACAAGCAAACAAGTTCATAGCACATTACTTGAAATATAATTATAAAAATGTCTGCTGTCAATTAAAAACTTCTGATAGCAGCAAAGTTTTCAAATGCCTTGAATAAAGTGCATTTCCATTTAAAACAATGATTCCTCGCGCCTGTTCATCAATGCTTATATTAGAACATTATCATATCAATTCAACTTTGGCAATTAAGAAACCCTACAAATTCATCAATTAATTACAAAATCAATAAAATACAATTTATGAAATTTATGAAATTTAAAAAAGGGAAGACCTAAAAATAGGGAGAGTATACTTGCAGCCCTATAAACAAATAAAAAGTTGTTTCTAATATACTGATAAATTCACAGACAGTTCAAATATCATCTTGGATAACTGTACGCAGCTTTCATCTGCGCAGCCATGCCTGGTGAACATAGGGTGTTACACTTATCACAGAATTAAGGATGACATAACTTCTGCATAATTGTAGAGTGTCTGCAGTTGAAAGAATATCGTGCCTCTGCAATAAAGGTTTTGAATACCGTACTCTCTCAGATTTCAACAGCTCACACTCACACATAGAAGGTGGACAATAGATTCTTCTCCCAGGTTACATAAAGGGCATCAGCCACCCCCTCCACGTTTCCAAGATCTAGTGAATGCAGAAATCTGTAATGTCCCTAGCCTAAAGCAGGCAAACAGGACTCGCGCGTAAGGTGGGAACAAATAGTCAAAGTAGCCTTCTTGGCCAATATCTGCCCTACATGCCAAATAATCAGGACCTCATTTTAGCAGGTTTGCAGCTTCCACCAACTTTGTCCTGGCTAGGATGATTGCTTTTTCTTTTAGTCTAAATGTAATGCCCCTAACAATGGTGTGTGGCCCTCCCAGAGCGCGGATTCATTCAGGCTATGCAGTCATTTCTTTACATGAGCTACCCAGGGGATGCTTTTACCCCCCAGCACCTAGAGCATGTTTCATATTATCTCGATATTTGCCAAGTCCTTCAGTACTCTATAGAATTACCCAGTAAAGTACTGGATTCAAGAGACAACCTGTTCTGCAATCGGAAACAGGTCAAGCTCTAAGGGCAGCAATGCCTTCGGGGAGCCTTAGGTGATATAAAGGAGTTGCTTCAGGTTTTCTACTCTTTTCCAGGCCTGTTATGTTTCCATAACCCCACAATTCTGCACCGTAGAGACTCCCTGGGATAGATTGCTTGCCATAAAATTCTAAAGCTGTGGCAATTGCACCCCTACCATGTCAAGCATGGAAAATTCTATTTGCTCCTCAAATGTGTACAAGTCTTATCCAGGTGGACAGCCCAAGACCATTCTTGTGGAATCTAATTCCAAGATAATCAAAGAACGGTACTTGTTCTAGGCTTTTCCCCTCCACCACTATATCGAGTTTACACTGCCTGGTATGCCGGGGTCTGAAAACCAAGAACTTCGTTTTGTCAATATTCAATCTCAGATTAAGTTCTTCAATATGTCCAGATTATGTATCAGGCCCTGCGGGGTAGTAGCTAACAATACTGCATCATCTGCAAACAAGGGCGCTGGGTATTTATCCGTACCCATTCTGGGGCAGTTCAGGCACCCCTGTATTAGGGAGTCAATGATCTCTTCTATATAAATGCAAAATAACAAGGGGGCAAGGGCACAACCTTGTCTTATGCCCTTCAAAACTTCAAAGGGGTCAGTAAATTCCCCAGCCAGTTCATACCTCACCACTGCTTCATTGTTACAGTACAACACCTGGATTACAGAGATGAAATGACAGGGTCCTTTCCTTTATCTTTAAAACTTGCCAGAGAACTTCCCGAGCAACCTTTTCAAAAGCAGTCTTAAGGTCCACAAAGATTGCATGCAATTTAATTCCATTCAGAACCGTATACTTTTGTCCAATCAAAATAATCGAAAGCATTGATCTACTGTGCTTTTATGTTTTTGAAAACCAGCTTGGAGGTCGCTAATTATATTATTTTCCTCCACGCAGGATTGTAAGTGGACAGATTTAGCAAAAGTTTTACCAACACTATCTAGGAGTGAGATAGGCCTGAAATGTGCTGGCGAGTCCCTGTTCCCTTTCTCGTATGTTGGGACTATAGAGGCAGAGTGCCAAGAGGAGCGTACTATCTTCAGCTGAATAACTGCATTCAAAAGTTCGCATAGAACATGGCCCCATACACACAGTTCATCTTTATAAAAAATAAATGGGGACCCTGTCTGGACCTGGCGCCCTGCCACTCTTCTGGGTGCTAAGGGCATTACAAACCTCCTGCACCATGAGTTGTAGAACATTTGTAAGTGTAATTGCAATGGCTTATTTATAACGTGCTTAATACCCATAGGTTTCTAAGCGCGGACCCGGGGATCGAACCTGTGTTGCTCAGCGTCGTCTTGCTTTCAAAATGAGCGCGTTGCCCCTAAACTATGCTCCCAAGATCGCCCACCCTTGTGGGCTCCTTTAAGGTAGAACTGACTCCAGGAAGTGTACCAGTTAGTTTTCCTACAGGGCTGCCATATAAACCCAAGAAGTGCTCCCAGGAAGCGTCTGCAGTGATGCAACAATGAAACATCCCATCCCCACCTGTTCCCACCCCAGAGATCCTTTCCCAGAAACTCTCAAACACCTGCATTAAAGGACACCAGGCTGACTTGACATAAACTTTCTTCTTTTTTGTGATTAACCTTTTATAATTAGTTGTGCAGTGGCCAAGTTGAGCCTTATCCAGTGTGGATCCCGCTTTGAGACATGCACGCAGCTGCTTCTTGGCGTCCTGGCAATTGGCATCACAGAAAAAGGGGCTTTTTAGCGCTTTCTTTTTAACTTTCCACGGTTCGCAGGTAAAATATGGGATGGGATTTTCAATCCGCTTTTCAAACTCAATAAGAATGCCACCGTTTGCAATTTCTTCAGTGCAAATCATCTCCAAATTGCTCAGAATGGCGTCATAAATTGTTAGCTTTTTTTCTTACACTCTGATTTCAAGCCATTTGATGGAGTTTTACGGGCATGCCCTGAGACAGTAATAACCCCAGCCCTTGGTGTATTCTTTGGTAGTGAATACTATTAATGAGTAATGGCTAGTGATCACTCGCAGAATTTTCCAATATTTCAAAACCAATTACCCGTCCCCAGTTTTTGGCCATTACCAAAATATTATCTATAATTGAAGATCCATTTACCCCTGAATAAGTAATCCGGGCTGGCTGATACTTAGAAAAATGGACATTGCAGGGTCTTAACTGTAAATTATAGGGTTCCATGTGTTAATATCCCAGCAAAATATATCGCCATACAGAAATATCGCCTTATTTTTGCGACAATATTAATCCAAGGAACCTGTGGGGGACACCCCCGCAACCTGCATCATTTTTTTAATGGAGCAGCAGACACCCCCGCAACACCTGGTCCCAATAACCCCATAAATTATCCCCACTAATTATATCGCCTATGGTCTTACCCCATGACCATATGTATGGCGATATTATTGGTGGGGATAATATTACCTGATACCGAATTATAAACAGTACAGGCTGTATCAACTGCTTGGCAATGTACCCTCTTGGGTTTGGCTGCCACTGGAGCGGAAGGTCCCAAGCGATGTCTTGTTCCTCCCATAAATCCTCCAACTCTCTCATGGGTTCGAGTTGGAGATTGAAATCACCTGCCAATATTATATCGGTCTTCTGTGGGTCTGAATGCTCCCAATAACTGACCAGTTCCTGTATTCTGTCCATCAAAATCAGCCCATGGGACTGAGCAGGCTGATTATGCACATTAAACAACAGGATACGGTCACCTCCAGAGGTGTGCACCACTAAATGTAAAAGATCTGGCGAGCCGGAACACCGGAACTCAATCTTCCAGTTTAAGGCAATACCAAGATCAGAAGACCTCCATTTGGCCTCCCTCTGAGGCCTTTCTTGGCATGAATTTGAAAGGATTGATACCTCTGCAAGTCTACCTCCCCGCATGACCAGGTTTCTTGAATTAAAATCATATGAAAACCCCATACAAAGTCCAGCCACCCTGGATCCGCCAAATGTCTTGCAATCCCTGCAATGTTCCATGAACCTTGCCTTGTTAAGTGCTCTAGAGTGCTTGAGGCCCCCTTCCTCAGTCAGTCTATTTCTTCAATATCCCCATCACGCATCACTGCCTCAATTCCCGTGGCTAATGTGCTTGCAGTGGTCAGCTCCTTTTCAAGCCCACTGGGTATTTCTCTGCCCTTGGGGCGAAAAAGCGGGTATGCCCCCTGTCCCACACCACACTCAGTTTTGAGTGTGTTTGGTGCAAAGGGTCTAATCGTTCCTATTGAACCTGAGGACGCTTATGTGTGCAAATTAATAGCACGCAAACCGTCCACCAAATCCCATGAGCACAGAAAAACTTGATTGCTGTCGTAATGGCTGTCGGACATTTGAGTTTGTCTACAAGTCACAATATCTCCTCTAATTATAGAGAGACAAACTTTAACATTATGAATCGAATGCATGCATTTATTCGTTAGAGAATCCTGGTCTTCCCAGCTTTCTGGGCACACTCTCGGCACATTTACCATTGTAAAACGAGGAGCTTTGCCTTTGCGCAGCCAGAAATCATCTGTTCTTTTGGGGCATGTTACAAATTGATGGTTTTCCCCCATTGTGGACCAGGGATTAATCACTCTCGGTTGGAACTGGAGGGGGGGAGGCAGTTGAGGGGCACCACGGATCAATGATGGTGCACAATTATTTGTAAAACCTACTTGTGGGCAAGATAAACTAGCCTTACCAGTTTCCATAACATTGCCACCCATGCCCCTCTTATCGAGGTGCATAATCTCCTCGAGGTGCATAATCTCTACTCTTGGGCATAGCACTTTTTATGTTCTGGCCTTCTTCCCTAGTACAGTGCTCTTAAATCCTGCAGGTAATTTTGGTCTAATCACATGTATCCTTGTGTTTCAGTTGATTATATGGAAATCCAATTGCGTTGTCACAATAGGTCCAACCTCTTGTTAATCAATTTGTATAATCAACTAGATAAAGCTGCTAGCAATTCTTTGCTCCAATTGGTCGGGGAATGAATCACCTATTAGAGATCCAGCCAAATGGGTCCGATAAAAAATTGTAATTTTTGGTGACCTAAATCTACATATGGAGCCATTGGAAAGTATGGTGGGTCTGACTGATAAGAAGGATGCAATATGGAGTGTGGGGGATCTGGTGATGACACCCTCAGCAAGGAAATACAGATCTGCCGAGGCAACTGCCCGAATGTTTTTGGCTTTGGATCTTAGGGCATGTAATGGTAGATTCCAGTGATCGCCCGGCGGCCGTCACATTTGGTTCTTTTCCTAAATCTACTCTGATTGACTATATTATGGTACATGTTGAATCTTGGCACCATCTGCAGGATTTTATGGTGATGAAGAGGCCGGAATGCAATCACAACCCTTTTGTGGCTGTAGTGGCATGGACACTGTTTGGCTTGAGGGGTGGCGACTATGGCAAAAAAGACAAAACTAAAATATCTGAGTTAAAAGGTGGTGATAGACTTCCAATCAAATGGCAGCTGCTAGATTTAGAATTTAAGCTACCCATCCTCTATGCAAAGATTCAGTGTCCATTTGAGATGTTCTGTTCCTGCGATGTCGATAGTGTCCGTCATTTGTTAGAATTCCATGAATCAATCGTTAGCATTGTGGGAAATGGGTTGAGCAGGTCTCGATCAGCTGGGGGAATTAGGCCCATCTGCAGGACTCTCTGGTACGACGCTGAATGCTGTGCTTCAAAAAAGTTCCTGATTGAGCTTGAAAGAGAACCTAGGAGAGGGGCCACTTCGGCTCTGGCTGTTTCCAGGGCATTTTACTGCAAACTGCTTAAAACCAAAAAGGCAGAGCATTGTGAACCCTTGTGGGACAATGTCCTACAAGCCTCTAAGGCAGGAGACTCCAGGGGTTTTTGGCAACATGTTGGAGAGGGGGAGGAGGAGCGAACAATCCCTGATCCAGAATGGTATGCCTGAGGATGCTTGGCTAGCCAACTCTGGAAATCTTTACAAAGAGGAAACTTATGATCCCTGCAGGGAAACCAAGGTCATCCTTGACAGGCCCAAGTTGGGTGATAATGCGCCCCTGCTGTTGACCTCGCAAGACATTGAGCCGGCTCTATTGTCACAGACACGGGGGAAGGCCCCTGGGCCGGACTTGGTCCCCATTGATTGGTATGAACAGGAGGTGGTTATAAAGCTCCCTTTTCTAGCAAAACTCTTTAATGTTTTGTTGGAAGTGAACAGCGTACCCTACTCCTGGACCCAGGCAATACTTTTCCCCATATACAAGAAGGGAGACGGGGCTGTCTGGAAAATGTTCTGGCCTGTCTCCCTCTTGGATGCTGGGGGCAAGATTTTTGCCAAGGCAGTCGGCAGAGGGGGGTTTTGCACCACATCCATGCTGGCTTCCAGCGCAATATAAGCACGGTGGACCAAGTGTTAAGGCTCCATCTGATTCTGGACAAATATGTTGTTCTATGGGCCACGAACATCTATGAGGTTTATGTTGACTTAAAAACTGCGTTCAACAGTGTGCTGAGATGCAACTTGTCGAATGTATTGATTAAACTGGGGGTACCGCTTGGCATTCTAAGAGCAATCCAATCTCTCCATTTTAATAATGGGGTAAAAATCAGGTATGGGACAAGGGGGAAAACCACTGCTAGAATAAAAATTGATGTTGGAGTTAAGCAGGGCTGTGTCCTGTCACCAGGTCTGTTTTTCCTTTTTATAAATGGGGTTATTGACTTATTGCTGGCCGAGAAGTCCGATGCCCCATTGTTGGCCAGCGAGCACATCCCAATCCTTTTATTTGCTGATTAAAATATTCGAGAGCTTCTGTGAAAGTAATGGACTTTCAATAAATGTCAAAAAAACCAAGTCAATAGAGTTCAGCAAAAAAAAAGAGTCCGGAACACACCTAAGCTAACAATCACCTCGGACAGTGGAGCGATCAAACAGGTCACGAGCTACGATTATCTGAGGTTCCATTTGATTGCAAACTGTGTTTGGACAGACCAGGTGAATAGGACAGGCTTGAAGCTGACGAGGCACTGCGGAGCAATGTCTAGATTTATGCTGGCCCATGGGACAGGCCCATTAAGTGTTGTTTTACAGATTTACAAGTGACAGGCCAAACAGGCTGCCCTTTATGGGGCTGAACTGTGGGGTGCCTACAATTCAGACACTCTCAGGGCCATAGGCAGCCCTGCGCTTGCCAGCAAACACCCCAAATGCCCTAGTGTTCTGGGAGCTAGACTTGCAAAGCATTGTCTTCTTATGTTGCTCGAGGCCAGTGTTTTATTTGGCAAGACTCTGGACTAGCGACAATCTAAACCAGTAGAGAGATGCCGTCAAAGATGTTTTGTCTCAGCCAGGCGGAGATAATTTACCCTGGTTCTCAGCCATCAAAAAAGAGTTGATCACCTTGGGGCTGGAGAATTATTGGTCTCGCCCGGACACTATTCCTGAGAACCCCAAAATATTAGAAAAGAAAGCCCACGAAAGAAAATGGTTGCGAGAAACCTGAGCAGGACTTGCAAGGTCTGCCAGTCTGGCTGTTAATCAGTCCAAGAAAGAGTATCCTGGTCTCGAAGATTATCTGGACAGAATGAAATTGGAGTTGGTCAAGTGGCACAGCGAGTAGAGCGCTACTCGCTCGCTTTGACATCCGTGCAGAGCCTGCTAACGCAGGTTCGAATCCCGGCAGGGCCAAACTCAGCCTTTCATCCTTCTGAGGTCGATAAATGAGCACCACACCACACACCGTGGGTAATAATAAGCAGCGCTCAGATACCTGAGGGTTCGTAGCGCTATATAAATGCCAAATTATTATTATTATTATAATGAAGGCATTGTACATGAAACTGCGCACTGGCACTCTTCCCCTAGCTGAAGTCAGGCACCATTGGAATAAGAGTATATCAGCAGCTTGTCCTTTCTGTCCACATGAGATTGAAAGTGTAGTGCATTTTATTTTGTTTTGTCCCAAGTATTCTTATATTAGGAAAATATTTCTAATACCGCTTTTTAAACAGTTTTGCATTTGAAGAATTGATGTAGCGCTTGACCTTTGCTTTGCACGGTAGTGCGAGTTGGCAACTAATTATTTGGGAATTCATTGCTCCAATTTTGGAGGGTGAGATGTAAACACGTAACCTTATCGTTAGCCTTGTGTCGCTAAGTCCAGTGTTTTTACATTTTTGCTCTTAAACTTGCAGCCTCTGGTCTTTGGTATAATAGTGCCGCATTTTACAGAGTTTTACCAATGTTTTAATCTTTTAACGCAATGTATTGTGTGATTTATAATGGTGTAAAATCTGCGTTTAATTTTCATGATCTATTTATTGGATCGAAAATAAAGTTATTGATTGATTGAAATCCCACAAGGTGAGTGGAATCTAGTGGCTTTGCAGTGTCTATAATCCCCATTGTAGAGGGTAGGGCTTCAGTGCTCTCTATGAAAGTTTTAATTTCACCAACCAGATCTTGCATACATTTTCCAATTTTATTTATATCTATTTATTATCTGTTTATTATGCGCCAAAGCATGCAGGCATCAGGGTGCACACTAACAGAGGACACAACAGAAACAAAATGAGGTATCAGGGAAAACGAACAATTTACTGAAACAGAATTGTCTTCAAAGGTTTACGAAAGGTGAGGATGTTCCTTTCTTTCTGCAAGTCAACTGGTAAGCTGTTCCAAGCAACAGCCACTTGCACAGATATGGAGTGTCCGCTCCCGCTTGCTCTTCTCGCTCTAGGGCATATGAGACGCAGGGTACTGAGAGATCTTGTAGGCCTACCAGATGTCTGTTGGGTAAGGCCCTCTTTGCGATAAGAGAGGGCTGATCCAAACAAGCACGTGTGCGTCACAGGGTTTATTTTAAAGCAAATCCTGGATGCCAGTAGTAGCCAGTGGAGTTCTTTCCTGGAGGCAGTAATATGCTCTCTCTTGGGTATATTCTTTATTATGCGGACTGCATCATTCTGTAGCATTTGAAGTTTGCTGACAGTTTTTACTAGCGCCACTTAAGAGCACATTACAGTAATCCAGTCTGGGCATAACATTGCCCTCAGCAAAGTACCACCGTTTTTGTGCTTACATAGGGCCTCATTAGGAATCAGGCGTTAAGGGGTTAACGGCGCCGTAAACGGCGCCGACCCTTAACGCCTGATTACAAGGGGCCTCATTCCGAGTATGGCAGTAAGGGATAGCGGCCACGGCTAACGAGAGCGGTGGCGGTAATCCCTTACCGCCATACTCCGAGTTCCCTTTGCGCCATGGAGGTTTTAACACCTGCTTTTAGCAGGTGTTAAAATCCTTGGCGCTAAGGGACCATGGTGCTAATTACGCCACCGTAATTTACGGTGGCGTAATTAGCGCCTTCCCCACTCCCATTATGCCCTATGGGGCAAAAATGGGAATGGGGAAGGGTAAAATGGGAAATGGGGATTTACCGCCCCACTCACCTTGGAATGGGGCAGTAAATCCGCCATCCACCATGGTGTAAACGTAGTTTACACCATGGTTGTAAAGGTACGACCCAGGCGGTAACTTACCGCCTGGGTCGTAATGAGGCCCATAGGGTTTTACTAGCCTCAACAGTCCCAGATGCTACTAAGAATTTTTTTTACCATTCTGTCGACTTGATCATCGCCACCAAGAGAGGACTCAAAAAAGACGCACAATGTTTTCGCTTTATTTTGCACCTCGATACAATGATCCTCAATATAAAAACACGCGAAAATCTTGGGTCCAATTTTGCCCTTGCTTGTGTTGACCCAAAAATCAGGAGCTCTGGTGTTGCACTGTTTAAACACAGCCAGTTGGCTGTCATCCAACTCTTTACAACATTATAAACGCATTAGATCTTATCGGTGTCCTTGATGTAATCACCACTTAGTTCAATCAGCAACTGATTATCATGAGCATAATTTGTAAATTGGCCCCCATTCTTTCAAGTATGTCACACAGAGGACGTATGTAAACATTAAAGAGGGCGGTGGCAGGCATGCACCCTGAGGTACCCCACACGTAAATTGTGTAGAGGTTGCCTGGCCCCAGCAGATTTTTTATTTCCTGTTAATAAGGAAAGAGTTGATCCAGTCAATAGCCTCCTCGGAGCAAGCTCCTATAGCCAAAAAGGTCGAGAAGGTTTTTAATTTCGTCCAGGAATAACCTGACATCTGGTTCCTGATGCTGAGCTACAAGATGACTTATCAGATATAATTGTATTTGATACAGCATCAGAATAGTCATTTCCACTGGTTACACCAGGTTTAACTTTGTCGTTACACCTCCTCTGATTTTGGGACCTTGAATTGGCTTTGTAACACCCACTTGGGTCAAAGGGGAAAATCTGTTAAACAGGGGGATGAGCAGATCTACTAAAAACCCCTCTTCTGTGCAGGCTCCATTCTCCCCATCTCCCCCAGGCACTTTCCTTGCAGTTAATATCCCCACAGGGTAAGTCTTTTCAACAAGGTCATTTGGTGCACTGAATATATGGACTTCGATGGGGATATTTATCATGCCCCCCCCCACTCATATTAACTGGGAATACATAATTCCACCCGTCAAGGGTTCTTATCTATTCCAAAAGGTGCAAGAGGATCCTTAGTTTGGTTGTTATGAGAATTCAGAGGGGGCCGCAAATCTCCTTTTCTTGGAGCGACCGGGATACAAGATTCCCTTGGGGCTAAAGCAAGATCATAATCTATGTCTAAAACATAGTTAGCTGCTGCCCCCCTGATGGGAGAGCTCGGACACTCTGCCTGGCTTTTATTGTCACCGCCTTCAGGCCGATCAGTGTCATCCAATAGCCCCTGATCTCCGTGATCAGATTATTTACATCTTTGATTGGCTGGACATTTTATATTGTTTCCTATGACCCCACCGCCTCCGGGGACAAAACTGCAACAGCCTTCCTTTTGGACATATTAAACACACAGCTTATTGACTCAAGTTTTTCAAACATCAGCAAGCAAGCAATGATATGATAGCTTATTTATAACACGCTTAATACCTAGAGGTTTCTCAGCACGGACCCAGGGATCGAACCTGTATTGCTCCGTGTCATTTTGCTTCCAAGGTGAGAACGTTGCACCTGAGCTATCCTCTGGAGAGGATAGACTATAAACAAAAAGCCCCAACTTCGCAGCTCTCCAAGAGGATCAAAGAAAGAGCTATAGCTCGAGCTGCAAGTCTCTTACAAACAGATCTCATGGGAGCAGGGAACATCTGACTGATTTAGGCGGTATCCAAAGTCAGACTCCCCCCCCCCTGCTTTGTGTGTCCCATGGCCTCAGTGACTCGCTGCAGGCTTTCACCGATACAGCAATGCAGTGATGTCAGTTCCAAGTTCTGTGTTCTACAGTTTAGCAAGTTCAGCCGTCGTACGGACAATCAAGTAAAGACACATGCACAGCTCACAGCAGCTCTCAGCAATGGAGGAATGAGGCTAACCACTAAAGGGTTTCTCTGCACTCCAAACAGTTAGTGGTTTGCTTGCAATCACAGTCACCTAATCTCCTAATCTCCCTGTTACCTTACTATCTAATCTCCTCAGGCTCCCTCGTCAAAGGGCACTCCACGGATCAGAGCAATCCTGCTGCTGGCTTCCCCCTTGTTGAGGACACCCAATGGTTGCAGACATCCACCCTTGCGCTGCACCGGCTTTGATGCTACGGGAGTCGGTCCTGGTCTTTATAGGCAGGCTGCTCCTTGCTCAGGCATGCAGTATTTAGTACGTAGCACACAACGGTTGCAGACACCCACCCTTGTGCCGCATCGGGCTTTGCCGTTACAGGAGGAGGTCCTGGTATTTATAGGCGGACTGCTCCTTGCGCAGGCATGTGGTGTGTGGTAGGGAGCACCCTGGAGTTGCAGACACCCGCTCTTGCGCTGCACTGAGCTACACCGCTATGGGTGGAGGTCCTGGTCTTTGTAGGTGGGCTGCTCCTTGCTCAGGCATGCGGTATGTGGTAGGGAGCACCAAACAGTTGCAGACACCCACTCTTGAAACCCACCTTGCTGTAGAGGGCCCGCTGTTGTAGGCACTTGGCTTGGGCACAGCTGCACTCTTGTGGCAACTGTCGACCTGAAGTAAATAGATGCTCCAGAAGCATTCTTCCACTGTGCTGGCCCCCGCCAGCTCCTCCTGCTCATCAGCCTCAGCTTTCCAGCTCAGCAATATGTGAGGGCACATATTGCGCCTAGATCCGCATTTACGACAAAGTGTGGGGGAGGGAGCCTGGAATATGAGGGCAAGCATTGAATCAACAATGGTTATAGGAAAGGTGAGGAGGCCATAAGCGAAAGGTGAGGAGGCCATAAGGGAAAGGTAAGGAGGCCATAAGGGAAATCTGATTTTGCAAATGGTGTTGTGAAAAAGAGGGATTCAGAAAATAGGTAGCAAATATTTAGAAAGAAATAGAGGGGAAGAGGTTAAGCCAGAAGGAAAAGCAAAAGACAGAGATGGGCTGAAGGTTTGAGTAAGGAGGGAAAGGGTAAAGGGAAAGAAAAAAGATGGAATACATGGAATGTGGATGACGAGGAAATGAAGGAGGGAAGGCAAGATTGGAGGAAGAAGTGAACAATAGAGCAGGCTGTGAGGAT
Organism: Ambystoma mexicanum; assembly: GCF_040938575.1. Taxonomy (NCBI): domain Eukaryota; kingdom Metazoa; phylum Chordata; class Amphibia; order Caudata; family Ambystomatidae; genus Ambystoma; species Ambystoma mexicanum. Next base: position 1,069,530,262 of record NC_090934.1, read on the forward strand.
CTGAGAAAGCTGGGAAGAAGGGAGACAATGCTGCAAAGGCTGAATTTAGAAAGCAGGAAACAGAACCTCTAGCTTATCACACTTTCACAATGATGGAAAATACTGCAAAAACTGCAACATTTTTAATAATGAGCAACGGCCAGCGTCTCAAAAGTGTTTTGGGCACAAGTGATGAGGTGTGCTAACAAATCTCATGACCTGTGTCAAAAAACAGCAGCAATCCAATCCACAAAGGGGAACAGAATGGGCGCATCTTATATGTGCCTATTCAGAAGGTCCGTTTGACCCCTTTGCCCGAATCAGAGAGTGTTTCTGCGCATTTAAAACCGCTAACTGAATTCATAAACAGGACGTGCTTTTAAATGCACGGAAAAATAAGGCAATTCCATGTGCTACTTTGGAACAGTCACCAGTGGTGCACATTACATGACCTGGACTTTACTGAACCTGTCATGCAATTTATTTTTTAAGTGTGAAAGTAGAGGTATGATCCACTGCTGTCCCACTTGCATTTCTATTCCTCAAACAGGGATATATATGTTTTGTTTTTTTGGATCACATTGTACAGTGAGAGGCGCTTTGTGGGCCTGTCAGGGTGAAATGCGCTCCCAGTACCTACTAGGGTGCTGGGAACCTGTAGAACATAGTGTGAGGAGAACGCTCCTGAAACTAATGTATTCAACTTGACTGGCCAGAGCATCATTTGCGCTACAGCTCAACCCCATAGAAATGCACAGGTCACCTTTGAGAATATGGTTACCTCGGCATTTCCAAGCATAGGGCATCTAAAATAGCAAATGCTGTTCTCTATTTTAAGTTGCCCCATTTCTGGAGAAACTGCCCATAATCTACATTTTTGAAAATGTAAAAATAGCCTCAATATGAGGACAAGGGATGGAGGGGGAACAATGGGCCCGATGGGGAGTGATGGGCAGAGCAACGGGCCAGAGGTAGGGCAGTGGGCCAGAAGACAGATGGAGCGGCGGGCTAGACTGGGGTCTGTGGGCCAAATAGCAGAGAGGGAGCAGTTGACCGGAAAGAGGCAGTAAGCTGTAGATTGGGAGCAAGGGTGGGGGAAGAGTGCGATAGAATGGGAGAAAGGATGCATTACGCAGCAGTAGCAAGAAAGAATGAAGGACTGTAGACTGCTGGAGGAGCTGGGGAGTGTAAGGTGTGAGTTGGGAGCACGGTTGGGAGTGTAGCAGGGACTGGGATGTGGGGCAGATCGCGTGAGTATGCGCAGAGTGAGATGTTTGGGAGTGCAAGTTGTGATGGGGAATTGAAGAGTGTGAGGGATGTTGGTGTGTGGGTTGTGTGGGTGCCTGGAGGATTGTAGAACATAAATGGAGAATATTTTCACCATTATATGGTCAATAAAGTTAGTAAAATTAAATAGGCATGCACATTCCAATAAAAAATGTACAACAAAACAAACACAGTTTTGTCAATCTAGAGACATCTAGACTCTACCTATTAAATAAATAACAAAAGTGCAAATAATGACAACCTAGCTCTCTTGAAGTCTCACAGGCTGCCTCTCTCTTGCAACCTGTCAGCCTTACACCCTCCAGTCACTTAAAAAATGTGCCTGCAAAAAGGCCACAAATAAATGCATGTTTGTGCAGCAACATTTGCTTTTTTATGCTGCAAAATATTCAAATACATGCCGCAATTTCCTGGAGGGTATGAGGAAAGAAATGAAAGAGTGAAGAGGGAGACTGGTAGACTGTGGATTGCCTCATTGCTTAGCATACAGCTCCATTTCGCTGCAGATTGCTACATGTAAAACCTACAGGCTATGGTCTTGGTACATTGGTATAATTTTGATACAGGCATCACTCGACCTAGAAAGTAATAGTAGTGCCTCTTTAACACATTAAATAAACAGAAACGGGGGCAATACTTTAAACAAGCAACACTAGGCACAAGCAAATGAGGCCTCCACCATCACAAACCCTTTACTTGCCAGCATGACTTTGCTGTATGTATGTACTCATGCATGTATGCATGGGGATTGATAAAGCACAAACCTTGCTCACAGGTGGGGCGAGGAAGGCAGTGACTGTGAGGCTGTGACTTACCTGTGGTCCCTATGCCATTGCATATGTAGCAATGAATGAGCAGCCTGGACCACCTGAGACTGCATTTGACATACCAGTGCAGAATGTGCACATGTGAGGCTACACTTTTCATATGGAACTATAGCAGTGATTTGAGCTAATAGCTGGCTTCAGAGGACAGTTTTGAGAAATTTGTGGGTTCACTTGGCATTTGATGACAGCAAGGTAATAACTTCAAGTTGAAACTACTAGCGAGCCATAAAAAGTCACTCGCAGCCTTCATTCTACACATTGGGCCTCATTACGACTTTGGAGGCAGCCATGGTGCTATTAGCTGCCTCCAAACCCGGGTCTGGGTCCGATCTGACAGAATGGGGACTTACCGGGTCATTCCGACCTTGGAGGACCCGGTAAGGCCCCATTCTGTAGAACATTCCCCATTCCCTTTTGAAGTTCCATTGGGCTCAATCGGAATGGGGAAGGCGCTAATTACGGGCCTGCAAATAGCGGGCCCGTTATTAGCGCCCTGGTCCCTTAACGGGACCCGCAAAGGACGTGTGGTCAGACCACACGTCCTTTTTGCAGGTCCCGCTAAGGGACCTCTGAATTGGGCGGTAAGGGTTTTCCGGCACCGGCATCATTACCGGTGACCGTTAACCCTTACTGCCCAACTCGGAATGAGGCCCATACACACAGCACATAATTTCTTACTCACCAAGAATCAATTATCACTAGCCAATGACTATTGGTGAGTGCAAATTGTGTGCCCTGGTGACAGTACTTTGATATGCCAGGCTTTCCCTTAAATATTGTGACTATACCTCGTATGTAAAATATAAGAGGCATTAAATGGTAGTGTCTGCATATACAAGTCTGAATTTAGCGTATTATAACCACCTAGAAAGATGGGTCTATACTTAGCATGTAATGACTATATTTAGCATATAATAAGCGGAGCGTGTTGGAGTGTGTCCTGTGTGGGGAGAAGTGTGCAGTTTTCCTTTGCTGTTTTCATTGGAGGCGGTCCCAACTGTTAAAACCTTACTCCACATACAGAGCATCGCGGAGTGTGTTGGAGTTCTTCCTTTTTGCCAGGGTGACCCGGGAGCAATCTTCGGGCTTAGTTGGACAGTTTTAAGAAAAAGGGTAAGACACTAATTTCTTTGCTTCCTGCTTACATTTCTGGGATTTGAGATCTGTGATTTGTCCTTTGGGTATTACTTTCGCTGGGGGAAGCAACCTTCAAGACAGTAGGTGGAAACAGAAAACTCCCTTTGTCTTGTTGGAAATGTTGGACTCAGCAAGGGAATCCGCTCTTGTACCCTCTCGTACATGACAGCAAGTTAGATGTCAAGACAGCAGCAAATCATTAAAAGCCCAGAAATGTCTTCGACTAACTTTAACGGCTCTCGCTTCTACAACGAGTTTGCCTGAAAGTGACGTTGTACAACTGTGTATGAAAGATGCAAAAACATGGATTGAAGACTCGAGGGGAAGCATGGAATATGCAGGCCTTGCTAAAATTCTGGAAAAGAAGAAATCCCTCCAAAAACCAAAGTGACATATGCTATTGCGGACAAAACAATCAAGGATTTCCCCTTCATAAATATAAACCATCAGGTTTTGGGGTCTACGGCAATCGTAACACAGACGGCTCCCAGAAGGAATGTCTATGACTTGACGGACACAGAAATCCTCGAAGTAGCTGCTTGTCCGGCTACCTTTTATGAATAGATCAAAGGAAGCACTTATAACTGCTCAGGGGCTTCTAAATTCCTCGGTAAGGCCCAGGATCCTGGTGACGACCCAGCGCGGGAGCACCCGGCTAAATGCGACAAGGCCGAGAATCCAAACTTGATTGTAAGAGTTTCTCACTTCCTGTTGGGATTGGGAGTGTCCGATTCTCTTGCTTCTGTTCTACAGGAGAATGTGTTTGTTCAAATGAAGGCGATATCTGATAGTACACGACTTTGGTAGGCAACATCATCTACTATATATACACCCCCGATCTGTCTTATCGACCATGCAGATTGAGAGTATTGAGAGACCTGTATCTCTGCTTGCTCCGTGATGAAGACGAGACATAGCTTATATTAAAGGAAAACTCAAGGAAAAGACGAAACGTTCAAAAACAGATTCCAAGGCTGATTTACTGACAGCATGCCTGCCCCAACACAAGAACAACATGAACCAACCTCATTTCACATTGAATCTACAAACTCTGTCTTTTGATGCTGGCCGGGTTGATACCTTTAATGAATTGGAGCTACCTCTTAATGCCCATCAATGGCTAATTTTGTTTTCAACAGAACCGCAAATGGACCCAGTTGAGGTCCAGGATATATTATCCTCATCATCTGCTTCCTCATTGGACGACTCTGTATTTTCTCCTAAAACCATGTGACTTCCTGCACAATATTTTAATTTGACGGCTGTCAAGACCCAATGTAGTGTGATGTCAGCATTAACCATCTCTTTGTCGCCTTTGCTTCATGTAATGAGCTCTATGAATGAGGATATTAAAGACCAGGCTTCTCTATTATCGATGATCCACTCAAAAGTCATATATATTGAATCGTTCATTACCTCTTTGCAACCAAGAGTGGATCATGCAGCAAAAACATTTAAACAGGTGCAAAGGAACAGTCAAGGGGCTTTTGAACTAGAGCAGGCTGATATAAAATGTTTATTGGGATCATTGCTGGAGGTCGTGTGAAGTCAACAGTATAGAGACAGAAATCTCAGATGCTTTTCCCGCAGGTTTCTGAGAACCAATTAAAGTTATCAAGCGTGGAAACAGTTTAATACAGGACCAGGTGAACTTCAAAGGTGAAGTAGGCATCCAACTGGCCCTCATTCAGGGCGAGGAAAACATGCAAGCAACAAAAAGATTTTTCTCTAATGCAACTGATAAGCCTCCTGAAATTGAAAGAGAAATGGATCCCTTCCCTGAATCACAGGCTAAAATGGTATCAATCTCCGAAACTTCCTCCAATGCCGCTACAGCTCCAACAAAACTGCTCAGCAAGCCGTGATCTCCGGGCCTTTCTTTTACTATTTTTCAGAAAAGAAAGAAAAGATAATTCTTCAACGCAAGTACAAAAGATGATTCACAAACAAGAAAGTCGAAAATAATCCAGTTCAGAAAATCAGGAAATCTAATAGTGTGAGGAATTCCTTGCGAAATCTGTCAATTTTGCAGGCACCACAGAATCAGATCCCTAAGAAGAAAATCAGTTTGCCGAAGGGCCTTGAACAGGGTGAGATGTGTCAAAAAGAGCTTAACAGATCGGCTACGGATCTTGTTCACTCGGAATGCAACTTTTTCTTTGACAATGAGGACTGTTTGAACTTATCTACTTATATGATCCATGACGGCGAGGATGTAGAGAAAGATAGGGCTGGAGATTCACAGAACCTTATGGTGCTCAATGCATCGGAACTGGGTCTTCAAAAAAGGGGGAATGACATTCAGAATGCCAACACGCCTCCCTGCCATTCTTCCAACCTACATACTATTGTTAGCGCAAAGTCGGTTTGCGCTATGAAAGATAATTCCCCTTTTTTGACTTTAAAGGATAAACAGCTAGCTACAAATGTCAAATGGAGTGCTCAGAATAGTTTTCAATCCTTGGAAGTCTCGCAGGCTGAACAAAACTCAACAATCTCTGATCCTGGCATTACTCAAAATAATTTGGGTGCAGCCTTAAACTTTGGGAAATTCGACAAAAAGTGCAACCAGCAAAGGAACGACAGAAAAAAACAGGCAGTTCATATTTTATGTTTGAAACGTTTATTTTTATGGGACGATGGCTTGATTTGAATTGTTCAAATGTAACGAGATTGTTACATCATATCCCTTTATTGCGATTCATTCACTCACATGACATTAACATTGTTGCGTTTGTGAAGGAATCCCAATTTGATAATGTGAACCTACACTTAAAGTCCAATGCGGTTAGATTTTCTCTACTTCAAATTACCCATCTGCTTCTCCTGTTGGAATTCGAGCTGAGTGAACCTTTAGTGAAAAGAAGCCCAGTAATTGCAAAATATGACACTTCTGACAGGATATCTAGGGTACATTATTGTTCAAAAAGGCCTTCTGCGTCACCTGACCAGCCTCTTCCCTCTGAGGTACCTAGAGGGGATATAGCAAAGAGGCAAAGTGTGCTGGCCAACCAAATAGCTAGCACCTCCGACATAAATTCAAAAGGTCCTTAAAGTGACATTAAACTGTTCTGACATGGGTAACCGTAAGATCATAGAATTCAGATAATTAACGTGCAAGACTGCTCCCTCAGCCTTGTGTCCAAGGTGGGCTCAACCTCTGATTCCGGTCTCCAATTAACAACTAGAGAGTCCTTGGGTGATGGGATTTTGGAAGACTAGTGGTTCTTCCCATCTACGTAGAGATAAAGATCTACTTGCTGGGAACCTTGATGTAATATGTTTACAGGAAACCTGGTCGCAAGGGAACCCTACATTAGATAGATATAGCTCTTGTCTTAATCTGGCATATTGTGGCCACAGAGGGCGCCCCTCTTCGGGCTCCTCACTTTGGTGAAAAACGGGAAAGGGCTGAGAGTGGTTGAGACTTGGAGCCCGAATCCTTTCCTACAAATTATTTGCATAAAACTAAAAGATGGTTTCTCTCATTGTTTTAGATGGGGCTTAATCCTTCACGTTTATTGGAATCCAGCAGCCATTTATAAACTCAGTAACAGACTCCATTGACAAATTTTATACTCAGTATGAAGTGCATTTTATGATTGTTGGAGAAGATTTGAATTGACCCTGCATCGAGAATAATGGGAATATCACTAAAGACTTGGATGGGTCGTTAAATAGGAGACAGGAGAGCAGTTAGATGGCTAGAGGTTATGAGAGCTAGAGACCTCTATATGCTTAACAGACAATCGGTGTCCGGTTAAAGGTTCAAATCCAAAAGGATTGAATGCCATATGGTCGAGTCAATTTGACATAAAACAAAAGGGTCGAAAACATTTTTTTTTAAATATTTCTTTTTTTGGTTTACATTTTAGAAACCCCCCCCCTGACAAAAAAAATTAAAACAAATAAAAAAAAAAAAACATTCAACCCTTTGGTTTTCACTCTTTTTGATTCGACCCTTTGTTCATTCGATCCTTTGCATTCGAAACTTTGACCTAGAACCCAGACAATCTAAGGGTGATTTACCGGCTAACACAACCTGGTCCAATAGAGTGCAATCTAGCTTCTTGGATTACGTGTTTGTTTCCGGTATTATAATTAATGGCATAACAATTTTGGAAGTGATACTGACTGGATTGGGAATAGAAAGGTGAATGATGAAAAGAGGCAAGTATACTTAAGACCTACACAGGGTGCAAACCGTTTGCATTTGAAGCCCCAAGACATAGTCATAATATTTGAGAAATACACCAAACAACTGAAATTTGGGCGGATATAAATTATGCCCCTCTGCTGCTTGAGTTATATACAAATGACAAAAAAGAACAGAAATCTTGCGTTGCTCATAACCATACTTTTTACGAGAGAATTGTAGCTGAGAAAAAACTGTTGCTAAAGAGTTGCGGATAATTGGTCGATTGAGAGATGGATTGCGGCAAGTACGGCTGAGAAAAAGGAAACAAAAGTACAAAAACTAGTTAGCCCTTCATAAAGCCTATATGCTCCAGAGAGACACACCAGAGATGTTATTTTCCTTGGTGGAAAAAAGACACAAGACTCATCTGGCAATTGATTAATAAGTGCACCTATTCACAACTAGTGCCTCTGTCAAATGTGGTAACAGAAGTGGACTTGATTGAATTTTATGAGAAACTATTTAGTCCAGTGGGTGGGTTGGACCGCTTTTCATCTATAAAAACAAAGGTGGTTTGGTCTTTTCCAGTAGGTATGTTGGATCTAGAAATATTAATTAAGAAAGCTAACCCCTCAAGAGCCCCAGAGCCTGATGGCCTCACCAACTCAATGATCAAAGAAACATCCGATGCCTGGTTACCTTTTATTTATAGGCTTTTTAGCCAGATCATGAAGACCCGTGAGATCCCAAGTACTTGGAGGTCAGCCATAATTGTTCCCATTTTCAAGCGGGGCAATATGGCGGGTCCTTCCAACTACCATCCTGTTGCCCTCTTGAATGTGCTGGGTGAACTGTTTGCAGATCTATTCCTAAGACACCTTCAAAAATGGATCTCAGAATCGAACAGGGATGACCCCCATCAAACAGGTTTTGTAAAGGGGGTGGGAACAGACTTGAATCTCTTGCTGATAAATATACTGAAAGTGAAAGCCCTCAAAAGCGGTACAAAAATGTACCTGGCTTTTGTTGACCTGAAAAAGGCATTTGATATTGTCGACAGGAAACTGATATGGTCAAAAATGGAAACCTGGAATTGTCCTGCTGATTTACTGGCGGCAATGAAGTCTCTATACACGTCAACAAAATTCCAAATCATACTAAATGCTCATGGGTTATTGAATAGAGCGGTTTACACCCATAGAGTACTGAAACAGTGATGTCCACTGACTCCTACCCTTTTCAATGTATTTTTTCTGATCTTTGTGAGACTTTAGACCACATTCGATCTTTCGCCCCCAAGATTGGTGAACACAAGTTAGCTTGGATTCTGTATGCCAATGATCTTGTATTGATTGACCAAACTCTGATAGGTCTGCAGCAGAGTTTGGATGGTCTACAAGAATATATGCTTAAGAATGGGTTGATGATAAATTCATCCAAAACAAACATCTTAGTTCTGGGTTCTAGGACGGGTAGACAGAAATCGACCTTTAAATGGTATTTAGAATGTGTAGTCCTTATTCAAGTTTCATCTATGATTTATTTGAGAGCTCACATAAATACTAGTATAGACGATGCTCCCCGACAACTGGCTTTACAAACTAAAATGAAAACGCTAGCATCTTAAGGTCTGTTGATCCATACAAAACATGGTACATTTTCAATCCTTCCGTTGTTGACTTTTTATAAAACAAAGATGCTCCTTATTTTAATTTATGGTGCAGAGGCATTTTTGTATACCCCGTGGAAAATATGGGCCTCCGTAGAAGGGAGGGTTTGGAGAAAAATATTGAGGTAACCAAAGTTAGTCCCAACTTCTGTTATTAGATGTAAATTAGGACTGATTTCCATCTATGCAAGAACGGTTTGGAAGGCGCTTGCTTTGTTCCCAACAAAATGCACGATGACCCCGACAGCCATTCCATACAAATTATTAGCTACGGAAACTGTCAAGGCTGGTCCTGATCTCATGGACCAGTGGAGTGGATGTCGGGTGATTCTAGAACAACTGGAAATTAAACAAGAGATGCTGATCAAAATCCCTGCGAAGGTTAAAAGGAAACTCTGGCAACATGACTGGACATTGACCCTTGAGGACAAAAACAGTAATTGTTTGCAGGCCCCCTTGTAAAAAGAAAGTAAATCTTATGATTGTCTACCAAAATGCCAAAGAGGTTCTGAGCTGTAGACTTGCTTGTATGGATTAATCTAGGGACTAGGGAGACTGTGTGTTTTTGTTTTAATCTGTGCTGTACGATGTGTAAAAGGATTATCATTCAGTTGTTTTTTCTAAGGATTTTTTTTTATGTTGATTTAAAGATAAAGATTTGTAATAAACCCTAAATCTTAATAATACATTTAATATATATATATATAGTATGAGGCTTTTACTTCCATACAATTGCACGAGCTGGCTGTATGTGGCTGTACTGTCCCATGAATGCAATGCCCCTGGCTTATGTTGGCTACAGGTGATCTCGTCCACCCAGTCATATCATTAACCTGCATATCAAAGCAGCACTCTAGTAGTTAAAATAAGGTTAGTATCTGAAATAGTCTTAGGTCTGTTTTATTGTATTTGCTTTGTTTTTATCATCTTAAGCAGATGCATGATTTAAAAATAATCTGCTGCATCAATTCCTGTGATGTCATCTGGGCCGAAGGTCATAGTGCACCACATCTTGTTGTGAGGTAATCAGGTGAATGATGTCACTTCACCTCCCCCTTGCATTTTGGCGAATGTGGGTCCCTACTATGTCCTCAGTTTAATTGTCATGCATGTAACTATGACCTTTATTCATTCTTCAGCTATTTTGGGTGAAAGGATTATGATTTATGGTACCCAGGTAGTGCATGGTTTAAATATGTATTTAAGACTATGCAATTTACCATTTGTAGAGATATGTTTTGCTGGCATCCATGGGTGATTTGTGTGACACGAGTAGGTTGCAGCACATTGTTCTATTGGGTGACTCTAATACCTGTTTCAAAAGTAGGGTCTTGAAATATCAACTTAGGGTCCCCTGCGCCCAATATTGAAAATGTGCTGCATGCCCGTGAAGGTACAGAGTTTTTCCCCTTGCTCCGTTGTAATCAATAGATCCAGAAATCCTTCACACATTGGCAGTGCCACTATAGAAATAAACTCAGAAGAGTTTCTTTCTATAGTGGCGCTGCCACTCTTCTGAGTTTCTTACTATAGTGGTGCTGCCAATGTGTGAAGGATTTCTGGATCTATTGACTTTAATATCTGATATGAGCCCTTCCATGCCCTAAGGCCGGTAAAATAGCTCAGCGGGTGAGCGCTCGCTTCTGCGATATGAACGTGATCTGCAGGTTGCAGGTTTGAATCCCGGCAAGGCCAACTCAGCCTTTCATCCTTCTGAGGTTGATAAATTAGTACCGATTTCGGTTGGGTGATATTTTATGTAAATATGTGCTCTGTAAAGCGCTTTGGATTAAGGCGCTATATAAAAAACACATCATTATCATTAAATCTAGTATAGAAAGAAGAGGACGAGGTGTGGGGTACACATGATATTCAAGCCCCTTGGCTGTACATCGGTGTACTAGTGCTGCCTGTTTAGCAACCAGTTTAAATAATGTGGGCCTGAGAGCCTACACTTGTAGGCTCCCTGGAGATGGACCAGCAAACCCCAAACTCAGCTTTCCATTGAAATAAAATGCAGTCATATTAATTAGAGTTGTTTGACCTAGTGAGCTGTAATTTGCTAAAGTTGTTTAACTTTTTAGTTCACCTGGAAAGCGATTGCAAACTATCAGTTTTGACAACTTGTACTCCTTGGGGTAACTTTGACAGAAAAACTCTAGTGGATAATAATGCTACAATGATTACCTCCAGTAAATTCCCAGATGGTCCGTAGGTCAAATCTAAATCAGGAGGTTGCTTTCACACGCCTTAATGCCAACATCCTGCAGTTACTTGAAGATTTTTTCAGTCTCCAGACACTGGTTGTTTTGGCAATTGATAAAACAAATTATGGTGAATAGCTGAGGAGAATGAAGTCCTTGGAAATCAATATTTGGCTTGATAAAGAATGTGAACAAGTGAAATGTGATTTGTTGGTGACCCTTAAATATCGAGAAGGCAGTGACGAGCACATTCTTAGGCAGCCGAGAAGAGAGGTTATAAGGATATGGTGAGACAGGAGGATCGCTGTGTGAGAGGAAATGGGAGTCACAGAGGGCTGAAGTGCTTGAAATCCACAGTGACCTTTGTCAAATTGATTGTACTATTTCAGAGGGTCATTTGTACGGAGCAGGCTTCGGCATTATAGTGCTTCTGACTGCAACTTTACCAAAGTAAGCTTTCATCTGTGCTAACAATGTTTTCAGTTTTTCTTCTGAAGACTTGAACAATCTCTGCAACACACAGAAAATTGATAAGACTACAAGATTTCAATTTGCAATGTTGAAGAGTTATGCTGAACATCCAGAAAAAGGGAAAGTTGTTTGATAAACTATGGAGCAGCTTCTTGAATCTGGTTTGAAAATGAATGAGATAGTAGAGGAGGCCATTCTAGGATATTAAGATAAGTCTGCATCCTAAGTTGATGCTTTAATTATATTGTTTTTACATTGCATTGTTTAGCATTTATCGGATGTCTTATGGTGTATGCTAATATTTTTGTATAGTTCCCAATTGATTTTTACTGTTTTTGTGTTTTGGCATTCTCACATGGATAGAAGGGGACCAAAATCATTGTGATATTGAAAAACGGGGATGAAGTCTGGCCAGGGTTCACAGGAAAGTGCTGATAAGACAGCAGAGATGATCAGGTATTTTGCTTGGACGTGTTGCCCCACAAATAGTCTGTAGTTCTTTAGTGCATTGGAGTGGAAAGATCAAACCATACCCTGTGACCAAAGGAGATAGGGTGTGTCATGGCACCCCTTCATTTCTCCTTGTTTATTAATGATAAATAGCAACAAGTATCACTAGACCTGAGGCAGATGCTCTTATCCTACGTAATGAGGAGACACGCATCCTTCTATTTGCTGATGATGGAAAACTCCTCTTAACATCACCTTCAGGGTTACAGTGTCAGCTTAATTTGTTCAGCAACTTTTGCATGGCCAAGAGTTTCATTTTTAACATAATGAAACAAAATGTATGCCATGCCATTTGTAATAAACTCTTAATTTCTGTTGAGTCCAAGGGGTCAAAGTGCTGTGTGTGTTGGTCATACTGATTATCCGTTTGTGCTGCTTAATAGGTACCTAAACGTGCTGTTTTCTTAGCTTGGTGGGGCAGTATTGAGTTTTGCAGTGCTTTTTCCATGGGTTTGCAATTCGGTCTGCAAAGGGGATGCAGCTGGTCAAACAGGGTCTGCTGCATTATATGGTGAGCCAGTGCTTACATGTGATATTTCCGCTTTTTGAATGCCGAATACCAAAAAGACTGATTTATTTCAGGGGGGTGGCGGGGTCACCTCCCACACGCCCTCTCTCCAGGGAAGCCGTTCCTTTCCCCTCCCACCTCCCCACCCTCTCCCACACTGGTGAGTTTTCTTAGAAATGGGGGGTTTGAACCCTAAATCGCCCTTTCCTCCCCATTGCATCCCTTCTTGCCCAAAGCATTCACCCTGAACCCCCATCATAGACACACCGATTCATACATGCAAACTCACTCACCCACCTACTCCCGTGCCACCTCACCCACAGTCACAAACAGGCAGACACACAAAGACACACACAGACACACACACGTCCCAAAACACTTAACTCAGATGCCTGTGTCTTCCCTCTTTTGGCCCAGTGGCACCTGTCAGCCCCCTGCGTGTACTCGTGTGCGTCCCGTGGCGTGACAGTTCGATTTTGACAGACTGCTCAGACTCCAAGCAGTCTTTCTAAATCGATCTTTTTTCATTTAATGTTTTACAAACAAAATAATCACTTAGTACCGAGAAAGGAAGTGAGCATATTTGAATCACAGGAGAATGCGATGCTTTAGAAGCAGCTGAGTCTTCCTAATAGTACTCTCACTTTCTCATTGCACCTTCATTAGTGCCATCTAGGCATCTCCTTTGGCTTTAAACTGATGTTCTTGTTAATTTGGGTAACAATGTGTAGTTCCTCTTGACTAGCACTATATTGAAGAGCTGTGGTTGAAATATAGGAAGTGATTTCCCCAACAAAGAGCTTGTTCCTCTGGAACCCTTGTCTTTTCCCTGGCTTCTTTTGTTGTTGTAATAAGCCTCACTCTTCACTCCTGTCATTGCCTCACCACATCCTCATTTCCCTCTGAGTCCTACTCTGGCCCACCAGGCATAAAGCATAGATGGGGTAACTACCATCTCTGTCTTTGCTTCGCGAGGCTATTCCTCCTCTGGCCTGTTTCTCTTCCACTTCCTCTCCCTGGTTTGTCACTGCCTCCTCATCTTGATGTCTCATCATTTCCTCCTGTTGTTCTACAACCTCTTTTTCTTCTTGTCTTGCCACAACCTCCTCTACCCGCTGTCTCCAACAGCCACTTCTATACCTCCAAGCCTTCTCCTGTCCTCTTGTGCAGAATTCTCCAGATCAGACCCACTTTCTGCTCCTCTCATCGCCACACCACTCCTTCTCCAAAATTCCTCTCCCTGCCGACTGCCATAGTCTTCTACTCCCCATTCCTCTCTTATTAGGGCTTGTGCTTGTGTGTCTGAACCTCCCCTCCCCAACCGTTCTCAGATGTTTAGCTGGTTCCTATTATCAAATGTGATTGGTTAGTTTGAATTGTTAGGTGGTCTACTGTTAACATTGCTCAGTTAGACACTCCTTCTTGATAGTTCATAGGCTGATATCTGTGGTCTACCCCATCTTGGGATAATTGTATTCACATATGATATGATATGATGGGTTATGTATAACATGCTTAATACCCAGAGGTTTCAAAGCGCGGACCCTGGGGTCAAACCTGTGGTGTTCTGTCTTGTCTTGCTTCCAAGGCGAGCACGTTGACCCTGAGTTTTCCTCCCAATACCATGCGCTGTTAATTCCTCTGAGCAGAGCTCTGCAAGTCTTTTGGGTTTGTGAGTCCCCTCACCTGAGAACAGGTTTACCCGCAGCCTGGATTTATGAACACTAAGAAGGATGGAGTGATGTTAAGTTTCAGTTTCCCTGTGTATGCAGCTGGTTTCATGGCTCCCCTCTGCTCAGTCATTAGAACAGTATTGCTAGACACCCTTAAAGCGACACAACGGGTTGGTGTTGCCCAGTGATGCATCCCTGCCACACCACCAGGGAAGATTGGGGTAGTGCAGGGAATTCTCACTGCACCATCTTCAGGTCCTGAGTCACTTAAAGGGTGGTGGTTCCTGGCCCCTTGGTCATCCTATCCCTTAACTTTAAAGCCAGGCATAGAATGTCATCACAGCTGCCATTCTGCCACTGAAGAAAACACACTTCCAAATTCACCTTATAGCAACTTGAAAATGCAACAATCTGACAGACCAATATTTTTCCCGAAACAACATTTCCCCGAAGGAATCTTCTTCCACCACTCCGTACAGAATATTCTCAGCAACACACTTAAGAAAAAATCAATGAACTATATTTCCCATTAAAGCCCAATGCACTATCTTTTCCATGATAACCCACATTCTGTAGTTCCACAGTTTTATTGTAACAAACCTTATGGTCTTAGTCCATGATCTTGCTTCTATTCCATAAGCAATTCTTCATTCTTTGTTGTGTGTGACTGAAGATGGTTATCCAGACTTTCTAAAATGCCCAACCAATGGATCAACCACCAGATGAATTGTAACCCAGCGGTGCAGACCACCTAGAATCTTCTCAGTTTGTCCTGGTATCTGCACCTGCGATAAAACAACAGACATCATGGTGGCCTGTAAACATCTCTCACCATCATTACCTTGAAACAGCGATAACAGAATTTATGTTACAATACGAATCTTAGAAGAGAAGGTTTGCACCATGAACAGAAGATATTACGGTGGAAAAGGACACATGTCTTTAATCAAATGAAAACTACCCTATCCCAGATAAATATGGGGAATCTAGATTCTGTAGCAAGATCTGAAGTAAGTAATGTGCCTGCTCACATCTTACTGAGACAGTATGCCTCATTACGTGTGTGCCGATCTAGGAAAAAATGCCGGAAAAAATGCTGGTAATACAAATCACCAGCACTGGTACAACCCAATCAGACTCCATGGATGGGAACTTACCACCATTGCTGGGATATCAGACTCCGGAATGGTACGGTGGGTTTGCCGATAACCTGACGGAATCACCGGCAAACCTGTAATGAGCCACATTGTCTCCAGCCACAATGCAGGTGTGTTGGGGAAAGTGACCATGGGTGTCGGGTGCTACTGCCTGCTCAATGATGCGGGCCTAGGGGTGGAGAGTTGGGGGTCAGGGGCTCACCAGCTTTACTTCACCAAGATATCTGCCATTAAGTGATGCCTAAAATGCAGTGCTAAGCAGTAACAAGTATGCTGGATATATGGGTCCTTAATGCAGGCCCAGCGGTTGGAACATTTAGTTCAGTAGCAGTAAAGACATATTTTCCCTGCAGAACAGGGCTGTGTACCAGCTTTGTAACTCAAACCCTGCTTCCCAGGAAAGCTGCAGCTGGAGAGGTGGTGGGCTCAAGAAAAACTCACAGGGCCCTGGCACTCCCACACATGCATATACGCTCAAAGAAAAACAGTATGGTGGACTAGCTTTGTAAAACTGTGGTCCTCAACAAAAGACAGACACAGTATAACCCATCTTTCCAATTCCATAATGTTGCTCCAGTCAAACAAATGACACACAGGTGCAAACCCATTGCAAGCCCAGCTCAGGAGGATGGGAGCGAGGGTCATATATATGGACGCCCTAGAAATGCAGAAATGTGGGGATTTGGAGAGAATTGTTGGTGAAATGTTGGTGACCGTTGGAGAAAGGAGAGGTTGGACAAGCTAAGGAGGTTGAAGTCAGGAAGGAAGTAGAGGATCTGGAGGAGGTGGAGAAATGAGAAGCTGAGAAGGAAATAGTAAATCCTGAGGTAGAGGAGCTGAGGAGCAAGTGGGAGAAGGTTCTGAGGAGGAGGTGGTGAAAAGAGTTGAGGAGCAGGAGGAGGTAGTAAGACCTGAGGAGAAGGAAGTGAAAGGAGGAGCAGAGGAACAGGAGTAGGAATTTGAGAGAGGAGTAGCCCAGGAGGTACAGGAAAGAGTAAGACATGAGGCAGCAGAGATTAGAGATGGAGACTTGAACCACAAGTCTATTAGATGTGTGAGATGAGGGAGGACGTGCAAGCAGGTGGCAGAGTATCCAAGAGGTGGATGAGGAGTTGGTAAACAGAGACACTGATAGAGGAGAAGTATAAGTAGCCCCCTTAGGAGCAATCTTGCATGGAGTTGAAGAGGAAAGTGAAAGTGGTTTGAAGCCAAGGGTACGAGGAGGTGGCTCAGAGTCCAAAGAGCAACCTAAAATCCCTCTAAGCCTGCCTCACCTTTGAGAATATGGGCCATTTGTCGTGTGGCAGGAGCTGAATTCAACAAGTCAACTAGCAAGTACTAGAGGAGAACCTGATCCATGGGGAGACAAAAAAAGTCAAAGCTTCAAGGGCTGTGAGTAACACTGGGGAGAGAACTGGAGAGACATGTAGAAACACATTGGCCTTTATTTTTGTGAAAGAGACATTTGAATTTAAGAACTGCCATTATGACACTTTTGGGGATTTTTGAATTGGCCCGCCTTTTTTTAATTCCCTAATCGTTTGGTGAAAACTTAAAAGTATTGTGAGTCTTTGTAGGGACCTCTCTGCTTCATGAAATGTAATGCTAACAAAGCACATTGACAACTTGGTTAAAGTAAAATTCCTTAAAAATTGAGACACCTGACCAGTCTAATACTTTTATAATCTTTGAGAAGCCATTTTTATTTTAATTATTTATTGAGCATGTGTAAGGCACTTTATACAACAGAATTGTGTTTCAAAGCGCCACAGGGCTAAATAGGAAGGGAAAAGGGGGTTCCATGTGTTAATATCCCAGCAAAAATATTACCATACAAGAATAGCGCCATATTTTTTGCAGCAACAATAACCTATTAAACCTGCGGGGGACACCCCCGCAACCCTATACTATTTTAAAGGGAGCGGGGGACACCCCTGCAACCACCACTCCCATTTATCCCAAAAATGACCCCCACTAATAATATCACCTATGGCCATTTCCAAAGTCCATATATATGGCGATATTATTGGTGGGGGTAATATTACCTGATACCGAACAGGGGAAATAATAACAATGGCAAAAAAAAGTAAATATACAGTCATGGTCCTACTAGGCTTTGTGGCATTTGGACGTGCAAGTGTATCGAGGAGAAGTGTAGGAGATGGGGAGCAGAGGAGTGGACAAGTGATGGAGGAGGGCCTGAGGGGGATGTGCTAAGGGGAGCCAAAGAATAGAACCTTAGGCTAAGTGCTAGTAGATGTGACTCTCAAGGGTGGGATGAGGAGCAGCCAAGTAGGGGCTGGCATTCACTGGCATTGACTAGTTAACTGGGAGGGAGGGCCATGGTGGACGCGCTGAATGAGCAGCACACACGGCAGTGTCCACTTTAGCATGACTCACATAACATCTGGCCCACCTTGCTAGCCTCAGAGAATATGGGGGTCATTACGAGTTTGGAGGCAGCCATGGCGCTATTAGCGCCATGGCTGCTTCCAAACCCGGGTCCGGGTCCGGTCTGGCAGAATGGGGACTTACCGGGTCATTCCGACCTTGGAGGACCCGGTAAGTCCCTATTCTGTAGACCATTCCCCATTCCCATTTGAGCCCCCATAAGGCTCAATGGGAATGGGGAAGGCGCTAATTACGGACCCGCAAATAGCAGGCCCGTTATTAGCGCCATGGTCCCTTAGCGGGACCTGCTAAGGACGTGTGGTCAGATACTCTCTTAGCTACTCATGGAGGCCATCCTGGAAGATCATAAATGGATCAGGAAATCCACAGAGATAAAGGCCTCCCTCTGTGTGAGCCCATTAGTTGACCAAATGGGATGCCTCTACCTAAATCTCTAGCTTCAAGTATAGCCCCGAAACAAACTAAGGGCCCCCTGATTCTGGGCAAAGGCCTAGCCGGCAGTGGGAAAACCAAGGAAGCATGTAATGCTAAACAGGGCGTAAAAGAGATAAAATAAAACTATTCGATGTTCCAAGACCCAAACCAAACGAATAAGCCTGCAAGAATGACTGCTGAATCTTCTTCATTACAAGCTCTCCCATTGCTTTCCCAAAAGAAAACAAAAAAACAAGCAATTAAACGTAAAGCAAACGGTTCTCGAGCTTTCTTAAGGAATATTCAAACACTGCCTCGGGAAGAATGGATACCCTCATTCAAAAAGCCAAGACGAGAAATACAATGTAATAAAAAAACTCACGACCACCCCTTACTAGACCCAGCCCCACGGAGGAGATCCAACCATGATCAAGGATCGATAGTGGACCTTGACTCTTCGGGTTGTCTGAGAGATTTGATTGAAATAATCCAAAACAATCAGGAGGAGGAATCTTGGGAGAACATCAGCCTGACTGACTGGCAAGTAATAGATAACGTTTCAACCCTGCCAGATAATAAGGAAAGACCGAGCAAGGCAAGAACTACAATGGAAAAGAATTAGAAAAGAAGGCCTGACTGTAATAAACAAGAACAGGGCAAAAGACCGTTGACGAAGGAGGGAAAACTGAATGACCTCCTTTAGGAAATGGAGGACAAAAGATTGCTGAGAATTAAACATCAAGCTGAGACAGAAAGGCTATCTCATCGGACGGAAACTGAGTCACACTCGTATACAAAAACACAGGATCTGTTAAGACGTTTAGAACATTGAAGACAACAAAGAAGACACGAGGAGAAACCAGCCCCTAGGTCGACCAGTATCCATGAGAAGGGGAAAGAAAACGAACTTGAGAGGGGAAAAAAAAAGGGACGGAGATCGACCGGCCCAAAAGGACTCTTCAATGGAAAAGGTCATAAAAAACGTTCAAGTAAAACTAGAAAGGACCACAAATGACCACAAGAAGATTCTCCTGAATAGGAAAAACACACTGACCTTGCTCAACCAGTTGATCTCACCAGGGAATTTAGTACCCAATGACATAATCATCGGTTTCATAGATGAACGCAGAACGGAGATCCGTTCTGCGTTCATCTGTGAATCTTATCACCATTCAACTAAGATCGCAGAAAGTAAGGGATATTGTGATGACAAAAAAGGAGAAGATGCGAGACCTAGGCTTCAGACTGAATATCTTGGAGGCTGGGGATGGAAGACGGAATCCTCTAGATCTAGGCAAGACTGGCATACTAATAAAATCCAATCATCTGCTGATAACCCACCGAAGTACCGGCAAAGACCACCTCCAAAGTCTAATAAAATCCAAAGTACTGAAGAAGTCCGCAATACCAGATCTGGCAATCATGCCCAGAGAGATGCTCAATTTAAACCTGTTGACAGAAACCTGAGCAAGCTAAGGTTTACTGTCGACAACTCAAGATCTAAAGGGAATAGTCTGGGAACCAGAGATACCAAACAAGCAGGAGAAGATAAAAGATCTGCAAAGCCAGACATCCGATGGGAAAAAAAGAAGCACTAGAGCACACAGGAGGGACCAGAAATAAGACCCCGTCTGGCCTCATGGAATACTAGGGGTTTTGGGCGAACGTGACTTCCTGAGCGAGTTTGAAATGATATGCCTGCAGGAGTCTTGGCTGAGAACAAGTCCGCTATGCGTGGGATATCAAACTTTCATCAACTTTCATTGAAAGGGCCCTTGGGAAGGCCTCGTGCTGGCCTGCTGACCTTAATTAAAGAGGACAGAGACTTGCAGGTTCGGGACCATCAAATACCCAACCCATACGTTCAGGTGCTGAAATTGGTAAAAAATAGAGGGAGCCAGGAGATCAGACTCCTCTTAATTAACAGATATCGGAGCAGTCAAGACTGCTAAACTGAAAAGTACCTTTCAGACATTATGAAATGTATTGATGAATCCAAGACCAAACCAGTTGATCCTAATTTGTGGCGATCTGAACCTGATGCTCCTGGACAAAAAAAGGCAAACCGAAGCACAGAGTACATCTGGAACCCTGGGAAAATAGATGGGTCACGAAAATGAACTTAAGAGAGATGTTAATGCTAAATGGGCAGACTCAGGACGACATTCCGGTTGCGGATACCTGGTTTTGTAATCGAAGTAAGGCCTGTTTGGACTACTGCTTTGTGGCAGGTAACACACTTAAGTGGATCAAATCATTTACCGTAAAAAAACAGCTGACCAGTTATCATGCACTATTAGAAGTGGAACTTCAATGGAAATCCAAAGAGGCATATCGAGAAAACGCACGCCCAATAGAATTAAAATGGGGCAGGAATAGACTCAGGATTAAAGCTCCTGACATTCCTAAATTAGCGGCTCAGCTAGACGATAACATCATAAGGTCTAAAAACATGTTGGAACACAGATGGTTGTTGAAGGAATTCAAACTCAAGAGAGACATGAATAATATCACAGCAATTACAAGAAAAAAACATCTACAATATGGACCTCGTCAGAAGTAGAACGGAGTATCGTGCCGATCTCAGAATAATCCGTAAAAAAAAATTGCCTGATAGCAAGGCAAGAGCTAAGCAATGTAAACAATGGTATAAGAACTGGCTTAATTCCTCAAAGATTTGATGAGCACAGGCAGATGCAGAACATATGCTAGCCGCGATTAGCACCGGCAGTACAAGATCCCTTTGGGAAATTATAAATAAAGGCTAAGACTTCCGACCAGCCTTAACTTCAAGCCAAGTCTCGAAGGAAGATTGGGTGAAGCACTACACGGCCTTATTTAAAGCAGAAGAGACCATTAAATTCTCCACAAAAAAGGCAAAATCATCGCCCTGGTGTATTGAGTTTGACAGGGAAGACATATTATATTGAATCAAACAGCTGAGCTCTCTAAGAGTGGCCGGTCCCGCTGGCATTTCTAATCATATGCTAAAAGAAAATGGGGAGGCATGGACGGACTTCATCTTGACTCTATTCCAGCAGATTATAAAAACTAGATCGATCCCGCAATCCTGGAAGGAAGCCCTGATAGTTCCGATTTTCAAGAACGGAGACTGTAATAACCCTCGGAACTATAGGCCTATTGCCCTTTTGGACTCGATAGGAAAGATCTTCTCCTCGATTCTGCTGAGAGACCTTAGAAACTGGGCTATCAAGGCCGAAATCCTGGACAAACACCAGGCGGCTTCTATGACCGGGGTGGGAACATCGCTGAATCTGTCTCTATTAAACCTGTTGAAACTACGAGCAATTGAATCAAAAGGGAACATCTACCTAGGATTCATAGACCTTGAACAGGCCTTTGATGCAGTCAGTAGAAAACACCTATGGTCCAAATTGGAAAAATGGCACAGCTCCGAAGACCCCCTGGAAGCAAAAAAAGCGCTTTATTCTAACACAACAATTAAAATAGTTGTCTCAAAGGGAGGGGACACAACTGAGAAAATCCTGACGTTTAAGGGCATCATCTACCTTATTAAAGGCACAACGTACCCCTTGTGGAATACTCCCTCTCTTTATTGGGCACTAACTCTTCTTTTCTGTTTAGAACATAGCTAGATAGATTAATTACCATTGATTCCTCCCCTGCTGCGGGTTTGTATCTGATTGCCCCAATCCCCTCGGTTGGGCCCTTGTCCTAAAAAAGGACGTCCTTGTCTCTGTTTGTTTTGGTATCGTTGTCCTCGAATTCTACCTGTACCCATTCCTTGTTGATTATTAGGGTCGGTGGATCATGTGCTCCCGTCATCACTAGAACTATAGGAAGTGTTACGGAAATGAACCCTTTTCCTAGAAGAAACTTGATTGGTTGTACTCTGTAGGTTGTTTCCAAACCTATAACCATCAGTGATGTAAGGAAAAACCTTTTCATGAGAAAAGGTAGAGAGATCTTTTTTCATCCTCTTTACACAATCCAGACTGGTATCGTTCTTGAATTCTGATAATTATTTGAGATGTAAATCTAGTTTGATCTTAAAAGCGTCAAGATCTAGCACTTGTTTTATTTCCTATTGTAGTTTGGAAATGTCAATTTCGATTGTTTTGGATACTTCCGTAGCTGTATCTATTATCAAAACCAACCAGTCTCGACCACATTTATTGGATATATAACTCCATTTTATCTTAAACTCCGGATTATCCAAGAACTATGAGGCCTTGTGGAAGTGCCTGATTCTTAAGATATTGTAACATGATGACACCATGTAATTCTGTGCGGATTAAACATTTCCTGAGTTGCGCCAACTCGTCCCAGTGGTCATTGTTCTTATTTAAAATGCCATCCTCTGTGTCTGCCAATGCAGACAAAGAGTCCACAATTTCTGTATATGTTCTTCACTGTAGGCAAGACATCTATCTGCGGAAGTTGCCATAATGGTAACTAATATACACACCCCACACGTGGACCCAAAAACATTCCTTTTGCAGCTCAGACCCCAGAATCCTATTACTTTACAAAAAGCCTTCAAGACCACAATGAGCCTCCTAGAAATCTACCTTATTAAAGGCACAACGTACCCCTTGTGGAATACTCCCTCTCTCTCTCACAGTCAGAGGGTGACCACAAATTTTATCATGTAAAGGAGACAGAAATTACATTTTTTAAGGGCATCAAACAGGGTTTTGTGTTAGCTCCTTTTCTATTTGCTTTGTAGTTGGCTGATATAAAAGCTTCACAGGATAGAATCCGAGCATTTCCATCGAAGCTCGAAGGGACTAAACTCCCCTGGATTCTCTACACAGATGATGTTGTCTTTATCGACCAAACGGCAATAGGGCTGCAACGTTGAATAGTGGAATTCAAGGCTTATCTCGATCAAACTAGAATGAAAATCAATGTAGATAAGTCGATGATCCTGGTAATGCAATCTGCCCTTGGCGCCAGGACAAAAAAGCCCGCCCTCACGTGGAGAATCGAAAAACAGGACTTGAAAATAGTGGATACTATAACATACCTAGGGGTCAAAATTAATAAAAACATCAACGTGCATGCACAAATAAACTTCCTCAAGGAACAACTAGAAAAATTAACAAACCAGGGTAGAGCTTTACATCAGAGATACGGCACCTACTCCATGATACCGATTATCTCCTTTTACAAGAAAAAGGTCATACCGATCCTGACCTATGGAGCTGAGACCTGTCTAAACCTATCCTGGACAGAATGTGGGAAATTCAAGGCCTATTTCTGGCGGAAAATCCTCGACTTCCACATTGTCTAAAAGTGGAAACAATTAGACATGAATTGAGACTGCAATCTATGGTCTCGATAGTCTAATGGAAAACCATCTCATTCTATCGTGAATGCCTTTTGGATGATCCCCCAATTTCCTTTGAGATTTTGGTAAACTCAAAGAACAACACGGACGAGAAACTTCTTATATGGAAACAAAAATGTAATGACAACATCTCAATAGAGACATTGAAAGCCAATCCGGATAAGGCCAAGAAACTTTAACGGGAGAAGGACTGGGTCGAAACAGGCCTGCAGAAGGCACCAAATATTTACTGCCACAACATTGTTTGGGAAAGGAAAAAATTAAATCACCCCCCCACCCCCATGCCTTACAAGATTCCCATCATCTCACTGCAGGAATTTATCGTTGCGCTGCAGATTAAACCTATTGCCGTCAAGAGAAGTGCAATACTTAAGAAAACAGATCATAATGAAAGATGCGTGATGTCGCTTTTGTAGGATTCCCAAAATCCTGGAAACCACGAGACATTTGACACTCACTTGCCCGAATTTTCAAAAACTAAGGAGTTTGTATTTGAAAAACTCCCCTGCCTCACTAGACCCTGCCACTGAGGAGGAATGGTGGGAACGCCTAATGACGGTACATAAACTTGGCCAGACATTGGACACCTTAAAGTTGGTGGAACTGATGTTTCCATTGCTCTTGGAGAACGGCGTTCCAGTCTAGCAGAGGATGGAGCACTCAGGAGGTCATTTAAAGAGGCTCAAGTGTGCTAAAGAAATTGGAAAGTACATATGTTAAAGGTTGATATTTTTTGTGTTTAACCAATAAAGCAAAAACAAAATAATAATCATTATCACACCTGCTGGGTGTGAATTGCGCTACACTTCCTTCTCCTTCCTGTGTAAGGAATTGAAATGCTGCTCCTGCTTTAATGGTGATGGTTTGCCCTCGTGTAGAGAAGGAGTCCTGACCCCCTGGTGCCCCAGTACTGGGCCAACCGTGTGTACGCTGTATGGTGTAAAACCCCTGGGTTAAATGGGCTATGCAAGCCCAATTAAAAACCTTAGAGGAGAAATCCCTTTTGATAGAGGAGTGCTACTTTTCCTGCATGGCAGAAGGACCCACAAAATGTGAAAGGTTCTTCCAGATGGGATGGCTAAGGAGGAGACCCTAATCCCAGGGACCAGCTTCAGATGTGGCAAGTCGGGAAGTGATTTTAGGCAGCACACTCCAGCCCTTCTCCGTTGCCTTTGCTAGGAAGGCTTAGAATCTGAGGTTAATGGGGCCACCAAGACGCCCTTATCTTTTGACATTGCCAAAAGATCAATTGCAGGTCCTCAAAGTGACATTTGCATACCTTACTTATAATTAATCTGCCAAACCAGCCTCCTCACCAGCATATCTCTGCACTAGGTGATGCCCAATATATTTACAATGCACACCGGGCACGGCCTTCCAAGACGCTGTATATCATGTTACCTCCCCGGTGACTCTTTGCCCATCAATGGGTCAAAGCACCTGCTTCTTCATGTGCAGGCTTTGATTCTCACGCAATGGGAGAAGGAGGGGTGTGAGCACCTACATGGTGCACCCAGGATAGATTTGGGGCCAGTGTTCATGCATGGTGTGCGTTTCATCAACTGGGTTACCACCTCGACTGAGTAACCCCCGAATCAAATGGGCCAAAAACGGGACATCGAAAAAAGAACACCTGGTACAAGCGACCGTCAGATTCTCCTCTGTGAATTGCTGGCATCTTTCAGGCAGCGGCACAATCCATGCTACAGACAAGCTTGGGCCCCGAGAGACCACTACAGTCTTTAAAGGCACAATTAACAATGCCTATTTAATTACATCACACAATTTAAGAAGAGGTGCCATTTATCCTACGTCTTCATGTCGTGCCTTATTTCTTTATAATACAATGGCTACCCTCTCATGTGACTTAATTTATCCAGTTGAAGTTTTTAACGTATTCTTTGAAAAGTACAAGTTAATTTCTTCCAAGAAAAATGTACTTGTGCTATAATTCTCCTCCCCCGTAGATATAGGCCACGGAGTAAATGTGTCACTACTTCCCTTGGGTGAAAGCCAGTGTGCTGCAAGGAACAGTGTTATCCAGGCAGCTGACTTCATGTGAATGTCAAGTTACTCTCTGCAAAATGCACAAATGTTTAAATTGTAAATGTCAGTCATGCATTAGGCATTATTCAGAATAACCTCTTTCTAGAGCAAAAGCGTGATACGTCGCAATGACATGAAAGACATTTCTTTTGATTCTGAGAAGCCCAATTTCAAAACTAGGCGCTTGTACAATGCCCTCTCTCCTTGTGAGGAAATTGGCCAACATACATGCATGTCTTACGTCATGGTGCTAAGATTCGAAAATGTGTGCACATTAAAGTCACTTATTGGCATGTGAAATCATTGAAATCCAGTCCTTCATATACATATGCACACTCAGTGACGGAATGGCGCGGGACCCTTATGAGGACAGGCAGGAGGCGGTCACTAAAGAACCGTAGGAGGATATAGTCTAGGGGTCAATTGGTGATGGCCGGCTAGTGCCTGTGGAGTGCCAGCAGCACCAAGTGCTCTAAAGATAGCCAGACATATCAATTAGAGACTCTGCTGTGGATGAGGGTGGTCGAACCTTCTCAAGACGAAGCACAACACAACGCATAAAGATTATTACAAAAGTGTGGGAAAATCTATATGTCACCTGCTTGTGAAATAACTTTTCCTAAATTGTGACTGGGGCACCGATCAAGAAGAAAGAAAAGACAATCAACTGTATTCAGTGTGTTTCTATTAATAATTATTTACTGCTTCGATGATTTTAGAGGATAGTATATTGATTGATTAATTTCTAAAGATGTTTTATTGTTGTCCTACTGTTTTACTGTTTAGACTGAATGTTTCAACATTTGTGAAAAGTTTGTAATGAACTAAATCACAATAAATAATATTATTATTATTATTATTATTATTATTATTATTATTATTATTATTATTAATAGCATGAACAGCTTGTTTAAGACTCTCCAGTTGATTGTGGTCTCAAACGGGCTCTTCTAAGCACCCTGTTGATTAAAGCCTTAGAGAAACTCCTTTCTCTAAGTCATGTATTTAAATAAAGTCCAGTCTCCGGGTGTTCTGTTCTGCCACTTTGTGCCAGTAAATATATGGCCTCTCTTTGGTATGCATTCATTTCTGTTGATCGTTATGGTTATGAAATAATGACTGTGGCTTTGAAATCCAAGGGGGGGGATTTGTTAGGCTACATTACCCTGCATGTTGCTCTTGTGATTTTGCATAGAGGATGGGGAGAGTAAAACTAAAGGCGTACTCTAATTGCTCAACATATTTCTATGATGAGGTATATAGTTTATAGTTTGTTTATTATGAAAGGCCGGTTTGCTTCCAAGGTATTGTTATGAATAAAGTATTATTTAAGCACATGAAAGGCAAAGAAAAACCTTAATAAATATCTAAATCAACTAAACCTGGGAAGATGTGCTCAGTTGCTTAAATTGTCCACATCTCAGTTTCACCATTTAACCAAAGTGTGTGATCCTGGGCAAATCATTAAATCCCACTATGTCTTATCTGCAGCTCTGTAAGTGATTCACTTCGTGGTTTATATATCATTCTATAATTTTAAAAACGTAATGACTAAAGAGTTGCTCCATATATAATAATAGTGGAATGTAGGTATTTTACACAGCACAGTTATTTGCCACTTGGCTTGCTTATGGCAACTTATTCTAAAGTCACTTCCATGGCGCCTCCAAGTGTCAGGGACTGATGATGCTCCTTGCAATGCCCTTTTCTGTGAAGTCACTTCTGCTGGTGTAATCCATATGCTAATGTGGAGGCTTGCAGGTGTGTTGCCCCCTCAGACATGAAAAGCACCATAATAGATGAGTTCCCTGCATCTCTTATGGTCCTGCCTGCAGTTTTTCTCTTCTTATGTGTATGTGTTAAAATTACATCTGCCACTGATGATACCAAACAAGTGGATTGGGGCGGGGCGCGAATGGGCCGTGTGGAATTGCACGCTCAGCGTTTGGGGAGAAAAGTAGCAGGACCATGTTTATGGCTCGAACCCCTCCCGCCCCCACCACACTCTTGCAATGCTGGATTCTCCCCTGGTTGTTCCCCTTGCATGGCGTCTCCTCCTCTCTGCTCCATGTGCTCTGTGGTGCTATTCCAGCCTCGGCACCCCAATGTAGAGCAGGACATGCTGCATATGCCAGTTTGCAGCTGCCAGTGGCAGCATGCTGTTGGAAAGTGTGTTTGTTTGAGGTGTTGGCCCTTTGCACCCTTTTTGAGTGGATTGGGTGTACCTGTGACTTGCTTTTCATTACCTGTATGCATTTACCACCACCTTTAAGGTGCAGATAACTGCACTGTGTTTTTTTGTCAGAATTACCACCCATTTTCGGCAGGATTCTGTAGGTATTTCAACTTGAAATACAGTGGAAATACCATTTTGCATCTAGGTGATAATTCCGGCAGCGGAATTAGTGCCGGAGCTAATTACGCCATATTCCAGCACTAATTCTGCCAGCATTAATTCCACCTGCAGAATTAGTGCCCATTTTTAGTTTCCCCTGACTCGGCAGAGTGGTAAAAGTGGCGGTAATGGAATTACCACCACTTTTACTGGCTGTCGTCCAACTCGTTATGAGCCCCAAAGTGTCAACCCATTGAGCCCAGACCAGCTATGCGAGTGAAATGTGCATCCATAGTAGCCTCACTGCCTTCACTCCTGAGAGTTAGACAAAGGGCAGGAAGCTGTCCTCCTTCGTTCCCCAGGAAGGAAGGTTAAAGCCTCCCCTCAAGCCCAGGAGATCTCATGGGACACATACTTCAAAGAGGCAATCAACAAACAGAGGCCTGCCTCCCACCAGGGTGTTGCACACCAAAGGGATTTTAAAGTTATAAGCTTGGGAAGGGAGCAGAGTTGGTGTAGCCAAGGCGCAGCAATGGAACTAAGAAGGGTTTCACCATCTTGCTTTTCTTTGGGGCTCTTTCTTTCCTGTCATCTCCACCTACAGAAGAATAAGGGACTTATGGGGTATTATGTAGGAAGGCAAAGGGCTCTTGTCACAGAATTTGTGTTTGGATCGCTTACAGCAGGCTTGCTTTTCTACAATCCCTGCAGACATTTTACCTACATAAGGAAAGGATATCTCACTCCGTCCATGATTCATTTGAGACCTCCTTCAAGACAAGAAACATTTGTTGGGAGTGCCGTTCATTCCAAAGCCCTCTGGCAGAGGTGAAGACAGGGGAATCCAAGGCAGAGGAGAGCTTTGTCCCCTAACCATCTCTGCTGTTTGAACCAAGACCTGCCTCTCTGCCCTCTGTACGGGAACTAGGCTCCTGGCTGGAGGTGAATGACTCATGTAGGTGCCAGCTACGTTCTCTGGACTTGTAATCAAGAGTAAAAAGGATGCCCCCCTCCTCTTCTACTCCAGCTAGGGTTGGGCGAAATTGTGAAATTCCGTTCTGACAGCCATAGAAGCAAAATCCGTACGATTTCAATTTGTTTCACCACAATCTGCCATTATACCACCTCTGCATATAAAAAAGAGTGACGCAAAGTTTCTCAGGCTGACTTGCGATCCAAAACGAGCCTTGCACAGCTTCTCGTGCCACCTGGTGAACCTAACTCAAATCGAAAAGAGTGGTACAATGGTTCTCATGGCGCTGCGTGAACCTAAGATGAATTGAAAAGAATGGAACAAAGTTTCTCATGCTGCTGCGCGAACTTACTATGAATCGAACAAAAAGCTGCATAATGTTTCTCCTGCCGCTGCGCGAACCTAGCAAGAATCAAAAAGAACGGTATGGAATGTCTGATGCCGCTATGCAAAACTTCCATGAATCGAAAGGAAATCTTTGAGAAGTTTCTCGTGCTGCAACATGAAACTAGTATGGATCTAAAATAAGTATGCGCAAAGTTTCTCGCGTTACTGCGTGAAACTAGCACGCATCATGGAACACCATGCAAAGTTTCTCGTGCCGCTGCACAAAACTAACATGGATTGAAAAAAGACCCACACAAAGTTTCTCTTGAGGCTGCAGAAACCTATCACGAATAAACAAAACGTGTAAAGTTTCTTGTGTTGCTGCACAAAACTAACATGGAGCAGAAAAAAAGACCCATGCAGTTTCTCATTGCCCTACATGAAACTAACATGGGAACAAAACACCACGTACCGCTTGAAACCGCACAAAACCAGGAGAAATGTCAGTGGCGGTGAAAATTCTGGTCACCCCTACTTCTTGCACCTTGATAAACCCAAAACAGCTAGATTCCTGTTTTCCACAGCTATGATATGATATAATATGATGTCATTTATAAGGTGCCTATACACAACTGTTTCTTCCAACCATCCTCGAACTGAGTCTCATGTGTTTGAAGCCTTCGAACCACACCAGACCACAGTGCTGCCTTTGGCACTCTCTACGTACTTCGAACCATTGTTTGCATCCATCGATCAGTCGATACCGCATCACACCAGGCCAGGCTCACTCATCTCCACTTTAGCTGAAAAACTGTCAATCAAAACCTTCAAATCATCATGTCTTTATGTCTTCGAACAACGCATCGAACCGCAGAGAGCTCTGATTCAAACCCGGCTTGATGCAGACTCAGCACCTGGATCAACGAGACTCCCCACACTCAAACCCAGTTCAACCAGCAAGAACAGCACTGAGAAGCCCAGTTTGTCACTTGTGTACCTCACAAGAACACAACAAGGTTATGTTGAGAGGCTTAGACAACTGGGTCCACCTTTTGGACCATAGTGTCTGATCAGCCACCATATTGCACTGTTTGTTTAAAGACATATCTTTTTTCAAGTGACATTGTTGCAATGTCTTGCCTATTCACCCCTGCTCCAGTACCCAGAGTGCTATGACATATATGGTCTGCATTTTCTGTGTTCTCTCCAACGGGGTGAGTTTTTGTTATTCTTTCCAGATAGATAATGGCATATTGGTTTGTTTAATTAAAGCATATATAATTTTACAGAATCTTGATTGGGCATTATTTTATTTTAGAGTACTAATGCGGTTTGGATTAGCTACTGTCATCACATTTGCACACCTCTTAAGAGTATAGCATGCCCTCGGCTCACATTTCCTCAAAAGACGAAGGGGGTATGTCTCTTAATTGTGCCTGTTTCAGCTTTATGATTGGGATCAGTGTTGGTTTGTATTGGTGTGAGGCTGAGTAGGCAATTTATCAGCTACTCATGCCTGTACTCCTCCAGAACAGTGGTCATTTTGTCACACTCTGCCTGTATCTGTGGACTTTATTACAATGCCTTTGTCTGCTTCGAAGGACCTCAAGGATAGCCATTCTGCTCGTGAACCATGATAGAAGGCATGAAACACTTGTTTTTCTGAAGTTTCTAATTCTTTCAAGATCACATTTTCAAATGTAATGGCTTCTATGAAAATTGCGCTAGGGTTGGTAGTTGAAGTAGGGTAATTTTACTCTTTTTTGACAGGCGTTCTAATAAAAAAATTCCAAAACTATGGGCCTCATTATGAGTATGCCGGTCTGGTAACAACAGTGCTGGTAAGCTACGGGCACTGTTGTTACTGGACTGGCATACACTGAGTCCTGCGGACGGGTGCCGTCCCGGCACCCGCTCGCAGGCTTGGACGGAAGCACTGTTATCAACGGTGCCGATGCTTCCGTCCTCTCCATTCCCATTGAGTCCTATGGGACTCGAATGAAATGGGGAGTCATTTTTTCCAGCACCTGACAATGGGAAATAACCGGGACTGCCGGATCAGTAATGCCCCGGTA
This sequence comes from Ambystoma mexicanum, assembly GCF_040938575.1. Classification (NCBI taxonomy): domain Eukaryota; kingdom Metazoa; phylum Chordata; class Amphibia; order Caudata; family Ambystomatidae; genus Ambystoma; species Ambystoma mexicanum. Next base: position 1,069,561,739 of record NC_090934.1, read on the forward strand.
ATACCCATTGCCAGCCGTGCCATTTTTACCAGCACAGCTACTGCCAGTGTCGTAATGAGGCCCAATATGTTCACTCAAATCATCCTCATTAAGCTGGTGAGTTCTATAGGTAATACCAAAAAAGGTTGAGGAAGAAAAGACCGAATCCCAAAAGACTGAATTTTTGGATGCCCAATTTGACCAAATATATATTTGGGGGAGTTAATAAAAAATGTTGGGGGGTAAGGGGACTGTCGGGGGTCTCCCCTCGCATTTTTATGTGTTCAAATCCGGTCTTTTGGCATTCCATTTTCATTCTTCGGACAATTGATGGTAAACCAGTTATATCCTGGTATTCAACTTTTCATAGTTTGCCTGTATAAAACTCAATCCCTATTTGGAGGCTTAAATTATTCTTCCTACCATGTGTGCCTGTTCACCTCGGCGGAGCCATTATTTCCTCCTCTACATTGTACTCATCAGTTACACATGGTATGGATAGATCATTCCATGCTAAATATTTCTGAAATTCCTTTTTCAACCTCTTTATCTTGTTCTTCTTCATATTTTAGGATCAATTCCTTACATTGTTTTCAACTATGCTAGTCTCCCGGAGTAGGATTTTAGAAGTATTGCGTTCATCAATACCATTTCTTTTTGAAGTAGCTGTTTTGGTAATGTTTTCAATACTAGTTTAGCTGAATTTAAAATCTAGATAAGCTTGTCCCTCGTGTGCTAGTTTGCATTATATTAGCACCCTTGGTGAGGGTGCCAGCCTATCAGGGTGCTAGGATTGCAGGCCTTACTTGCACATTTCTGAGTTCTGAAGTGGTGACAAATGTCCACCCTCGCCCCTCTCAGTATCTCTTGCATGCAGCCACACTCTTGAAGTCACTTTTCCATATCGATTACTTCAACGTTAGCTTTATTGTTCATCATATTAACTTGGGAGAGCCCTTTTGGCACTACCAGTGTCAGTCTGCATATACTTTCTTAATGTGGCATGGCATTTTTTACTTGGTGTCATGGGAAAAGCAAACATACGTGTTATTAATTGGCCGACTGATCTACATTAGTAGTACTGGTAAACAATTAATTTCTTAATGTGGCATGGCATTTTTTACTTGACATCAAGGTAAAGCAAACATGGTACATGTTATTAGGTGGCTAGCTTGGCCTATGGTGTCTAATTACTTTCTTACTGTGCCATGGTATTTGATACTTTTTACTTGACATGAATGGTAAAGGAAACATAATGAGTGTCATTACGTGAGTAGACTGGCTTACATTGGTGGCTCCAGTTTAGCCATGTATATATTGTGTCTCATGGCATTTTGTAGTTGCATCAAGGGTAAAAGCAGACATAAGTGTGATTACTTGATGAGGGGAATAGCTCAGGGGCAATGTGCTTGTCTGGGAAACAAGACAACACAACACAGGTTTGAATCCCAATCCCGTGCTTAGAAACCAATCTCTGCTGTTAAGTGTGTTATAAAAGAACAATTATAATTGATACACTGGCCTCAGTATTAGTATGGATATACTTTCTTTTTGTGTCATGGCATTTTCTACTGGCTGCGAAACACTGACATATATTGTTGTAACATGCAAGGGCATGCATACGCACATCCAGCATGAACATGTTCTATATACTGGAATATGTTGTGGGCAACGGCATACTGAAAATGTGTTGGAAAATGGTCCTGTGTACAGTTGGTAACTTGCATCTATTGTTTCATGTGCTACTATACACAATTGATTGCAAACTATGGGGGTCATTCGAGGTTGGCGCTAAGGGAAAAATTATGCTGGTAAAGGATTACCGGAATCGCTTACCGCTACGGGCTGTTCTGACCAGCCAGACCGATATTGGCGACATCGTAAAGTACGGTGCCGCTAATAGCGGCATTGGCGCAGGCACGCAGCCCATCATGCCAGCAATAGCAGCATGCCGTAAACTGGAGGAGATCACAAGTGAAGCGGACATGCAAATACCGGCTTCATGAAGGCATTAAAAGTGCTTACCGGCATGCTGTAAATACCGGCATCACCGACCTACCGTAAAATGCCTTGAACAGTGTTCCCAACTGCCACAGGTGCACACAATCAGCACAGGTGGAGGCAATGGAGTCTGGCCCAGTACAAAAGGAGCACACCCACACACCACACCCCCTCCCACACCAAGATGATTCCAATAGTAGTAGCATTACTGGCCACAACATCAACAACAACAGCCGGCACCACAGAAGAGACGCAGGAGGAGAAGGAGGGTGAGACAGGCCCAGCATGCCCCACCAGTGCAGCCACCATTACCACCCAGGCAGCCCCCAATCCCTCGCATCAGATCAGAGCCAGTCCTTTCAACCTAACCCCTGAGCAGATACACACCCTGTACTGTCTGGACCGGGACACCATCACCACCATTGTGGATCTGATACACGACAACATTGTCAGCCTCATTCAAATACGCACTGCCATCCCCCCTCTACTGAAGGTAGTGTCTGTGCTCCACTTCCTTGCCACAGGCACCTACCAGCACACAGTGGGACACATGCATGGCATCACAACCCTTATTTTCTCGGATTCTGAACCAAGTGCTGGATGCGCTCCTCAAGCACACAAGGGACTACATATCGCTACCACGGACTCGCCAGGAGATATTTGGTACAAAAGTTGGCTTCCATGCACTGGCAGGCATGCCAAATTGTTTAGGTGCCCTCGACTGCACCCACGTGGAGTTGGTGGTCCCGCATGCCATCGAGGTGGTGTACCGCAACTGCAAGCAATACCACTCCATCAATGTGCAGATGGTATGCGACGCCAGCAAGATTATCACACATTGTGTTGTGCCCGATATCCCGGATCAACTCATTACTCTAGGGTCCTGCGGAACTCCACGCTACCACGCTACATGGAGCGACATGCTGGACGACGTGCCTGCTGCTTGGTAAGTTGCAGGACTGGCACATGGCATTGAAATGGGGGGAGAGATGCACACACCACCATGGTGTCAATGTTGATGTAACTGCACAATGTGCACATCACCGAATACTGTGCCCCAAAGCCTCACTAACGGTACATGACACCCAAATCCCATATGAATGAAGTAAGGTCGACACCTATCACTACATGACTAACAGGAAACCACCCCACATCACACAACACATGCACCACTCATCAGCAGCCCTCACCCTCCGTAACGCCATCCAGCACCTTGCAGTGCATTTGCACTATGTTGCTGTCTCCAGCATATCACCACACAGGACAAGCATCCCTGGGAGTGCATCAAACTGAACCAACTAGGGAATCCACTGTCTGTCACAGGGCCGCCACAACCACAGGAGTGCTCCATGTAACCATGGGAATGATCTGCGCTGATTGCCCAGACTACTGCCAACGCTCCCTCTAAGTAAATCTCACAGAACACAACACCTCACAAATATCACACAAACATATCACACGATGCATGAGCTACAAGACGGCAGATCACACCTTGTATCATCTTGAAGATGCAACCCACACCATTAGCCCATGGCACAGGACACATTGAGGGACAGAAAATGGCATAAATACATCCAGGGACATGTGCATGTGTCCAACGATAATCTGCAAATATGTGTGACTAGTACAGCTATCCATCATGAATCGACTGACATGTACCTTTTGTTACCTCCCATGCAGGTGACAGTGGCTATCCCTTGAAGCCGTGGCTCCTCACCCCTGTCTGAAAACCAAAGAAAAGGCACGAGGAGGACTACAATCGTTCCCATACCCGTGTGGTCATCGAGCAGACCTTTGGTCTGTTGAAGGCACGATTTCGCTGCCTCAGCCTGTCGGGTGGGGCACTCCTCTACAGGCATGAGAAGGTGTCATGCTGCACAATATGTGTATACGCCGGAACGTGCCCCTGCCCCCTGACATTGAACTGCTACCACCTGATGAAGATGAATGGGACGAAGACGATGTGGCTGGACATCATCTTGGTGCCGATGCACAGAAGGGACGTGCTGTGCGCCAGTCAGTGATAGCACAATATTTCTGACACACATGGCAGCAGAGGCTGACATGATAGTTGGACAGCGGGCACTGGGTGTGGGGGTACATGTACAATATACACTGTATATGAATAAATGACACATGCGCAATGATGAATGTCCACTCAGGTCTTGATTTTCACACAACGGGTGTATTAAATATAACAATGATAATGAAAGTGCAAGAAACTCTCCCCCACATACCCTCACCCCCTCCCCCCAAAAATCCCCCACACACCCTCACCCCCTCCCCCTCCTTCCACAACACCCCCATACACCCTCACCCCCACAACAATTGGCTAGCCGGATGTCCTGCCTCCATGGCATCCGCTATGCAGCCTAAGACATGACGGAGGGCCGAGACCTCCTCGCAGAGGTGGCTGGTGTTATCTGCAATGGATTTGGCCAAGGAGGCGGTGCTCTCCGTGATGGAGCTGCCTAGAGAGGCAAAGTTCTCATGCCACTGCTGTCTGGCCAGTCTGTTGTCCTCGACAAACTCCTGCACAAGGGCTATGAGCTGTTACGACCACTGCGGCCCTGTGGGTGCACCTGTGGATGTTGTTGGTCCCTGGCTGTCCTGCTCAGCCTGCTCAGCCTCCCTAGTTGTCAAAATGGGACTGTAGTGCTCTCCCATCTTCTCCTGACCAGAGTGGTCCGGGGTGGCTGTGTGCTGTGTATCGAGGGACGATATTTGTGGGGATGCCAGCGGACTTGGTGTACGGACCACTTCTGATACATCGTCCTCAACGGGCACCCAAATGTCTTCCTGTGGGTCCTCTACAGCCAGGGGTGCTGTGGCTGCCACCTCCCCAGCCATACTGGACTCCTCTGAATGTGGTGCCTTGTCTGATTCCTCAGGAAGGCCAATGGGTGCTGGTGGTGATGCTTCGCCCTCTACGGGCCTTGGCGGCACCGGTTTAATGGCTACATGGGGTGTCTTGCCTGTTGGTGCACGACGGCCCCTGGGTTGTCCCCTCGAGGTCCAAGGGCGGTTGGCGTCATCCCGGGACCTCTTCCAGGTGTGGTCTGTGCAGGGGTTGCATCCTGCCCATCGCAGTCATGGTCAGAGCCTGTGGGGGTCGTAGAGAGGGACGGCATGAGTGATGTTTTGATAGGCATCATACATACATTTGGACAATTGATCATCCACACAATTGGGGGTAATGGGCATTTGTGTTTGGATGAGCACGTTGTTTGATACATGGGTGTGTTATGCAGGCATACGTCGGCGTCACTCATGTTGGTCAAGGGCAATGCTATCTGACATGCATAGTATTTTGGGCCTGCACGCTGTGTGAATTATGGCATTGATATCTTTGTGTGGGATGTGTCAGGTACGGCATTGCCTTGCAGCAGACATCTGCATGTGTCTGTGATGCATCTGCCTACTTTGCTGTGAGTGTGTGTGTGTTGGACCATTGCTTGACTATTTGGACTGACATATTGGTTGACTTTCATCAGACTTGGCATTACAATATTTTCTAAGGGCACTCACCTCCATCGACCGATGTTGTGGCGCCACACTCCCTCTCGCCAACCCCTTCTATCCCCTCCATTCCTATCATACTGGCGCAGATGTCCTCCCATGGGGTGAGCTTGATTGGTGAGCTGGTACCTCCTCCTGTTCCCATTGCCTGGCTCCGGTTCACTGACAGAATATTTCGAACTCTCAGTCGCAGGTCGTCCCAGCGCTTGCGGCAGTCTTTAATTGTGCGTGGGGTGTTCTCACCAGCACTGACCTTCTGAGCAACAAGTGCCCAGGTTTCCTTTTTCTTCAGTACTGCCTCCCTCTTCATGTTACTGGAGACTACTATGCCAGCATGCTCCTGCAGTGTGTCAACCAGCATCTGCAGCTCATCCTCATTAAACCTTTCTTTCCGCTGGCGGGCAGCTCCCTTCTTCATGGCCTTGGGCATAGTGGGTGTAGTAGGTGGATGTATTCACAACAGCAGAGTCCAACGGGTCCTGTGTGGTGAGGATGGCAATGGATTGTGTTTTTAAAGATGGCCGCTATGCTCCTTCCCGTTCCTGTGCGATGACACTATTTCCGGTTCCGCTTATTAGTGGTGAACGTTATTAACGGTCACTGCTAATAACGGTCACTGCTAATGCCGCTTTGAACCTTGTCGGTAGTGCTATCTGCTCTGTGCTTGATGCCGCTAAGGGCATTTCTGGTGCCTTTAACGGCATGGCATAAAGCTTGTGCCCGCAAAGTCGTAATAGTCAGCGGACTGTTGACTGCCCGGACACGCTATTTACGCCATGCCAGTAAAACTGTTACCTCCAACCTCGGAATGACCCCCTATGTGTTTTTTTACCCAACGCTTCACAGAAAGTGCTGTCAAATTTACCAATTTAAACCACTATTGTAAATATTTCTCAGGAGGAGAACCCCCAGACTTTCTTTGTGTCGTTCTGACTCCCTTCAGGTCAGTCACACACATATTACTTGCATACATTTACGCCCCTCCAGTTAAAAAATTCATCAGCCGCCTCTGGTGGCATGGGACTATCTCTTGACACACACTCCGAGCAAGCATCCATCTTTGCCGGGAATAGTGCTTTTTGAGTTGGGCACCTGTCGTCCCCACCAGGCAAATAGTTGTCTGTGGGTGGTTGGAAATTAAATCTCTGTCGTGCAAATAAGTCAGCTGAAAAATAAAAGTTGTTGATGTCACAATGGTAGATCGTTTGAACTAACTCAGAAAGACATGCACATTTGGGCTACAAATATCTGAGGTTGGCCATCCTGGGCATAACAGAATCATTGGGCCTCATTATAAGTTTTGCCGATCTGGGAACTACGGTACCGGTAAGCTTGCCGGTACCATAGTTCCTGGACTGGCAAACTACGAGTTGTGATCGGATGCGCCTTTCTGCCTGCCAGGTCTGACCTCGCGGCCATAACGGCACCCACGAGCACAGCATGTGGGATGCACCGGCACTGTTAATAACGGTGTTGGTGCATCCGGCTTCCCCATTCCCATTGAACCCTCAAATGGGAATGGGGAAGAATTATTTCCGGCGCCCAGGAATGCACAAATACCGGTCTGGCAAGGCCGTAATGACCCGGTGATTGCCCATTCCGTGGCGCCGGAAAAAAAAATATCGGAGGCAGCCAGGCATGGCTACCACCGTCCTCCTAGTGTGGCCCATTGGGTCTTGGAGGGTTGTAGCATGAAAGAGAGCACTGCTTTAATCCAGCAGGTATTTCTAGAAGGACCATTGGTACTGTGGGATGGCGAGTAATGGAGGGTTGAGCGGACATGCTCAGTGACGTCCACGTGGAGTACTACTTTCCTTCTTGGCATTCTGGGATTGGTATTTTTGTTTTACCATTATAAATTTAGAACTACCAGTTTGCGAATACAGAGCAATGACCTGTGCGGTAGCCTAGGGTCTACACCCCCTGATGTGAAATAAGGGCAGAACCCTGACTTCATGAAATACTTTGATCCTGCCAAGTGCTTACAATATTTGTACATAACCTGAAATAGTTCTGCTGTGAAAAGAATATCCTGTGATTTTTCTGCTTTAAAATAATGATACCTGTTCTACATGCAGCAGTAAAAGTAACTTTTGGAGACTCTGGAAAGACACCCTTGCCCGGGATTTTATTAATAATTCTTTTAGGTGAAAACATGATTAACACAGCTTTCTGAAAATGCATAAACTTTTAAAGCCGTCATGACTATGCACATTGTAATGAATCAATGACGTTGTGTGTTAAGTCACGTTCTGATGTTGTCAACGATTGCTGTGATCGTGATCACCTTGGCTGTTGTTTTTCCCGCTACACGACGGAGCGTCGCTAACATCACGCAAAAAGAGCTTTTGAAACGACCTTGCCGGATTTGTGTTTCTTTCTTTTTTTAGAAATGTGTGCGGAGCCACGTGTAGCATTTAAGTGCCGTCAATACTTCTGACACAACAGTTGCATGTCAATGTTCGTCACCAGCTCTTCGTGTAATGGGCGCGCTCATCTTACGTGCACGCGGTGCAATGCGTCATGGCGGTCATCGTGCGTGCGGCACTTTAGCTGAAGTACCTTGCGAAAAACCGTTTACTGAGGGCAACTCCCAGCCCTCGTGCATCATAATGGACGATTGGTGGCTCGGTACTTAGGCCATGGCTGACATGCAATTACAGGCTAGACCCGAGTGGTGCGTGGACGACTATGCTCCTGCGCAGACTGCAAGCCTCTGCTGGGGCTAGGCTTTTTCACATTGAAAAGAATCAAAAGGCAGTTGGGGTTTTTATTAAACAAGGTTCTAGTAATCCATCAAGATGGGAATACCAGTGAAACGCAAGTTGGATAGGCCTCTTTTCAAATGTTAAATGTTAAAGGTATTTGTACCGCGCACTGTCACCAACGGAGTTGGTCCACAGGCGCTCTGGCGGATCTGCAAACGAGAAGGTGGGATGGGTTAGTAAGGTGAAGAGGGAGTAGGATAGTGAGAGGGGGTGGTGTACTGTTGGCAGCTTCAGCTCGGTATACACTGAGTATACACTGGGTGGTGAGCTTTGGTGCGAGTATTGGATCGATGTCAGTCCTCGTGGGCTGTCGGAGCGGCTTATGTGGTGTTGCGGTGTTGTGAAGTGCATGCGGGTTGTTGTGCGAGAGATGGTTGTGTGAGTTTTTTGAGTGAGAGAAGTATGCAGAAATGTTGAGCTTTTTAATAAAGCAAGGACAAGGAGACCTGAAAAGCAAGTGCAGGCACGTTCATAAGACTTAATGCCAGTCTCTATCAAGGTCGCTGCCCAGATGTGGATGCAGCAAATTTGCGGTCAGAGTAGCTGGTTCCTACAGAACCAGTACACGGTTCCTCAGTTTACTAGGGTTCACCGCCCGGGGAACCTCTGTGTAGCAAAAGCCAGTGAGTGATGGTTAGTCACAGCTGCAGACATCTGTTGACATGTTCCTTGACGTTATTTTAGTCTCCTACTACCAGCGATGGTTCACCAGTTCTCTCCTCCCCATTCTGAGACCAGCAGCGGTTCTGTAGTGTCATTGGAGGGCTTCCCAATCCAACCAGATCTAGAGTATGGCTCCAGGCTAGCGGGCACCTATCAGCTTCTCTGCAGCCTGTATTGCTGTGGCACTAGTAGTCACTGAGCTCAGGACGACAATGCTTTTAACATTTTAAGCCCAGGTCCCTTGGTCTGTCCGCAGCTTTGGCCCAACTGGTTTTTCCTTCTCACTATAGGGTCTACCTGGACCTTTTGGGCGACATGGATTGACAAATATTGAATTCTCTCACTGGGCCTCAATGCCCACTACCTTTTTCTGCCCTTCTGCTTCTCCTTTTGGCTGTCTCCACGATGGCTCCCTCCCTTTTGTGCGAGTAATCGCCTTTGTCCTCATATGTGGCACTCGTGGGTCTTTGCATGTTTGGAAATTGGCAGTTCAAAGTCCGCTCCACAGGCTTTGACCATGCACATGCTATCTTCTAGTTTCTGTCTCGTGCCCTCAGACAGGGATCGCAAATGCCACTTGCCTGGCAACCACTTGCAAACACGTGCGTCTTCTCTTCTTGGGGTTACATCATGTGTTCTGAGACAGATGCTGGAAATGGAGGTTGAGACCCTGGGGGTCCTCCATACACCACCTCCCGGGTTGGCAGCACAGAGCAGGCGACCTCCCCGAAACCCCACAGTTTCTCGCACCCCGGTTCCCGACCTGGATCATTGGACGTTGTCATAGCTTCTGAATCTGGACTTTGGAATAGCAAACGTCTGCTCATTGGGATTTTGTGTCTACATATACTCTCACTCTACCCTTTGTACTCTTATGTGCTGTTAGTGGCTATCAAACCATACCCTCTATCACCTGTAGGGGTGTGAGCTAGCATCTAAGCTGTCTAAATGAATGGTGGTGATGTATACATCAATTCGGGGGCGGACTGGCAACATTTTGCATGCTGGGCAAGTGCACTGTAATGGCCACAAACCACCACTCAAATTGTATATTTGCCATTCAAAAGTACATGTGAAGTAAAAAACACACAAAACATGATTTAGTGAAGTTCAATGTAGAAATCAATTTTCAAGGCAAACACCACACACAGAGCAGAGACGGAACTCACCATCCTCTGCCAGCATATGGGTGAGTCTATCAGTGGTTCACCTGAGCGGCACCACGTGACACATGCATGCCTAGGCTCATTCACCATCCCTTCCTACTGGAGCTCTGTCAGCCATATTTCAGCCAGCACTTTTTCACCAGGACTGGCTTTTGCAAAGGTGGTCCAAGTCTGAGTATGGTCATTCAGTTCAGCTGGCATACAGTCTTAAAATATAGACTAGTCCGCAAGGCTGTACATAGACCAGGAAGAATTTTCATGCAGCGCCCCCTCTTTTTCCCAGTATTTGCTTTGAGTATCTTTTCATGGTGCATGCTACCCTACAAAGACCCAAAGCATCAATAATTGTTTAAGCAGCTAATTGCTGGGGGGCTATCAAATACTCGTCTTGGGGCCACTGAACTGCAGCACTGCAAACTGAACCACCCCCAAAAGACCAGCCGGAGCAGAAAGGGCCTGTGTATTTAGTTTTTATAAGGCACCTTGTTTTTAGAGGGATTTCTGTTTTATGCACACCCAATATTGCCAGATATGTGAACTGGTGCATACTTAATCAAAGGAAGGAAGCAATATATCTTTGCTGTTTATGTTAAATCTTGAAGACGAAGCCACAGGGAAGCTCCACCACCCCAAACCTTTTCAGGAGCACCTCTGGGATACTGTCGCTCATAGCCTTGTTTTTATCCTTAATCATTGTATTTGGAAGTTTGCTTTAAAATGCATGCCAAAGCCTTATTTTGGCGTAACCATTAGAAAAAGCTGTCTCCTTCCTAGAGCTCACTTGCCCGCCCCACGCCCCTCTAAAGTTAATTAGAGGCTGTTTTCAACTTCCATGATTTTAATGAAATGATACCACTGATAAGGACCAATCTTTTACTTGGTTCTAAACCTTGAAACTTGCTGCTCTGGTAATCAATGTTGCTATTACACAGCTCTTAGGCGCCATCATTATTATCCTGAGAAATACTAGAGGCTGAGGCAGCTCTGTCTAAAGTGCAATTACTTAACTCCGGTACAACTATTCGCTAAGAAATTGAGAGTTCTGTGTCCACCGTTTCCAATGTTAACCCAGAGGTCTGGCCAAATGTGTACCCCCACACACACACAGACGCACACATATGGACACACACAGACCAACACGGAAGGGCAGACGCACACACTGCACAACACATATATGTATTTTAATTGGAAGTTTAACAAAAGCCCCAATAAATCCAGTAATACACCGAAACAACCAGAAATATCTAAAAGGCCAAATGCATAGTATGGCGGTTCAGCACACTGTGTAAGCTCCACATCATTTCATCATAGAACCCTCCCACCACTCTATGCACGACATTCAGCATTGGGACCCTTGCTGTGAAGATATCCAAGAATCATTTAATGGAACAAGGGAAATATTGGAGGAAAGCTTAATTACTCAATTTATAAATGTATAAAGCATACATTTTACAAGTGTCTCCTTCACATGTGGAACAGGTATACCACGACCGCCTTAATAACCTGACCTTTGCATGCACAGTATTGGAGATTGACATGTTCTACTACTACTCGTGCATGCGTAATTTCCATTAGCACGCAATTCAGAAATAATGTTGAAATCCTGAAAGCCAATAAGAATCCAGGGCTTTCGGGCGATATGAGCTGATGTAACCATGGATTCAGAGACCTGTCAGGATTCCATCCTTTGTTCTGGTGCTCTATACTCACCCTGTTCCACAGCCCGCTCCACAACACTTAGCTTTAACCTGCGCCACCTGTGATCGTCAGCCGCTCATTCTTTCCTTTGCCACTTCAGTGAGATCACCCCCTCCCTGGCCCCCCACAACGCATCCGCCTCCATGCCACGGAAATGAAGAACTGGCATCAATCCGTCGGCAGCCGATGGAGTGAAGTCCGTTCTTCATTTCCATGCGACTGAGTCGCGGTGGGCCGATGAGAAGATGGATGCACTGGGACCTCACCACGACTGACCAGCACCCACTGTGGCTGGTAGTAACCTTATTACATGCAGACATGGCAGCACAGTCTCTGAAGGGTCCCTGTGTCCTTGTGAAGTGGGATTTGCAGGTACATAAGAGGCCATAATGGCCGCAGCCGCGGGCAATAATGCCTAATAAACATGGCTCCACTACCTGTGGACATCACTCACGACACTTGACCTTTACATACTCGAACCACACAACCTTTCTCCTATGCACTCCTAGCCAAGCAGCAATGCAGACCAGCCTAAAGTTCTCCAAAGCTAAAGCAATGACAGACGAGGGCTAAACAAATGCCTGTTTACTTTACTAAAAATAACCCTTTTTCACGAAAAGTGAAGCAACAACCAAATGCAGTTCCAACACATCTTCCCAAAGCTGTCAGATACATGGCTTAGAGTGTTCAGTGTCTGCCACAGACATCTGGGCACATTGTTCAGGTCACAGTGTCTAATGCTTGATCCCACCCTTTCCTCCATCAGCGTATGATAACATGAGTTTAACATCTTTGGTAAGCATGATAGCTCCATGGAGGAATACACACTTTGGTTTATAGTGTGTTGTGCACAATGGTCATTGTTGTGAAGCAGCTCACATGACATTAATTCAAATAATGTGAGAGGAAGAGGAGCATTCAGGCATTTTGATATTGTTCACACTTATCCTGCCGGTGCACTCTCATGTCACATTGCATGCCTCCTGCATTCATAATCAGTGATATTAAACTCTGCTGCATACATAATGCTTTCCTGCTTGTTTTCCTTCGAGCAAATCTGTTTAATAATAGTGATAAATATTCGCGGACTCGGAAGTGCTCTGATGGATGTACTGCATTTGCCAGTAGCCAATGAGTGAAAACTATTTCCAATGCCCTTAACACAAATCATTGCATTTCTTGCTCTCGGTAGATGAAGACGGAGGTGTCGTGCTCTTGTGAAGCTACTGTGAGGTCCAGGAAAAACAGCGCAAGACCAGGGGACCTTCTGAGGAATTCTTAGGAAGAAAGATCTCCCATACCTCGGAGGTCCTGTTGCTTCATCCGCCAAAATGTGTTTTGCTGTTGAGAAGAAATGAAGAGACGCATATTCTCAAGTAACTGCCAGGACACCTCTTGAATTGTGCAGTGCTGCAGGAATTCAGGGCAGTCAGAGAACTGCTCAGCCTATTCCTCAATGGAAGCCACAGGGGATTGAATATTGCCATTTACACTGCGTGATGCAGATGTGAGCACTGGCAAAACACATAGACAGGAAAATGTCAACAGCAGGGAGACCGACGTCAAAGAAAAGGAGGCATCAGTAATGCAGAGAAGGGCTTACTATGAAGTGTCCCAAGCAGGGAGCTGACCTTAAGAAAATCAGAGGGGTGCCTGTACTTTAGGGCTGATTATCATGTGGGCGGAGAGGGGGCGGGGGGAGGACAAAATGGAGAGTAGGAGGTCCAGACCATAAAGCTGTCAACAGAGTCGGCCTATCACCCTAGTCCCTGGGATGGCCTGAGCACTAGACTCTGCTAATTTAATGTGGCACGAGAGAAAGGGTGAGGAAAAGCTCTGGGGCAGCCATGATTAGCAGGCCTCTATCTCTGCGACGTGCCTCCAACGTGTTCTTCTCATGGTCCCAAGGCCCCGGAGCACCCATGTACTTGGTGCCCTGGTCCAGGGGCTTTATGGTGAGGGCTCCTTGCGTGTCCAGATTGCAGACCCCTGACTGTGCATGATCTAAGCTGCATGTCCTGCCTGGGCGCTTCCTCTCTTCACTTTGGAGAAGCACACACAGAGGGCAGACTGTCTCACCGAATGTCCCTCGTTTCAGCGGCAGAAGCAGGATTTGGTGCCGAAGAGGAGTTTAGGAGAGGGTGCACTGGTCTTCACTCTTACAACTATTGGGCAACATTTCAGTTACGTGGGAACTGTACAAGCTTCAAATATCGGCAGAACGGACTTCCAAGCACCTGTCTGTTGCTTTACCTGTAACATCTGTCACCTGATCCCACCTCGCTCCACTCCCATCTGCTGTGCAGTGACGTAGCTCAGAAAGTCAAGCACTCTCCCCTGAAACCTGTGTTCAGCCTAAAAGACAGAGGTATTATTCCTGACAGCGCAGACTGAGCCCATCCTGCTTGCATGGTGAAGAAACAGTGTACAATTAAATTGGGTGAAAACACCGAGCACTAAATTGTGGAAGGAATCTGGCGTGAAATGCTATATAAAAAGTGACATTAATATAATTAAGGCCTCTTCATTCTGCGAATGAAAGAGTATCTCAGACTGTTAGGGACAGAGTGTCTGGAAACGCCTGCTTCCTGCACACTTTCTCTCTCTCACATCGCTGCTATTATCCTCTAGCTCCTTGTAGTCCCTTCTCGCTGCATCCCACGGCACACCTCCAACCTTTGAAATCTCAACTTCTGATCCTCACTCACGTCCTTTATTGCTCTCTCCCCCTACACCCCGCTGAGCTGCACGATGTCCAGTTCAGGTCCTTGATTCTGCATCTGAGGAGCCTCTTTAGAACATTTAGCTTGTATGTTACCCAATGGCTACCTGCTAAGCCCTTTGGAAAACCTATGCTATAATGTATCGATGATACTTGAGTGAATGTACACTATAAGCTCTCTGCTCACATTCATTTGCTGAACATATAGATGTATTTTTCTAGCAAACACTTGAAATGAGATGAAGCATTGCAACCTTAAATCATTTATTTCATTGTAAATGTTTTTATTGTTAAGTCCGGCCATTCTCCTATGCACTTTCTTTTAAATCCCACGACTATGAATGAATGCACTAGATTTCATCAACGATTCTGTATTACAATATTAATTATAATAACACTTGCATAAATAATACAAAAAGAATGCTTTGTCCTTTGAAAAGCACCCGACTGAGCACCACTTTTAAAGGCATGGATTCAAATCGTGAAAGTGTTGATTGTCCAATGAGGAAACTAGAGTTGTAATCTTGGCTGTTCCCCCACATCATTTGATCCTTGGCAGATCACTTTATATCTTGTTGCTGTAGTTACCTTACCTGTCAACACGGTGATCGCTTGAGAACTGGCTAAATTCTGCACTGAATCCCTACAAAATGAGGGATGTTTACTGGACTGAAATGATGTGAGACTATTTAGAGGAGCCGCAGCTTCCAGTTCCTTTCTATCCACACTCATCAATGCACTAGCAAAACAGTCGTGTCCACTGATCCTATAAAACTGACACATTGAGCTGCAGGTCCCAAGAGAAAAGACACCATGGAAATAACAGCAGTGGACTATATAAACCCACAAACAATATAAGCTTAAAAGTGGGAGAATGGACCGAAAGCGTTCATCCAAATTTTGCACTGGCTCTTCAAGGTTGATCAAAATAATAAAAAAATGCCCTGCATTGTACAAAGGGGTTAGGTTATTCACCCAGGCAAAGGCTCATTATTGTTACACACTGGCACCACCATAAAGAATAGTGTCCACTTGCTCTTAACATTCTGAAAGATTTGCTGTTCTGCAACATCTCTCCTCTCCACCATTTGGGTCAGAGTGCAGTTGCTTCTTGGCACTATAAAGGAGAAGCAGTAGTTCAGCTACAAATTGGCACCCCAAATGGATACATATAGGCGTCTTGACTCCATGGAGTAATGTATGCAGCATTCCCTCTGCATCATAAGGAGCGTGCACCATCCAGCTGGGCAGTATGAATAACTGCATAGAGCCAGAAGTGAAGCGAGCACAGGGCTTGTGGTGGGATTTGGGGAGGCTGGGGACGTTATGCAATTGCTTAAATTAAGATTTGGTGCACAGTATACTAGTGAAAACATTTAAAAATATATACCCAATGGATGTTACGGCAAGCTGCCTGGATGACCAGATACCATAACACACAGCCTCACTATGAAGCATATTTCATAAAATGTGAAATGCAGAAATACAAAAAAGAGCTATTGTTTGAAAAAGACCCCATGCTCAGCAGTTATATCACATATGACTGGCTTTTCTTTTCTCAGAGTATACAAATGATAGGCTCAGTCTAGGAAGGATTGCATCTATACAGGAGGCAAGAAGGGTGAGAAAGAGGGGAAGACTTTGCACCGCGTTTTCCCCACATGAATGAAACCCATTATATAAACAATTGAAACCAGCGTCGGGTAAAGCAAACATGTAGAAAATAATTCCATACTTCTAAAAACACCAAGGAAATAGGAAAAGGACTTACTTGAAAAAGAGCAGCAGGTCGTCAGGCTCCGCATTTCGCCAGCCCAGTCCACCCCTGCATCAATTCTATGCATAGTTTAGTAACAAAGACATCATGGGCACCGATACAGTCATTCTCAAATTGCTGTGCATCTCCTATTGTGGCAGCATATGTTGTTATGCGGTTCAGGGTCATTTGAGGTTTTTTTTCTCTATCTCGATTTGCCCACAAATATATGCCGGGGTAGAACCCTGCCTCTCTCCCGACCACCCCCGATATTTATAGTCACGATTGCCCCCAGCATATATTTGCTGTCAATTTCGTTAAAAGAACTGCAACCAAATTGAATTCGATCAATTGTACTGCACAGTAATCTACCTTTCCCATGTTATGCTATGCTGCATTTTCAATCTGGCATTGGTATGGCCTTGAAGGGTGGAGGCAGTCAGGACAGACTTTGCATTACACATTTAAATAGAGCATTGCATAGTATCTGGGACTATAACAGCAGAGGTAGCTATACGGAATGAGCATTTAGTATTAGCAGGAGAAATGCAAATCTATGCTTAAATACCGCTGAGGGGAAATGTAGTTACAAACAAATTTAATGCAAGTGAAAAGAGTATGTTGCTTTGAGAAAGACTATGCCTCAATATCAGTGTAGGCCCTGTGTAGGTCTTGAGGCTCAGCGTAACTCAAGACAGAATCCATTTGGAAAGTGTGGGCGCCTGGAGAAAGAATGAAGAAAGATAACTTGTCAACTAGAAATGCCTTAACTACTATATGCATAATCTGCTGGATCAGCAAATGATTTAGAGACATTCTTGTATTGTCAAAAATATATTAACGCCCACAGATAAAGTAACTTCACACTAATGTTGTTAAGAATTCATTGTGGTTGAGGTACATATCTGTGTTCGTTATCTCGTGTAAACTTGAAACTGACCTTGAGTGTCTAAGTGTGTCTGGTTCTCTTGGGTCTGCTATCATGTTCAACAGGGAAGACAACATTTTTTCCTGGTGAGGTCATGAAATCTTCCATTGTTTCCATTCAGATCAAAGTACTGGAATGTGTATATTGGACAGGGAACTTTGGGAGCTGGGGAACACAGTTTAGGGTTACTTGGGGAACATACGTTGTTTTCATCTGTGGTCATCCTGCAGTGCTGCTATTAAAGATTTGATGAACAAACCTCACCCGTGATTGAGTCACATGACTCTTTTTGCATCACAGTTTTGATGCCTGTTGTCTCACACTTCATTGGTCAATGGTCTCCTCAAAGAAGTCACAGGCAAGCACTTGTGCGTTTTCAATGTCACGGGGCCTAGTAAGTTCGTTGTACTGTTCTCCCCTGTTTCCCCACCCTTGCCTTGTCACACTCTGAAACACCTGTGTATGAGCGCGATAGAAATAAAATATCATTCATTCATTCAAGCCCTTCAGTGATGTCCTGGGCCCACGAGAGAAGGGAAACCATTTTGTCTTAATGGTGATCTCTATGAAGGGAGCATCCATGGTTTGTTGAGTGTTTGGTCAACCCAAGACAAAGCTGTAATTTTCATAGTTTGGTTTGGTACATATTTAAGATTGTGATTGTTTGTCTTGTTTGTCTTTGTTTTATTGTGTCTGTCTCTGGAAATGGTTATTCCCTGGCTGTCAGGAAGAGTGCATTTAAAAGCCCATCTGGTCAGGGGATGGATAATTGTCAGTAGTAGCAAGCACGTACATTTATAGATGGGTTTCTATAGTGTAGGAAGTCAGTATTCTTGTATGAAAGTTTCTTGGTTGAATGAAAAAGAAAAAACATGTTTGGCCCATGCACAATTTAAAATCACTTGACAGCCTTGCACCTACCTTGCAAATCTCAACGGATGCTATAACAAGTAATAGGTTTTTGTGTAGGGCCAGTGGCACAGAATAATGTACGGTTGCTAAAAAATGACTATATTCAACAGTTTGCCTGTTCATCCTTTCCAAAACCCAATTAATTTGTGCAGCTATAGCCCTGATGCTTTGGCACAATTGTGGGTTTGGTGTAGACTTTATTTCTGTTTCTGCTGAGTTTTCTCAGTGTCAGTGTTCTCTGGTGAAGGAGCCAGTGACAGGGTCCTTCGTTTGAATTGCCTCAGTTCCAGTGGCTTTCAGAAAGAATACAGAATTGACTGAAACACTTGTATAGTACTTTTTCTATCGCTATATTTCCATTTCTCCTATCCTATCAATGGAATCTGATCTGGGTAATCTATGTTTGCACTTATGGTTTTGTGTAACCCTAGTCTCTTTCCATATCCACATCCCTGGAACACTATCTGAATATATATCATGCCTCAATGCAATATCAGGGGGCATGGTGACTGAACAGCAGTCATGATCCACTTTAGTTCCACATAACAGCGTCTCTGCACTATTGCACGGGGCATAGCAAAAAGCGGCACCAAATTCCTACTGAGCCAATCCTGGTCTTAAGCCTGTGAGAATGAGAACAATTCAGTAAAAGCAAGTGCTACACCTCGCTAAAGGGAGTTCAGTTTATTTCCTGGGCACAGATTATTTGCCCTAGAGTGGTATGTGTCTGAATCAATAGCACTATTTTTCACTAGGTGATGTCACAACACAAATTCCTGAGAAAGGTACATTCAATCATGAAAAGAATGTCTGTCTATCCAAAATGAGCTGTAGAGTTCCTGAGATCAAAAGTCCATCTAAGGCAGTGTGATTTATTCTTAGACTGGTACACAGAGGCTACTAAAAGACACTCTGAATCAAAGAACTGATCCGTGAAAGATGCCCAAGGGAAACTCCAAGAGCAGCTGAAAGAGTTAAAAGCAGAATGAGGCTGCGGGTGTGTGAGAAACCTGAGGGTGTTCTCATGGATAGACCCTGGGGATATTTTGTTCAGGTGGCCAGGGCACAGACATTGCTGTTGGAACCAGACCCTCGCCGTGGACCAGTGTGGGAGGATCACCTGGACAAGGGATCCTTGGGGGCTGCGGGAGGAATGCCTTCAGTAGAGACGCAGTATTCTACCCTTTCAGACACACCACTACCCGACACACCCTCAGTTAACATAGGATATGTTAAACCAAGTCCCATCCTACCCCAGTACTTTTCCATAAAAGGAAGAAGGCGAGAGTACCATAGGAAACCAGAACCCATGTACCGACAGCCTCCCGTCTTGGGGGGATAGCGCAGAGGCAACGTCCTGGCCTTGGAAGCAAGACGACATAGAGCACCACAGGTTCGATCCCTGGATCCGTGCTTAGAAACCTCTGGGTAGTAAGCGCACTATAAATAACCTATCATACCATATCATACAGCTACCTTCCCGGAGCTGACAATACCCTACCCAATTTTCCCATAATTACCAGAAAACACTAGCCCTTCCCAACTCCTTCCCCCTTTTTTATACAAACACTGAGACGACGAAGAGAGGTATTGAGAGGATGAAGATCACTGAGAAGAAAAACACTCAGAGAAAGAAGACAGACTGCCCCATGCTAAGACTGGACTAAACCACTAATAGAGACAGGCAAGGTGGCAAGGTCAGGCCTCCCTTGACAATCAGTCTCACATGAGACCATTCAGCCTCCCCCTCACTATAAAAGGAAGAGCACAAAGGCACACTCTGAGCGAGCTAGGGTGGCTGGAGAGACCCTGGAAGGCCTGGAGGAAGAAGGACTGTCTGATTGCTGTGAGTATAGGGGAGGCTGCAGTGTGGAGAGGGAACTGTACCTCCAAGGAGCTGACAGGGTTACCTGGTGGTGCCCACACCAGAGCTCCTTCCCTGGGCAAAGCATGAAAGCCCAAGCCTCTGAGGGGCAGGTGGGGAGACCCTGACCTCAACAAGTGTCCCGTTGAACTGCTGGAGCTCCTAAACCACCAGAGTGTCAAAAAGGGGAGCTAGCACAGTGGGAGTAAAATAAGAGTGAAGGATTATGGGACTTGGAGTCCAGAGACATTTTGGTGAGAAAAGCTGAGCAGGGTGGAACACGAGTAAGAGCATAAATTCCCGGCCAAAGGTGAACCTACTGGAGCAGAGCAACAGACTGAGGGACGAGAGTCATGGGTGTAGAACCCCAGGAGTTCCCTGCTGAGGTTGTTGCCTCAAAAATGCTTTGAAAGACATGTAGAGAAGGCTGAGTCCCAAACAAGAAGTCTGCATTGTGTTTCAAGAACGCCATCAACCCTTCAGGGTGAACCACAGAGTTGGGGAGGTGAGGCCAATCCTCTGGTACTAACCTTGACTTGTAAACTGGAAGACAGTAAATACAAGAAAGAAACGCACACAGTGAGTTGGCAAGCGACGCAAGAGACTGGTGTGTGCTAAAGAAAGATTGAAGTGGCAACATTATATCGCACAATTGAAGGCTGCACCTGTGTGGATGAGTCACGAAGAAAGGCAAACATGCGAATGAACCTTGAGGTAAGCTGTAAAGTCTGCGATACCGAGTAACAGAGTGGTCGGGTGAAAGGAAATAGCCCATTCGAAAGTCTCTGTGAAAGGTGAAAAGTTTGTAGCAATAAAGTGAATGAACTGTAAATGCAAGGTGATTGAAATTGACCCCAAGAAAAAGGGGAGAGTAAAAATGTGAAGGTGCATAATACAGTGAACTATCCAGAACAAGAAGCACTGGGGAAAATAACATAGGAGTGTGAGTTGAAAGCTGGAAAGTCAAAGTGGTCCTGCGGAAGTCTGTGGAAAAAAGGCACACACATTCGAAAGTCTTTGACATCAGGAAACAGTCCGAAACGGTGTGAGCCCGACTGAGGGAGAACGAAGGTATAATAAGTTAGGGGACGGGAACCCCTAAAGGAGGTGAAGTAAGCTTGGGGAAGGGAACCCCTGGAAGTGTTTTGTTTTGCTTTAAGATGTCCGAGGGAGACTAACATGAACGTTTGCTTTGAAAGGTCTGAGCATGACTGACAGAGACCTATGTGAATTTATTTTTGCTTTGAACATTTACTTTGAGAGGTCCGAGCCCGATTGAGGGAGACCTGCATGAACTTTTCGTTGAACTATGTTTTGACTTTAACGTTGAAGGCCAAGCAGGCCTTCATCTGCGTTTTGCTCTACTTTTATTTTGAGAACCTGAGCCACAGTGTGTCATCCTGTCAACAGGGGCCGCCTTTCTCTGTGCTGTCCAACGTGGAGAGGAGAGTTGATTCAGGCACATTGATTCTTTATATTCCTGCACACTACTCCTTTTGCATACACATTTTCCCCACACATATTTTGGTACATTAGAGTAAGGGGTGGTAATAGATTGTATTAGCATAAGCCACCTTGTTTTTACAGACTCCACAAGGCTGTGTCATTTATTATTTGATGGTCGAGCATGTTCCCACCTAGATGTAGGGCAAGATAGGCATTCTTCCAACACCTTTTCGAGAACAATAAAGGCTTTCCAAATGTATGTATTGTTTCTGTCTTGCTTTTGATATGATACCATGCCTCAGGTACGTAATCCCAATTGTATACACCTGCCACTTGTTAACACCCCTGTTGAGACAAATAAAAGGTGGCGCACACAGGCACACAGAGAGCGAGGCTGGGTACGAGAAGGAACAGCTCTTTCGGAGCTCAAGGGAACCAGCCAATGGAAGTCAGAAGGCCAAGAGCTGACCTGAGGTTAAAAAGATCGAGAGAAAGCCAGGCAAGAATCCCCTGCATTCGGGAAGCCGATTGAAACCTTCAAGCTACTTGAAAGCAGGTTGTGACCCTCCCGAGTGAACAACAGAGTTGGGGAGGAGAAGAAAAGGCATTGGGGCTGGTCTTGACTGCTGCATGAAGAGCGTTGATGAAAGAAGGCTGATTAACACAACCGGTGAGTTATCGGAGGCAACAAAAGTCTGGTTTGTGTTGAAAGCAAAAGCAACTGTAACTCAAGAGTTCAATGTTGCACCTATGTCGATGGAATGTGAAATGATAAAGGACAATTGCTGAATTGTAAGAGGAATGGTTACAAAGTAACAAAGTAGCCCCGCAATGTGAAATTACACATTCAAAAGTCTCTGTGAAATCTTCTGAGTTGATTGGGAATCAAAGACAAGAAAGCAAACGTAATCCTGAAAATAAGTTTAACGAATGAAAAGCAAAGTATGTGAACTTTCAATATGCAAACAGAGAAAATTATATGAACTTTGAGAGAGGCCAAGAAGGCAAACTAAAGAAAATAAGAAACTACAAATACCAAGAAGTATTGGTGTCACATATGAATTCCAAAACCGCCCAAGAAGGCAAACCAAAGAGAATACGAAACTACAAGTACCAAGGAGCATTGGTGTTGTAAGAGAAGGAAGATTATAGATTGTAGAATTATTGAAAGTGAGGTTGAAGTGGTCATGCAGAGGTCTATGTAAAATCCTTGCAGTTTTGAAAGTCTTCGACAGTGAAAAGACACCTGAGACAAAACGTGGGGAAGGGAAACCTGCCCTTCGCCCAATTGAGGCAAAAGAGGCTTGAGCCCGGCAGAGGGAAGTCCATGCAGAACTGTCTGATAAAGTGAAAGGTGGAAGAAGGGCCCAAGCCCAGTAGAGGGAGCCTGTACAGAACTGTGGGATTAAGTGAAAGATGAAAGACAGGCTCGAGCCGGGCAGAGGGAAGCCTGTACAGTAAAGGTTAAAAGTGGAACTGTATATTTATGGCGAGGCTGGTGAAGCCTAAGGAAGTCATTGAACTACCAGAAGCTTGAAACCCAAGTCCGAACTGTTCAACTATACCAGTAAACCAAAGTGAGCAAGACTGAAAGAACTGTGCCATCCACCTATACTTTGTAGGAGACTCTCTAGACCGCGTGGGGCTGAACATGGAGAAAGGGAGTTGTAATTTTAAGCCATTCTGACATTTCTTTTGAGACACTTTTTTCCTTTTGCATTTCCTAAACCCATTTGCCATTTTTAGAAGGAGGGCAAGGTTAGGTTTTCTTAGTTTTTGACTAGACTGACTGGGACTGTTTGTTATTTAATGGTCAAGATTACTAAAATTCTAGAGTTAGGGCCAGTTAGGAATTCTACAACCGAACCAAATTATAGAATAAATGTTTTAAAAACTTGTTCCATTGGGTCTATGTATACTATTGATACCATGCCTTCCTTTTAGCCCATATGCAATGGGTCCAGTATTATCACTTTATTGGATGCCTTGTTATTGCCTTGTGCACTGGCCCCAAGTTGAATACGATGTCTGAATCAGTGGATGCAATGGCATTTATTTCTGCTAAATCAGCTGAAAAGGTGGTGGTGAATTTAGCAATCGGAAAAGAAAAATAACACTGGACCGAGATAAAATGTAAGTTGCATACATTGTGGCATAGCCGAGATGGCTGCCTGGTTGTGACTAAATCACTTTTACTTCATCTCACTCGACTGGCCCATTCAGCAAGATTTCAATACCATCTGTCCTCAAAAGAGACTGGTTTGTCCCATATTTTGCAATCATTGCACAGAACTACTGTAGAACTTGTTCAGTATCTTTATCCCACAATGTGGGACACACTGTAAAATCCCCAGTGTAAAGACTTGGTTTTTTGAGACTGACCTGTGATCTCGTTGTATATCTCCCATTAATCCAATCCATCCAGATGCTGTGACCAAGTCCAAAGAATGTCCTCTTGGCCCTAACTGTAAAGGGTGACAGTGTGCGCTTTATGGGCAGAGCCCAAGGGAAAAACCCCTCATAGGGAAAACCCTAGATGAAGAGGATGCAGTGCCGAGGATTCCAATCCCACTCAGATGTTTTGGGAATCCGAAGAGCACTCAGGAGACAGCAAAAGCCAGGCAGATTAGCAAGCAGGGTCAGAACCGAAGGATAGACACTGATCGCATTTTTCAGAAGCTCAGTGGGTCAGAGGGCTGCAGAGGGTAATGAGCGCAGAAAAAGGTAGAGACAGGGTCGCAAGATTGAGCAGCTGGTAGAGCGGAGAAGGAAAGCCTTGAGAAGAACGTGAGGTGGCAGGAACTCGGAAAGCGGAAGCAAGGAGGACAGAGCGAGATTCGAAAAGCACCTTAGCCTGAAAAGGATTCGAAGCAACGCAAAGCGCTCACCTTTTCATGGCTCTTTATGCTGCCTTCTGAAGTTGCTGTTTGCTTCAATGCATGACGAACTTCGGGGGCCATTTTGAAAAGAGCTCAAAGGTTGTCAAAGCTTCTGCAAAGCAAGCCAAGTCTCTGCCATCTTTG
This sequence comes from Ambystoma mexicanum, assembly GCF_040938575.1. NCBI lineage: Eukaryota > Metazoa > Chordata > Amphibia > Caudata > Ambystomatidae > Ambystoma > Ambystoma mexicanum. The sequence goes on from NC_090934.1 coordinate 1,069,586,184, forward strand.
AGGGCTAAAAACCCCACGAGGTTGTGCCTACGCCAATGCTGCCAAAGAGACCATGAACTGCTGGAATTCCTAACACCCAGCTTTGTATATCCTGTTCCCAAAGGTCCCTCTTTGAATATTCATGTACCGAAATGTTTGTCTTTTGAATTTTGCTTGGTTGTTCTTGACATGTTTTTGCGTTGGTGGACGTGTATCTATGGTGAAAGGCGACTGTCACAGCTGAAAAGAAAATCATTACGGAATGTATTCCTTGATATGACCTTCCTGCAATTATAAACAATTACAGTGCACACCTTCCTGGCCAAGTTGTCATAGATATTTTCAAGGCTTTGAATATTTCCCTACATTATCATTGTGCTTATCTTTCCCAATCCAGTGGGGCAGTAGAAATGGTGATATACAAATATCCAAGGTTGGCCAAGAGACTGGCTTGAAGCCCTTCGATTGGTTCTGCTTTATACCCAAAATAATCCCAATAGGAAGCATGCACACTTTGCACAGTTAACCTCTGAAATTCTGACTGTACGCACCATGTGCATGCCTACCACTCCTCCTCTACTGGCAGGCTGTCTAAATCTCCATTTGAAGGATGAAGCTATTAGGAACTATTATAAGCACTCTGTAAAGTATTTTGGATTTCGTTATCTACAGATTATGGAAGAAATGTCAGAGCTTGCTGATGGACTTTTCCACTCCTGAAGGGTATTCCATGATAAGACAGGATAGAGTCGACAGTTAAGGGGGAGGAGTGGCTCTGATTATCAAATCAGACCTTAACATATGGGAAAGCAAGACAGATGTCATCTCAGGAACAGAACTTTTAATGGTGAAAATCAGCATTAGTGCCGAAACCATGCTCAAAATGTTACTGCTCTATAGAGCCCCGACTCCAGCACCGGCCTTTCCATTACAACTGAGCAACTATTTGCTATACTTCCCTAACCCCAATACTAGATTGATCCTACTAGGAGATTTCAATTTATGGTTGGCCCGCGATATGGATTTCACTGCTCGGTCTATGGAGATGGTTTTGGATGCATTGGGTTTCTCTCACTTTATTAGAGAGCCCACCCATATAAAAGGTCATACTTGGGATTGGGTTACGACCCACAATGTCAGATAATGAAGTTGTTCCATGCCCCTGGTCAGATCATTCTTGTATTTACTTTCAGACGTCTATAAACTACTTTTCTCAAAAATTGCCTGAGTCCAGGGTTGCTATATCAGTTAGAAGTTTTAAGAAATGACGCTAGAAAATTTCAGTACCTGGGTTAAGTCCCTGAACACAGAGATCTCCAATAAAGGAAACATACAGGAGATCACTGACACCTTCATGAAATCCCTAAGAGATGTTCCAGAGAATTTAGCTTCCTTAAAGGTAGAAACATAAGAGTAACACCAGGTTTAATAATGTACTTAAAGAACTAAATGCTAAAAAATGTAATCATTCTACACATGGCATCAATGACAAGATCCAGCTAGCTTGGTGGCCTATAAAAAAGCAGCAACAGAATATAAATTGGCAAGCATTTTTAGCTAAAAAGGATTCACTAAACCTAAGAATAATAAATGCCACATCAAGCAGCAAGGAGCTGTTCAAAATATTAAAAGAACAAGAACATCCCAAGAGCCCAAATCAAGATGCGATCATAAACAATGAGACTCTGTGCTCAAACATTCAGGCAGCCATGTACAACAAATTGTAAAAGATAAAAGCCGGTATTGAAGAGGAGAAATGGTTACTGAGCAATAAGGACCTCGAAGCCAACCATCAGGTAGCATTCAAAGAGGGCAAGGAGTCTCAGACTTCTTTACTTTTTGCCTGTGTCAGAAGCTGAATTAGCTAAAATAATTGCACAATTAAAATCCACCAGCTGTAAGGGGGATCCCTGTTTGCTATTGTGATTAAGGAATGTTCTCCCATACTCATCACAGCCCTCACTACATTTGTTAATGCCTTCTTTGTGCAGAATTATGTTCCTGATGAGCTCAAGAACACTTGGATTACGCCTTTACTGGAAAAGCCCAATCTCTGCCCAATGACATTCACCAATTACAGACCCATTACTAACACTTCATTCCTGTTGAAGATCCTGGATAGGGTCGCATACAATCAGATCTCACTTTTTCTGAATAATACTCAGATTCTTCATATATACCAGTCGGGATTCCGTCAATGTCACAGGACAGATACCACCCTCCTGGCCCTTAAATCTCAGCTGAATAGACTTCTGGATGAAGGCCAAACAGCCCTTCTAATGATTTTAGATCTTTCGGCAGCCTTTGACCTGGTGAATCATTCCATCCTGTCCACTAGGTTAAGGGATGTGGCCCACTTTGCTACTCAGGCCACCCAATGGGTCACATCATTCTTGAACAGCAGATTGATGATAGTGGCTAGTGAGTCTGCGGAGCTGAGACCAACACCTTCAGGGTTCCTCAGGGAGCTTGCGTGTCCATATGCTTTTATAACGTCTTTATGATACCCTTCTTCCATATGCTGGAAGATGAAGAAATCCTTTTCGGCAACTACGCTGATGCCACGCAATGCGCCATTTCCTAGTCAGGGTTACACAGTGAGGATGAAAGTATATTGTGCCATTCAATGTTGGATGGTTGCGAATGGTCTGGCACAGAATAGTGCCAAGACAGAGCTCATGATAGTCGGCTCAGATCCTAGGCTTTCAAAGTTAGGCTCAATGTATAAGCACTTCAATATAGGCAATTATAATATCGAGGTCAAGATGAAAGTGAAGACCCTAGGCTTCTTTCTCGATAACAACTTAAATAGGAAAGCTCAGGTTAATAGTCTAGTCTCCACTTCTTCCTATTTCATCAAGCTGCTTCAGCACCGTCGGCCACTGATCTCTGAGAAAAATTCAGAAATTCTAGCCTGAGCCATAATTGGCTCTAAGTTGGATTACTGTTGTAGTCTGCTTGTTGGCATTGCACAGGCAGACCTCCACCATCTCCAAGTCATTCACAATAGAGCATTGAGGGTCGTGAAAGGACTATGTTGAAGGGACCATGTGTCCGAAGCGAGACAGAGCCTGCAATGGCTCCCTGTACATGCCAGAGTCCACTTTAGGCTGCTTCTCTTCTCCCATAAATGCCTAAACGGCAGGATGCCACTCTATTTAGTAGAAGCGATTGTGAAAGATCTAAATGTGAGACCTCTTAGATCTGACAATACGAACATCATAATAACCTGTGTTGCAAATCCACTAAAACCCGCAACGCAGCTTTCAATATCACAGCTCCGTTGGTTTGGAATGCATTGCTTCCTGACATTAGAACATTGAATCCATGGAAACGTTTACAAAGAAACTCAAGACCTTATTATTCTGCTAGACCCCAAGAAGTTTGCCTGTCTTCTTAAGCCCGTCTACTTAACCATGTAATCCCCATAGCACATGATATGTTACTGTTTCTGTCCGTCAATTGTTTTCTGTCTGCGCCCTTAAGCCCTCAGGTACCTGGAGCACAACATAAATCAAGAAACATAAACATAAACTCTCTGCAACCCATGTTGCTTAAAGAAATAGAAGCCTCTCAGTCAGGGCGGTAAACAATTCAATCATGAAAAAGGGAAACATCTACTGGTGCGCAGTGAGTGTCAAGGTTATTTTTCATTAATATAATTAACAATACATAAACCATCCTACAAAACGGATATATATGTCAAAAGCATGTTCTAAAAGCAAAAAAAGCATACTTAAGAAAAATAATTCAAAGTCATTCAACAGCATAAATTGAAATTAGTACTTATATTAGAGAGGCAAGATTTTAAGGGACATATCATGACGTGTGATACACAAAACAAAGACAAACCTAGACCATATACCAAGATATTAGAATACCATACAAAGTCTATATGCCTAACTAGGGAAAACATCATTATTAATCAAAAAGAAAACCCCTTACGATGTATTCATTCAAACCAGAAACAGACAATCATAAATAATAATCAGATATCAAGAAGATCACTAAAACATTGTGAAATCAATGTTGTATACTGTGTGTAAATCATTGATCACAGAAATTCATGTTGAGAACAAAGTCAATACAGTTTCTATCAAACAGAGATCTACTCTGTGAAAATCATTAACCAAATGATTTACATTGTAAACAGGATCCATAAATTGAGGTATGTCAGACAAAGGTGCCGGACAACTGGATATTTTTAAATGCTTCACTTAGACATACTTCTAAGATGGAAGTTCCCTAATGTACAAAATAACTAAAGAGTGCCTGTCAGGATGTATTACATAAATCAACTTTGTCCTCCGTCAAACCTGTGCTACCCTACTGGCTGGCAAAACCAATCGCAAAGTAAACAAATGTAGTTAGCCTAGAGAAGTGTTTTTTTTCTCATCTTTCTTGGCTTGTGCTGGTTGGTGCAGGACCCCTTCCCCAAATGTCTTTCTCAAATCTTCTCTTGGGTTTTTTCAGCTCTCAGCCCACTTGTACAGTTTAAAATCAAAGTTCAAATGTATCTTGGGTTTGTCTAATTCACAACAGCGTTCCTTGATTTTCTACACAGAAGGGGACTCCTGGCCCTCCACACAAAGCCTTGTTCAAGGTAAGAAGTTTCTTCCTTAAGTGTACAATTTGACTCTGCAGATCCTTGAATTCAGGTTCACCCCCTTGGGATGTTTCTCATGCCTTCAGCTCTCTGATAACCCTTCATGGGTTATTAGGTTAAGGTGCACCCCCTCTGGGCGTTTCTCATGCCTTCTGCTCTATGATAACCCCTCATGGGTTATTAGGTTCAGATTCCCCCCATCATAGTGTTTCTTGGGTTGTCAGATCTCTGGTAACCCCTCCTAGTTTATTGGTTTAAGCCTCATTCCCTCTGGGATTTTCTCATACTTTCCACTTTCCGATAACACCTCGTGGGTTATTGGGTACAGGCTCATCCCTTCGGGTTGTTTCTCATGCTTTCTGTTCTCTGGTAACCCCTCATGGATTATTGGGTTTAGGTTCACCCCCTCTGTGTATTTCTATTGCTCTCTGGGTTCTTATAGCCCCCAAGAGTCCTTGGATTCTCTATTTGATTTCTTGTTACTCTTACTTCTTTGTAGAGTGTTGCAGAGTTTGACTGCCGCCCTCCCTCTCCCGGCATTAACCACGTACCTGTTTGTTTGTGATGCTCTTTTGTGGGGCCAGTAATTCTAGAAGCATGGGAACTGTGTTTCGCGGGTTGTCGGTTCTCTGCTTATGCTCCTTTGTCCAGACGCCATCATTCAGGCACGCCTGTATGCTGCTTTGGTGCCAGTTTGGTCTTTCGGTGATAGAGACCTCAGTGTTTCGGCCTTCCTGGGCTCGGCAGTGCTCGGCTGGCTCTCTACCCCCAACCATGCATGCAACGTGGTCCCACCTCCAGGATGTCCCGGATCTGCGCTATAGTGCAGGCAATGGCTGAGCGAAGCATTGCTCGGGCTGGCTCCTGCCAGGGGCTGGTTCGCTCAACAGCTGCTCCTTCCCTCCAGGTAATGGTCTTGACCCTTTTATATCATCTGTTTATTAAGAGACACAATGCCATTGGTCCTGAGTTCTGGTCATCATGGCGGGGACTGCAACCAAACCATGCACATTTGAAGGGCCCTGTACATTGATATTATTATTAGCTCCCATATATCTGATAAAGGCTTATGACTTAAGGGAGACGTTATAGAATTGTTAACTGGGGATTCTTTGTCCTAAGGGAGAGGGGTTCCCCCTGCCTGGCAGTTCCCTCTTCCCCTGTCCCATAGAGAGTGTTTTGCGTAGCAGGCTCACCTCCCTAGTCCCACATGGTGGGGGCTCCTCCTTGGGGAGAAGGGAAGAACTCCCTGGATTTGTCACAACATTAACTGTCAGAAATGTATCAGGTCAATGTTCAAAGTTGTGCTTTTTCAAACAAAATTCTGGTGTATATACATGTTTCATGCCTTCATCAGGACCATCATGTTTCATGCGTGTTCACCTTAATTCAGTTTACTATTATTAGTTAGCTGCAGTAAAAGAAAATTGGTGAAGAATCAATTTAAAACACCTGAGGATATAGTGTATCCAATAATATGTTATATTTGAATGGAAGAGCAACCAAAATTGACTGACAGATATCCAATGTTGTGGTTATGCCGAACTTGAATTCATTATATATACACATGATCAATCATAACACTGGCTACATTTGATGTGTCTTAGTTAGTCCAATGTATAACTGCTGATTATTTAAATTAAGAATTGGAAAAACAAATGACAATCTGTTCCAATCAATTTAGAATCCGCGGCGCATGTTGAGTATATTATTAATAGTCATGTTGATGACAACTGATTCCACACTCAGGGTTTTATTGTTTGAATTGGGTGGTAAACTTTCCTTTCATGCATTCCATAAGCAGACCCTCAAGTTAATCCCAATTTCTAGATCGCTTGAAATGTAGTGAAAAACCGCCTTTTTTTAAAAAAGAAAAAGCCAAAACTGCAGTTTGTGCCGAAACAGACACGAAAATTGCTGTTCTTCTGCAAAAATTGCACTTTAAAAATAAATTAAAACATTTTTGGGTGCAAGTGATGAGCATGACGAACGCATTTCATTACGTGCGCCCAAAAAAGGAGCAGCCCACAAAGGACATCTGAATGAGATTATTTTATATGCTCCCATTCAGATGCCCATTTTCACCCTTTTGCGCATTTGCACAAATGGGTATGGGTATGGGGGGGGTCCCTGCACATTGAAAATCGCATTCCTAATTCACATAGTGCACTTTTAAATGCGCAGGAAAACTAATAAAACCCCATGCACATGTTTGGAATAGGCGCAGGGGATGCGCATAGCATGCCAATGGGCCTCATTACGACCCTGGCGGCCGCGGTATGAACGGTGCTGGTAAGGTACCGGCACCGTTCATACCGGGCCGCCACATTACGGGTTTGCTCGCGGGTGGTGGTATGCGCGTCTGGTCTGGCCAGACGTGCATACCGACACCTGCGAGCAGACCAGGATGCTAACAACGGACCCGTTATTAACCGGTCTGTTGTTAGCATCCTCCCCATTCCCATTGAGCCCTATAGAGGCTCAATGGGAATGGGGACGTACCGGGTCCGGGTCCCGAAAATGGCATTTACCGGGCCCGCACATGTCGGAATGGCCCAGTAATTCCCATTTTCCAGGGCCCGGGCCCGATTTTGGGGGTAGCCATGCAGCTAAAAATGGCATGGTTACCTCCAAACTCGTAATGAGGCCCAAAATGTCTTTGCTGACTCGATAATGCAATTTATTTTTTCATTGTGACAGCAGAGGTATGAACCACTGCTGTCTCACTTGCATTTCTCAGCCACAAACAAGGATAGAAATATAGAAATGTTTCTTTTTGGGATCTCATTTTATAGTGACAGGCCAAGGGCCGTTCACGGTGAAATGCACTCCCATTACCTACTTGGATGCTGAGTTCCTGTAGAACATTAGTGTTGGAAGAGCTCTTCTGACACTAATGTATTCAACATAGTTGGCCAGCGCATCATTTGCGCTACAGTTCAGCCCTGTGGAAATGCACAGGTCACCTTTGAGAATAAGGTGACCTCTGCATTTCCAAAAATGGGGCATCCAGAAACAGCGCATCCTCTGCTCTATTTTTAGTTGCCTGCTTTTTTGGAGAAGCTGGCCCAAAATCTGCATTTTAAAGATATTAAAAATCACAATAGGAGGGGGTAAGGAGAGAGAGAGAGAGAGAGAGAGAGAGAGAGAGAGAGAGAGAGAGAGAGAGAGAGAGAGAGAGAGAGAGAGAGAGAGAGAGAGAGAGAGAGAGAGAGAGAGAGAGAGAGAGAGAGAGAGAGAGAGAGAGAGAGAGAGAGAGAGAGAGAGAGAGAGAGAGAGAGAGCGCAATGGGCCAGATACTGAGTGATGGGCACCCAACCGTTATGTCCTGAAGCTGACACAAAAGAAAGGCAATTGCATCAGTACCGGTAGCAACTAGCAAAGCTTTATTGTTTGTTAGACTTTGAACAGAATGTATTTTTTTGGAGTGGTGTGGCAGAACGCCCCCTCCCCTGACCTTGATCCGTGCACGCATGTCTGCTGTCACATACATCCTTTTTGTCAAAGCATTCTCAAATCTTCTGTCTTTAGAGCACCTTTCAAAGTCCTTGTACTTGTTAGATAGTTTTCCTCGAGCCAGTCTTGTGGACAATGCTTTATTGTTGGTCAGTTCAGTACACCTGGGATAAAGCTGGGACGTTCACTGAAACTTCTGTTTCTTCTCTATGTTACATAGTGGAGTTGTTTAAATCACAGTCAGTATGCTTTTCATGGGCTAGTTTGGTAGTTTCTTTAAATTCCCGAGCTGGAGCCTGGGAGCTCTGGGGAGAGTGCAAGTGGAATTGTGCCACTCTCCAGGCTGGCATTAAGCTGGTCTTTCCACAACTTGCCTGACACACTGAACTTGTTGGTGGTCTCCACGACCATCAATCTGGGGTCCTAGCATCCAGAGGCACTGAAACTGCTCTTCTGAACACCCATGAAGAACAGCTTGCATCTCTGGACTCTAACTCTCCAGCTGTCCTCATCCTACTCAATCTCTCCTCTGCCTTCAATACGGTTAACCATTCCACCCTCATAAAACGACTCCATGATACCCTTGGTATCTCAGGAGCGGGCACTGGACTGGCCATTCCAAACTGACCATTCACGCCAAGTCACTTTGGGCATCTTCTCCTCACCTACTTCCTTCGCCACCTTTGGTGTCCCCCAGAGCTGAAACCGCTCTCCCTGGCTTTTCAACACTTACCTCGCTCAGCTAGCACTCCTCATTTTCTCCTTTTCCGCCAACTTTCAGTGCTAAGCAGATGACACACAACTCTTTTTCAAACTCCCTGCTGCCCCTCTTGCATCTTCCATCATCCCTGACTGCCTATCTGCCATCCAGTCCTGGTGTACTTCCAACGATCTCTGCCTCAATGCCAGCAAGAGTGAGATCATTCCCTTTGGGACCGTAACTCCATCTTTTTTCCTCTCACTCTGGCCATCCTCTATGGGCTATCCTCCTGCTTCTTCTTCCGAAGCCAGAAATCTTGGAGTCATCTTCGAATCCTCTCTCTCCTTCCTCCCTCACACTCTGGACATTGCCAAGAAGCCCCACTTTCAACTCTTCCTTCTCAAAGGAATTCTCCCCTTTCTCACTTTGCCACAGAAGCTCAATGTTACCCGAGCCCTGGTTCTCTCTAGGCTTGACCACTTCAATAGACTTCTCCTGAATCTACCTTCTTCCACCCTCCGACCCCTCCAGCTAAACCAGAATGGGGCAGCAAGACTTATCCTTGGCCTTAAGCCCAGGGGCCGCAACAGAAATGTCTGTCTTCCTCTCTATAATTTAATCACAGGAGTATTCTTGTTCGCAATTGCATCCTAATTTTGGTCAACATGTATAGTTAATTTTAAATAATTAATACAGGACATTGCTGAGTTTCCTGTTACTTCATTCGAACATCCACATGACCATTTCTGTTTACGGTGAGCATTGATGTTCTTTGTGCTCAAAGTCTTGCATGTGGTATATCAATGCATATAAAATCTGTGAGGACAGAGCAAACATTGAGAAGATTTCAGATTGAAACAGACTGCAAACTGTGTGAAAATGTGCCTTTCATGTTTCCTGATTTTGTCGTTAGCCATAACTGTTAATACTTCCTGTCTTCCTTCATGGGGCTCTGATGATCATCCCTGGATCAAAAGTAAGAACAGATACTTGCGCACTTCCTGGCAATATGTTTTTTGCATCTGAATGTGTCAGACTGTTGAGTCTATGCTCATCTTCCACATCACATCGACTCTGGATTTACTATAACAGTGCCCTTTAAATGATGTGACATTGAAGTGACTTGAGACTACCTGCTAGGTCCTGTCGCCCAAAGGCTTGTTCTCATCATTATTTGTCATTGGGTTTGTCCTGTTTGCCAAACCTACCACTCCTAATCAGCTCAGTAAGAAACCTGCTATTCTAATATCATCTCCTGCAAGAGATCTCCTTTGCTGCTCTAATCATTGTGTCCTATCAATGTGAATAAACATACTCTGTCTACAAAGACCAACATTAATATCAATATAGTATATCTTTTTTTCTCTTTTGGTAAGAGCTTTTACCATATAACTTCATATGTGGAGTTTCAACCAATCGCTGGCTTCCATTGAATTGGGATGGGAGTTCTGATACGGGTTCTATACTACCTGCCTTTAAGCACTTTACTAAATGTCCATCTCTGCCAACAGTTAAGAGAATCATCTTGAGAGGCATTTGCTGAAGGCATGGGTTATCTGATTCCAGAAGAGTTTACTGATATTATTACCCACGTTAGAAAATCTGCAGCTACACTGCATACAGAGAATAGTTAAACAGAGTGGTCCCTTTAGTCATAGCTCATTGGATCAAAGAGGTAATTGGCAGCCTCCATAATGTATGGAATATTATTGGTGTTTTCCATCTTTTGGTTAATTTATTTTTGTATCTACTAATCAGATGCGGATTGAGTGTTCTGTGTAAGCATTCTGTAAAGTGTTTAAAGGTACATGGTAAGCGTATGCTTATGAAAACAACTGAAGAATTGTTTGGAAATTATAATAGTTTCCCGGAGCCCACTTTTCAGAACATTAAAAGCTCATTGATGTTCAGCCTCAAAGGGGAGAAATCTGTCTGGGTAAAATGCAAATGTATGCTTAATTAATGTTTATGGAAAATGTAATTGCCAGTGAATTGAACGCAATTATAAATAGTATGTTAGTTTGAAAAAGACTAGTCCTCACAATCAGTATTTTAGCCAATGTAGCTGAAGAAAAGATCCATTTTGAAAGTGTATGCCTGCAGGCAGAATGGAAAAAGGTAACTTGGCAACTAATAATGTATTTACTTCTACTTTGTTATTGCTCTGCATCAACAAATTATTTAGAGGGATAATTATCTTATATTAAATAGATTTTGTATATTGTGCTTCATGCCAACAATCAGCCTCTAAGCACAGTACTGAGAATAGAACCCATAATGCTGTGTATTGTCTTGTTTCCAAGATAAACACGTTGCCCCTGAGCTATCCTCCCGGCACAGTTTGCTTAGATTGCCAAAAATATATTAGAGAAAACTGAGAAAGTTACTTCAAACAAATGTTGTTACAGTGCTAAGTCTTAATTGTATTTGTGGTACACATCTATGTGGGTTATTTCATCTTGACTTGAAACTGACCTTGAGTGTCTACGTTTGCCTGGCTCTACAGAGTCAGCTATTATGCTAATTGAGAAACACCAAAATCGTCCCTGGTGAGGTCGTGAAATCTTCTATTGGTTGCAATAACACTAATGTACTGGAAAGGGTACAAATGATAATGAAGGTTGGGGCTGGGGCAACACAGCCAGAGATTGCAAGGGGACTGTATGTTCTTATTGTCTGTGATCAACGTGAAGTGCTGCTATTAAAGATTTGAAAAACCACCCGCACCCGAGATTAGTCCTGCGTTTTTTTTTCTCTGTATTTTCTTGGTTGGAATGGGACGTATATCTTCTAAGCTCAGTTTGTTGTTTGGATGAGTGAGGAGTCACATATGAGCAAGACTCATGCAGTCAGTTTAGTGACAATGGGCCTCATTACAACCCAGGCGGTAGCCGTGCCTGTAAAACAGACACGGCTGCCTCTGGAGTTGCATTTTTCCGGCGTCCAGAAATTGGCAATTACCGGGTCATTACGGCCTTGCTGAACCCGGTAATTGCCCATTCCTGGGCGCCGGGAAAAATTTGTCTCCATTCCCATTTGAGCCCCATAGATGTACGGTGCCGGTCCATCTGACATGCTGTGCTCGCGGGTGCCTTTCATTCCGCCAGGTCCAACCTGGTGGAATGAAAGGCACCCGCGAGCACAACTCAGAGTTTGTCCATCCGGATACAACGGTACCGGCAAGCTTACCAGTACTGTTGTATTCAGACTGGCAAGCTCGTAATGAGGCCGAATGTGTTTAAGACCGGTGTGTGATAGGTCGGTTGGTTGGTTTCCTGTCCAGCTATCCCGTTCCACCTGATAGCAGTGGTAGGCTCTGCAAAAGAGACATGCAATTGAGTAAATTCAAACAAATTCCAAATACCTTTATTTTACAAATGGCTTTTTGATGAGAACCAGCAGTACCCACACACTTCTGTTTACTTTGTTCAACAGAATGCAAAACAAAATTGTTTACTTAACAATCCCAACCCCTCATCCAACCAGTTGTCATAGGGATTTCCAGGAAGGATGGGATGGAGTGTGCTGATGTTTCTAGAAGCACACACTATAAGAGGGTTTATTGAATGTGAGTGTCTACTGTTCCACTAGAGGTGTTATGTGGCGTAGCAGCATGAGTGCAATACATTACACTACAAATACATCTATTTTGAATAATTCCAACATCATTGTTGTCCTGAGACGAACTTCCTGGTGCCTTGAGATGTGCTGAGTGACAGATGACAGGATTACATCGAAGTCCTGATGTAGAACCCATCAATTCTTTGATGCCATGTAGCATTTGAAAGGAGCTGGTGGCATAAAAGTGCAAGCAGCTCACCAGCTTTACTTGTGCGCAATGCATGTTAAAACATTGTAAGTGATTTCAGGCCACCTCCCACTGTTCCTGCATTTCCAGTATTACATAGAGGGCACAAGGAGTCATTCAGTAGACCATACCATCTACCTGTTTATTGAATAACTGTCTACAGATCTCGGCCCTCTTCCCATCTTTATTGAGAGGTGACGCTGCACAGCAGGATGTTCACCAAATCAGCCAAGTTGGTTGGTAGGGGTGGAGTGACACTCAGAATGTGTCTGCTCTTGTGTACCTTAATCCTCTTTAGGGACAAGGCAAGACATGAAATATTGTGCATAACTCTGTGCACCTGGGACTCAATAAGAAGCCCATGTGTCTGTAGAGATTTGTCATGAAACTGGACATACATTTTTATGAAATATTTTACCCAATAGTAGTATAAAAAAAAATTCAGGAACACCACTAGCCGTTTAAAAAACTAGTAATAGTTCCCTTGCACTGTTGATCCCACCACAGTGTGTTTCTTGGCTGTAATTGGACAACATCAAAAGTTACTGAAGGCAGCTGGTCTTGTGCTGCTGTTGTGATCTTTAGCTCCCTAATTAAAGGCTTAGCATCTGTCTGTAGAGGTGGATTTGACACATTAACAGAATTGGGATGGGTAACAGTATGGCTGGGAGCAACAGCCCATGCAGAGACTGGCAAACTCTGCAATATCCAGCTGTGCGTATCGGCTGTTCATTTCACTATTCAGAGATCCTGCTTAGAACCAAGATGTGACCATCATCCTTGGGTGAACAAGATATTGTCAGCATGTTCATGATGCTGCCACATCAGACTCTCCCTCCATTCCAAGACCAGCAGTTGATCTCTTTGAATGAGCAACATCCTTGCCATAACTAAATATTGGTTGCACTGTCTGCTGCATCATTGTCAGCTCCTTTAAAGTGCAGGGTGGAGTCACTTAGGGTTGCCCACCCCTACCACTCTAAGTTCATTCAACTATTGAACTCTGTTGTGTGCGGCCAATGGTAGTGACCATCTCCTTCACCTGGCCATGGTGTTCATCTTACCCCTTGCACCAGACACTAGTATTCCCTGTTGTGCATGGTGGTCAAGATGGCTTCCAAGATTTCTATACGCCTTCATGAATCCCCTTCTGTGTCTGCTTACCTACCACCCCTCATTTCATCCACATCAGAAGGTGTTGGGCTAGTTTACGCTGTCATCCTACCCATGGTGTTTGGCTTTCCCGAATCGCATGTGTGATCCATGTCCTATCCGTTCATACTGGGTAAAAGGCTAATGGGTGTCTCTTGGCAGATCCTTACAGCCACCCATTAAAACATCATATGAATCACGAGTCTTGCTTCAGTACACACATTAACACGTACATCAAATATACAAGAGGTCATTAAAAATATATATATCATTTGGTGGCTGAGGGCTGTTACATGTTTGACATACACGTAAGCGGCTCCCCTCTACCAAATTTTGGTCATTTGCACAGCGGATTGCAAATGTCCAGGGCAAAAGGCAGCACACACGTGTGGTGCATAAAGCAGCAGACCCCATGGGGATCCCTAGCATTTGCACAAGCATGAAAATCCATTGTGTTCCACCTCGCCTCTCTGCCATACAAATGAATGAAAATGGGGCGTAATGTAAGAAACATGCGTAAAAACCCATGAACATGAGCTGCCCTGGGTCTTGCATGGTGCTGCGTCCAGTGTTTGGACAGCACACTTCCATGGAAATCTAGGTAGTCATTTTGATAATTTGGCTACACATTTTGACTCATATGGCTTCCACAAACATGGCACCTCAGGCAAACATTTCTTATTGATTTTATTATACGGATAGTATCTGAATCTTTATAAGACGTTATAGATGTCAGCAAGTATGTGGGTGCTGTGCAAGTTCTTGTGAAGTAATTAGTGTTGTTCCCAAAATTCCAAACGCATTGTGATAATGTGCATGTGGGGCATGCATGCCTGATTTCATATGGCATCTCTGTAGAGCTGTGAATGACTAAAGCATGTTGCTTCAATCAGACTTATAACTAGGCAAACTTTGGAAGGTGTTGCAGAAGATGGGTTTAGTAGAAGCAGAGCTATGTAGGTGCTAGCAATGGACGACTGCCTCAATGGGCGCTGTCATTTGGAGTAAAATGTGAAAGCATTTTGCCATATGTGTTGCCCTATTTATGTAATATTTCCCCAACCCACAACTTGCCATCCAATGGCAATTTGGTATAGCTACAGACAGTGGTTAGATGCACTTCATCTTTTTATGTAAAGCTGAATGTATGTACGTGTGTGTGTATGTTTGTACGGTTACACAAATCCACACTGTTAAACCCACTGTGTATAGGCGCGTTATAAATGCCTTATCATATCATATCACTGCTACCAAATTTTGATCAATTCCTCATTTGTCTGGGGCAAGATTGTAGTCTTAAATTTGGATGTAAAAAATGTACTCCGTAGACACCCTTACTAGAAGGAGGCAACATTTTGAAAAAAATCTGAAGCTAAATGTTCGATATGTTGGTTACTCCTTTAAATGTATTACTACTGTATAAAGTTCAAAACTGTTTATTAAAGCATTTTTAAAGAGAGAAAAAAAGAATGTACATTTTCTTTTCATCACACTACTCCAAATATGGTAAATGGCAAGGTCACAGTTTACTTAAGTTTATTCATGAGAAGAGAGCACAATCAATCAATCTTTCTTGGACACTTTCTCAAATCTGCTGAAGCCATTGAGTGACTGAAACATGCCGCACAAAAAACAAACATCACTTGGAAAAACTCCATCTGATGCAAAGCGAAAATCAATATCAAGAGCTTCTGAAACACAACAACAAACAGCAGCACGACTTGCCGACCAGAGGACGAGAGCAACTTTCTCCAGGGCAAATGAGATGCCAGAGCAAACTGAAGCAAGACTTGCCGACAAGAGGAAACAAGCAACATCCTTCAGGGTACATGAGACACCAGAGCAAACTGAAGCAAGACTTGTCGACAAGAGGACAAGATCAACATCCTCCAGGGCACGTGAGATACCAGAGCCAACTGGAGCAAGACTTGCCGACAAGCGGACAAGAGCAACATCCTCCAGGGCACATGAGACACCACTCGATCAAGACCCCTGCAACGCCGGGTCACCCAGCTAGTTTTCACTAAACTGGTGGTCCTCAAGAAGCCTGGTTTTACATTCAGTGTCCATTGAGCTGTTTGTGGCATAGAACAATGTTGGAAAAACAAAGATACATAGGACAGTGCTTAGACCATCCAGGCTCCAAGGTATTGGCAGCGATGTGCACGTCTCTGGAATAGGGAAACACAGGCTTTCATAATTGAAGACAATTAGGTATTCAGTCCTATGTTTTCCGCATGGCTCCCGCAACACCTTCAGCAATGCTGACATGATCGCAAGTGAAATGTTTCCAAATCTTGCAGCACCTCACTCAAGATCTGAAGGACCTGCACACACTGAAACTACACCCACATAGACACCAATTATTCGTAGCATTTAATGGGCAGCTCCTGACCCAAACCTCCTGCAGACGATCTTAAAGTACAGATGAGTTACCCCTTCGGAGACATGCTACATGTGCAGGCTTTCTCTTAAGCACTATCATTTGCTTCTTGACTATTCCTAGAAAGAGGCATACCGTACCAGTGGGCAAACTAAACCTCACATTAGGTCTTCACTGAAGACAGACCATAGTGTTGCAGATTTTCAAGAGCTTTTAGAAACCATCTCGGGCACCCCAGGAAAAAGCATTTCCTGGACTAAGTCTTGTCTTGCACACAACACAGGATCCAACTTTCTGATAGGCTTTATGAATCTTACTTTGCTTTTTTCTTAGGTGAGATGATCATACATAGTTGTTTCCATTTTAGCAGCCTCTTCTTTCCTTTTTCCTCCTTTCCATGTCCTAAAATCTCAGCAACTCACTTGACATCCACAAGAAGAGCCATAATTAATCTACCTGCCTGAATAGGAGAGCACGTAGAGACAATAAAAATCACTCTAAGACTGAGTACAACAGTGATCTTCATGTATCCCCACCAGGGAGTCCTCCACAATCCAGAACTTCATTTAATTCAAGCACGACATCTGGCCAGACATGTTCCCTTTAACGAGGGTTTTAAGCTGGCTTTCCAAAGGTGGTTTCTGGCTATACAGGTTCAGATGGCGTGGACTGCAAAGATATGCTCAGGCAGTCCTAAAATGGGAACAAATACGGCATTTTCTTTTTCAATAAGTTTTTATTCATAATATTGAACAATAACAACTTCCAACATTGAGTCCCCCCCTTATAGCCCCGGCCCCCCTGACTCTCTGTTTCCCCACTGATCCGGTTGCAAACTTTGCAATGGCGCTGCATTGAAGAGGTGGTTCTTCGTTGTTACTGGGTTCCCCAGGTCCTTCCCCAGAGTGTTCCTTCATACTGTGACCATTAAAGCTCCCCTTCACCCTGTAGAGCAGTTATTCCCAAGAGGCACATGGACCTGGGGCACCATGCCCGGCATGCTCCATCTCTTAGGTATCTCAGCATAGCTGACAAGTCACTATTGACCCTGGTGTGCTCTCCTTGTAGGGAGTATGCAAGCCATTCCATGGCGAGAAGCGACCAGATTTTTGCTATCCATTTATGATCTTGCAGAGCGTCTCTAGACTTCCACTTACGTGCCAACACCAATGCTGCCGCCATCATCATAATGACGTAGAGTTTACGGTTTGCTTTTGTCGTGATGCTTTCAAGGACCCCATTTAATCCTATCATTGCTAGCCCCCTGTTCCCTCTGCTCTTGATCCCTAGCGCCTGCTCAATTGCTTTGTGAATACCCATCCAGTATTGGTCTAATTTTGGACAATCCCACCATATATGGCTCCAAGTGCCCAGCCCTCTGCAATTCTTGCAACAAAGTTGTGAAGCCCCTGTATATATTCTATGCAGTTTGACCAGAGTTAAGAGCCACTGCAGAATCAGCTTCAGCCAGATCTCTCTAATTTGGAGTTATCTTGATCGTTTGGGGATCTGCCCCCAGAGTTTCGACCATTCATTTTCTTCTGTCGTGCAACCGGTGTCTGGTTCCCATTTCCCCATATATGTTCTGCACGGGAGGGCCTCTCCATCCTTAATGAGTTTGCATATGTTTGCAACCACTTTCTCTTTCCCAGGATCTGAGTTTAGGTACTTCTCGAAAGGGGTCAGTTGTCAGGTCCCCGCCTTTCTCATAGTAGGGTGTGACAGCCAGTGCTTCAGTTGGACATAGCTGAACCTTTGATTTTCCCCCACTGCAAAGTCGTTTTGCATTGCTTGAAGGTTTTAATCTGCTCTCCGTTAAGTATGTCTCTAACTCTATGGCATCCCCTTGCTGCCAGGGGAAGAATGTGAGAGTATTATTTCCCGGAGTGAATTGCAGGTTATTGAAGAGTGGTGTGTATGGGGAGGGGAAGGAGGTAATGTGTGATCTGATCTTTTCACTGCATGGACCCATGCAGTGCCCACTGCTGATAGAATCATGCTACTGTACATTTGCACTGGTCTGTCTGCCCTTGGTTTCCACAGGATACCCTCTAAGTCAGCCCCTGCCACCGGCCTATCCATGGACCTCCATATTTTCCCCCTATCGTCCGTTTGCCAATCTCTAATGGCCCTTGTTTGAGCTGCGGTATAGTAAGCCTTGAAGTCTGGTACCCCCATTCCACCTAGGGCGATGGGGATTCTCATTAATTTCGCCGCTACTCTCTTAGGTTTATTATCCCAGAGAAATTGGTTTGCTGTTTTGTGGAGGGCTTTAAAGCAGGGGGACGGTCTGTGGATCGGGAGAGACGTGAAATAGTAAAGAAGTTGCGACACTACCATTTTCAGAACGTTGATGCGATGCAGCCATGATATAGATAGAGGGCCCCAGTCTATCATTTTTGTTTTCAGGTTCTCCAAGAGGAGCGGAAAGTTGGCCTGATATAACCCACCCGCCAATTTGGTCAGTTTTACGCCTAAGTACGTTAAGGAGTTGTCGACCCATCTATACTGGAAGGGTTTTTTGAGGTTTTGTTCTGCTGTGGTCAGAGTATTTCTGATTTGTTTGTATTCACTTTTAGTCCTGCCACTGCCCGAAGTGGGCCAGTTGTAGGTGCACTGCTCTCAGGGATGCGCCTGGTTGTGTCACCGTCAAGAGCATGTCGTCCCCAAAGGAAATTCCTGCTATGTTCTTGTTTGCTTTTGTGGCTGCTTGGAAGGGTTCTAAGTGTAAATCGTATAGTATGGGGAACAGTGGGCAGCCCTGCTTCGTACCTCTCCCGGCAGCTACAGGGTCAGAGATGTGCCCGTTTATGGCAAGCCGGAGGAGTGGGTGCTGATAGTTAGCTCTAATGTGCCCCAGAAATTTCGGCCCAAAGCCGATCTTGGTCATGATAGCGAAGAGGAATCCCCACTCGACCTGGTCAAAGGTTTTCTCTTTGTCCACTGCTAAGAGGAGGGCGGGGCTTCCTCTATTTTGTTTTTTTTCAATAAGATGCGCTATTCTCCTTACATTGTCCCTTGTCTGTCTTCCTCTGATGAAGCCTGACTGGTCGGCCTGGACTATCCTAGGGATAATTCTTTCGAGTCTGGTGGCTAGGATTTTCATGTGGATTTTCGCGTCAACATTTATAAGTGCGATGGGGCGGTAGGACCAGCACTCAGTTGGGTCTTTGCCTTTTTTAGGAATTAGTATCACCTTGGCCTCTTCCATTGAATTGGGTAGTGATTTGGACGTTCCTATGGTTGAATAAGTTTGTGAGGTAGGGTATTAGTATTTCTTTGTGGGTTTTATAGAATTCTGCGACGTATCCATCTGGCCCCGGGGATTTATTAATTGGAAGTGAGTTTATAGATGCCCTAACCTATTCTCTTGTAATTTGCCCTTCCATGGCTTCCCTCTCCTCCCTGTTATTTGTTGCAGCTCTATCTCATGTAAGTAAGCTTCCTGGTGATCGGGTGATGGGATGTCTGAGCTGTAAAGTTTGGAATAGAATTGCAAAAAACTCCTTCTCTATTGCTTTGTTTTTAGTGCTAGTAAGGCCTCCCTGTAGCTTAATTTTTAGAATTGTTTTGTCCTTTTCTTCTCTTCTCTGCATTCTGGCTATGAGGCAGTCTGATTCTTTTTTTTAATATAGTATCTTTTGCCTAAGGCACAGGAGGTTGTGCTCCACCACCCTAGTCTGTAAGATATTGAATTTCCCCCGTATCACCCTGTAGTCTCTTTTTATAGCCGCTGTTTGCTTCAGGCCCATTTTAGCCATTATATCTTTTAATCTCTCCTCTAGCTGAGCCTCTTCCAACCTGAGTTTCCTTGCTCGTCTTGCTTTTATAGCTATACTCCTGCCTCTTATTGTTGCTTTTAGTGCATCCCACCAGGTCTGCAGAGTATTGTCCCCGGCCTTATTGTTCTCGGTGAAGATTTCCAGTTCTTCTGCTAATACTCTTACTAGTGTTATGTCTTTGAAGAGTTGAGTCGGATAGCTCCACTTCCACAGGCGGGTGGGCCCCAGTTTCTTTTTATGCATAGGTTTATTGGCGCATGATCGGAAAGTGCGATCGCCCCAGTGCTAGGTCGCTAGTCTTGCCAAGCAGCATTCTGGAAAGCTATATGTAGTCAATCCTGGAGTGTGATCTATGTGCATGAGAGTAAAAGGTGTATCCCTCCCTGTCCCCCTGCATTTCCCTCCATTTGTAAATTAAGGCAAGATCTTGGAGTTTCCACTTTAGGTCCCCTGAAGGTCGCACCGAAAGTCCTTAGGGTGTTGTACTCCTGTCTTTGGTGGGGTCCCAAGCCAGGTTGAAATCCCCTGTTAGAATGACGGGGGATCCTGAAAACTTCTCTAATCTGGTGTGGGCATTTTGTATGTAGGTGTCTTGGCCTGGGTTTAGAGCGTAGATAGTCGCTACCATGTAGGCCCTTCCCCTCTTGTGCTATTGCGAGATATCGCCCCTGGGCGTTTTTTTCCATTCTCTTTACGGATAAATCAAGCCCATCCTTCAGTGCTACGAGGACGCCCCCTTTTTTACTGGTTTGTGTGGCCTGGAAGATTCTCCTATAGCCCCAGATTTTTATCCTATGAGTGTCCCGGGTTTGCAAGGTAACTATATGCGGTTGCTCTCTCCTCAGGAATCTTTCCACCTTTTCCCTTTTGATCGGGGAGTTAAGCCCATTGACATTTAGTGATAAGACCCTTAGATGATCAGGATTAGCCATGTTCGTTCCCTTGATTTACTGTTGTCTGTCCCGGTGCCCCCTATAATTTCAGGGGGTGTCCCTCTGGTTCCCCTCTGCCACTAGATGTGGCCACCCCCCTCTCCTATCTACATCCTTCGGATCCCCTGCTCCCTTCCCTCCCTCCCTTTGCCCCTCTTCTCTCCCCTCTCCCCCCTCTGCTGGGTGGATTCAGCTGGCCATCAGCCCCCCTCGTTTTGTGGTCATGAGAGCTGAGGCCTAGTCGATGCCCAGAGTTTCCCCATGCGGATATCCCAATCCCATTCCAGAGTGTCGATCAGCCCCCCTCCCGCAAGGCTATGGATTCCCAACTTCTGCTTAACAATCACAGAACTTATCTTTTTGTCTTATTGTACGCCCTCCCCAGGCGTGTAGGCGCGGTGGAGTTTTTGCCTTGCTTTAAGTTCATTTATCGCTCTCGTTGGGGTTCCCTGTTTTGTCCAGGGTCTTGTTGGTTGGCAAGCTTCTTTGGGGGGGGCTTGTTTTCTCCCTTCTTGGATCTTTTGGATTTGACCGTAGACCATTCCCATGGCCTGCGGATGTTAAGTTGACTAGTGGACGGGGGATTGTAGCTTGGCCTTCGTCCTCGATTCCCAGTAGCGTTGTTCCCTGCTCACTTGTCATAATTTGTTGTTATTTTCTTTGCCAAAAGAAGCTCAGTCCGAATGGTTGCAACCATCTCTATTGAATATGTTGATATCTTAGGTGTGCCAGTACTGGGCCCATGTGCCTTCTTCTGTTGAGGGTTGTCTGTGATAAGTCTTGATATAGGAACATTTCTGCCCCATTGTAGGTGATCTGGTTAGCCTTTCGGGCCTTGTCTAGGATTTGTTCCTTGGTCATGTAGCTGTAGCGGGCCACCAAGACATCTTTTGGCCTTGCCCCCTGTTCTTGGGGTCGCGGTCCCAGCCTGTGGATCTTATCAAATTGGAGGTCTGCGCCTGCCTCCGATTCCAGGAGGTCCCCGAAGATGCTCCTCAGGACTTGCGTCAGTCAGGTCTTCGTCTTGAGTTTCCTCCGGCAGACACTTGACCCGTATGTTGGATCTCCTGCACCTGTTTTCCAGGTCTTCTGTATGTACCTCAAGGTTGTGCGTGGTGACCACCAGGGTCTCCAGCAGAGTGTCAGCTTTCCTTGCGTCTTCTGTCAGTTCTTGGATGGCTCTCTCATTGGTATCCACTCTATCCTCAATTTTTTTAATGTCTCTCCTTATTTCTTGTATTCCTTCGGCCAAATCTTATCTCAACGTATCCATTTGTTTCTGGCCCGGATTGGTAATTTTATCCAGTATTTCTCCCAATATTCATTTAAGTGAAGCGTGCGTCACCGGTCTCTCCTGGTCCTCCTGCATGGCGATTGTGTCAGTTTCCGCACCGCAGTCGCTCGTGGTGTCGCCGCCCAGAGGGTCGGTTTCTCTGGCCCATATCTGTGCTAGTTTTCCTTCCTGTGGTTTTTTATTGTTCTCAAGGGCTGCTGGCATCTCCTTATTTCTGTTTCTGGACATCGTGGGGAGTGGTTGTTGAGGGGGTGGCCCCTGGGGAGTCCCGCCTGCTCCTGATGTATTCCGGGTGCTGCAACTGTCCGTGTTCTGTTGTGCCAGGTGATATTCCTGTTTTGCGGCCTCTCGTGACCTCCCACTTACACTCCTCAGTACTGCGTTGAGGAGCAGCGTTTTGGAACCCACTTGTGGTCCCTCCCGAGGTGCCACCTGGGGCAATGCTCGCTGTAATTGGCTTGGTTTAGCCCCCCGTGCTAGGGATTGCTTGCAGTATCTGTCTGGCATTAGAGTGACTTGGTTTGCTCTTTTAATGTTCCTTTAGTTATGTTGACTGGTGCGTTTCCCTGCAGCTTGGCGGTGGGCCTCTGTGGCATGGGGTGATTTATGTGCCTCTGATAGAAGGCGGGATCCCCGTTGGTTTTGGAGGCCTTCGTGGGTGCATTGCAGAGTGACCAGATCCCAGAGGGGGCGCCTGGTCCGGGTGAGATTTGTTGCGTGATTCTGTTGAGGCTACTTATGGGCGAGATTCTGTGCAATGTGCGTCTGCCTGTGGTGGAGGATCTCGGCCCGTAGCTCAGAGTCCTGTCTCTCCAGCATGCAAAGCTACTGCCGGGGTCCCGGGTACTCTTCTCTGCCCGGCTCGGGCTGGTACCTGAGGGCATGCGCGAGGAAAAGCTCCCAGGGCTTCGTCTGGGCTCCCCCTCCAGCACTTACTTGTGGTCCTGGAACGGTCCCTGTTCTGGGTGACTGGATTTGCTCCTGCTTCCCAGGAGGTCTGGGGGCTGCTCGGTTTTCCCGGTGAGTGAGCTCCTTTCCGAGGGCCCGCTCCGATGGATCCCTGCTTTCTGCTGGGTAGCGTCATTTCCCGCTGGTAGCTGACGGAGGTCCCTTCCGAGTTCTCTGTCCGTTAGGGTCCTGCTGTTCGGTGTGCTTGAGTCATCCCCCGTTGCTGTCCATGGAAGGGGTTATTGATGCGGGCAGCGGCACTACTGCACCTTGCAGTAGGTCTTCCTGGTAAGAGGACGGCCCTGGGACGAAGGGAGGGCTTGTTCAACTGCTTTTCATGCTTTGCTGCTGCCTCGGTACGGGAGCTCAGGGGAGGTGGTTTTCACCCCCACGCAGCCATGTTGGAATTCCCATGCACAGTATTTTTAAGTGAAATAATGGGCTCACCTATTGTAGACATATGACATGCCTAATGCGCTGGTGGTCCATGAAGGTTGCCTATTTAGAGGCTGCTCTGTGCACCCAGCACTGTGACCAAAGATTGTCTGATAAATGTAAACATTTTATACGAAAGTAGTGCTTATTGAAAACTGACTTGCTGTCATAAAGTCAATTACAACTGAAATCTTGCCACATTTCATCACTTCAATGCATTTAATTTTGGTTGAGATCGCAAGAGAATTAGTCACACAAGTGTTTACATGAAAATCATTACTGTCAAAAGATATTCCATCTGGACAGATAAACATATTTTGTTTACCTGAGATAGAGGCTGCAGTGATGAGAAAAATCATTAGAGGAAATTGGGGAAAGGAAATTCACAGGGATCCAGCATGGACGACCAGGGTTTCAGCCCATCATCAAAGGTTCTTCATCAGGCATGGAATCGATTGGTTGTTGTGCTTAATTCAAAGATTGTAAAATGTGTTACTATATATAATTATGTGTTCATGGCCATGTTTTGTCAAATCAACTTGCACAACACGAGTGGTCCAGGGATGAATGTTGGTTTCTAAACCATCAATCAGCCCCACACCTCTAGTACACTAGAAGGGATCCAAACAGATTGGAAACACAAGCAAATTATAAACCTCCATGTCCAATTTTTGTAACGTGGATGGAACGGCAGACTGATCTCTGCAAGGTTGTGGATTGTTAGTCAACATTCACACATTCACTGCTTTCAATAATAGATAAGCGGCCTTGGCTGCTTCAGTTTTGTTACCTGGCCAGACAGCCTCGCAAGGTGCTTCCACAATCTCAGCTTATTCTTACTGCAACACAATTCTCTGCCTTTCCTCTCCATGGGTCCGGTATTACTAAATTCATGACACCGATGTCCAGCTCCTATACAATGGCGACTTCGCCTGCATTTTATTCACTACGTATAGCCAGCTTCTATGATGTCTTAGTCTACCTGCATTTCAGCATCTGTACAATTATTGAATGGTTGATTTTATGCAGCACTTTCGCAGATGTGCAATCTTCTTTTCGCGTTTGAAAGTTTACTTGATTCTTAACTTCGTCATCAGTTTCTGTAAGATCCATGCATTTTCTTCAGTGAGTTTTCTTGGGGCGTCACTTAGCTTCTCTTTTTGCTCCTTTTCATATTCCTTCAGAGAATTCCTCCCTCAGATTGTTGTCTCTTCTGGAATACAATTGGTAGGGTTTTCTTGGTGGATACCTTCTTTCGAATATATGCTACGGTATTGGCACAACTGATGGTGTCATACATGGTACGATCTCAGGATTCCAACATATAGGAGGTAGGGGGCGGGATTTCCTGCAGAGGCATGTAACTGCTCCTCTACATTTCCCCCTTGGTCCAGTCCTCGACCACCTCCTCAATCGTCTCCACATCTTGACATATTCTCTTGAAGAAGTGCTTCTTTGGAGTCCATATCTTCATCACCCCCCTCAGGGTGCCGGCTGACTTGACCTGTTCATCTACACTCCAGGTCACGTAGTTGCATTGTCCATTCGGAATACAACAAACCCATCGTCCCACATACTTCTTACGATTCTTTGGATACAGGAACTTTGTTCCTTCAGGTGCTACAATGCTGGCCTCTATGTATTTTCTGATATCTTTATCTGTCAATTCCTTGGGTCCAAACCCAGATCCGACATCGATCATGATCTTCATTCCTACACTTGTGTATAGGCGCGTTATAAATGCCATATCATATCATATCATATTGCCTTCTTTGCTATTTTTTTGCATTGCTCAATCGTTATCCTGATCACACAGAATCTAAACATCACCATCACCAATATTGTTCCAAGAATCCTGAATATGTTTGCCAACCACTGCGGAATCCATGAGAATATGGAGGCAAACCAACTGTCATCCTCAATCCTCTCTCTCGTCTTCCAGCTAATTATGCAGGTTTGTTAACAATGTTATGACCTCTGTCAAGGTCGCATTCTCATCATCATGAAAAGGTGCTAACGTGCAACATGAAGGGCCGATTTTGGCGCAAACTTCTCCTTCCATCGCTGTGATCATATCAAGGTTCTGGAGGGTCATTAGTCATATGGCCCTCAGCTCTTTCTCGATAGCATTGAATCCCTTTATGGTGGTATTGATTGTCTGCAGAATCTCCCATTTGGTAATCTGCAGCCACTTAGCGTTGGCCATCGTTTGAATCCCAGGCATGAATATAGTCGTAAATATTGAGGAAGTCTTGCTGGACAACCAGTGTTCATTAGGAATGGAGTCATATGCTTCTATGGATTTGGCCGAGAAGTAATTCACTCTTCTGGTCCGATTGAGAAGTTCATACAATCTTTTCTCAAGTGGGCATCTGCTTTTGGAAATTATCCAATGTTCAGGTCACTCTGAAGAATCATTAATGCTGGAACAGCTTCTCGAGACATGGGGTACTGTTTTGCGTGAGGTAAAATCGTACTTGGCTTAAGCTTTATTTCAACCTCCCCATTCCCTTTAATAAACCTACGTCATAGGGGCCTGTGGTCCAAACGACGCTTGCACATTTTCCAAGTCTTCCTAAAAAAATGCTGCATCATTGCCATTAGCTGTGGGACCTTCCTGTTTTCTAGCCTTATCCAGTATGTGATGCTCATGAAGAACACCACTTCATCATCTGTTCGGTCGTCTCCTCCTGAGACAGGCAGACCCAAGGATTCTCCTCCTTAGACAGTCCTCTAAAAATGTATGGTCATCTTAACTGAATAATTTAGGAGACAGGAGAAATTAACTCCTTACTGTAGAGCAAATGTTGAATCACATGAGATCCATCTCTATCCTGTTAAGGTGTTGTACAAATCAACTTTATTTATGTCTGTTTTTCTTGTGAATTTACTAAACTACATCATCACTTATGAAGTGCCTTTGCAAAATTAGTTGACAACACAGTATGTGTTTACCAGATATTTGAATCTGGTTTTTGTAAGGCCTTTTTAGGCTTTCCTACATTTCTCTCACTTGGTCTCCCTCTTTCTCTTCCCCCTTCTTTCTTTTTCTCAACTAGCAAGGTGTATATTCTGACTTTTTACTCTTTTGTCTCATGTCTTTGCATCACAGAAATGTTGATACAATAATATTTTGTGTACAATATGAATACATTTCTTAACTTTTTATACACAGTGTACTAAAGTGCTCATTAGACACAGTGTTGGTGTAATTATGTAAGAATATTCATGTCGTAATACTTGACACAGTTTGGTCCAAATAACGATCAACTGATATACACGTGGTTGGCAGGAGCCTTTTGTTTATTTCTTCCTTGAAGATGTCATCATCAGTTATGTCAGTGAATCTGTACCCTTCCTCGAGCACTATTACTGTTCTCCATGGTCTACCCTCATCTACTCCTTCGAGCATTGCCATTTCCCTTCGTACTATGCCTGCTTCCAATTCTATAGATATAGTCTGTCCCCCCTCATCATCCAAAGTTATTTGCGGTCTAAACAAGAACTCATCAGGTATCTCACAATTTTTCCCACCAAGCCAGGTAGCCATGTCAGTAAAATGCTCACTCCATATAGAAATATCTCTGGATCTACTGGAACGCCTCACAGAGCCACTTGCCCTGTGAATGCCAGTGTAAATTCCCCCACATTTAAATAGTGTATTCCTTGAGTGGAGTACACCATTTCTTGATCAGTAAATGAAATTGTCATGTTTACTTCTGTCATTAAAACTCTTCCCAAAATGTTAACCGGTGTCTTTCGTGAATATAACAAAGGAACAGACATGTCACATTCTCCTACAGAGACTGGTAATTCATTGGTAAAAGGAACTTGACTCGTAGCTCCAGAGAAAGCTTGAGCACTCAAAGCAATTCCTGACATTGGATATTTTCCTTCCCGTATACACAAACGAGATGCTCCAGTGTCTACAAGAAAAGAAAAGGATTTGCCTCCTATCGTCACATTGACTCTTGGTTTCTCTTGGGGATCTGGTGTCACAAATAGTACTGAACACATCAAGTCACCCCGTGAGCTGTCCTATTGTGGGTACAAGCTGATCCCTGTCCCTGTAAAAGTATTTCCTCCTATCACAGTGACACCTCCTATTCTGGGTATCAGTACGTGTCCTGTGTTTGCATACTGCTGTTTCAGCATAGGGGTTTGTTGTGACTGCCCTTGTGGTGGATTCATTTGCACCTGTTCTTCTTGCTGCAACCGCTTGTGTCTGATAAAATGTGTGATCCTGGGTAAAGCCCTCTCAGTCTGTGTGCTATATGGTGGAGGATAAGCTGTCCTCCCTCTTGAAAATTGACCATTGTGTACATTCCCTTGACTTCCACATACGCGTGCAATATGCACTGTCATCCCACCAGTCCAACATACTGGGGGTGCCAGTCTGATAAGCCCTCCATGGTTATATCCTCCCTGTGTGCTCTGGTTCTCATTTTGCGTACCTTGAAACCCACCTTGATTATTTTGCAATCCACCTCCTCTTCCTCTATAGCCCGTACCTCTGCCTCGTGGCACAAACCCATATCCACCCTGATCTATCTTGCACAGATTACTTGCCTGCGATGTACCCATTGCTTGCTGCATTCCCAATCCTTCTCCTCTTGTCAATACTGCCCCTTCTATGGCAAATTTTGAAAACATTTTCTGAACTAATTTGGTTTCCTCTATTTTTCTATTCTCATCTTTCTTTTTGTTTTTCTCTTGTAATAACCAACAATGATGTACTATCATCTGCTGTATCTCAGCCCATGGATTTGCTTCCATTCCTACTTCTTTTTTCATCTGCCTCTGTACTGGCTCAGGCAACCCCTGGCATAAAATGTGGTAGACAATCCACTGTCTTTTCCCATGGCCTGCACATTTCAAGCTGCTATTTCTCCTGAGTATCCTGAATGTAAGCAATATAATCTTCATCTTCCTTCATCTTTCGTGTCATAATTGCACCCATATTGGATGTATTGGGGTACTGTACCCTGAGAGCCCTCCAAACGTCTGCTCTATATTATTAAACGGCGCTCCATCATGTGCTGTATTCTGTGCTGTCACACTTGAATATCCCGCTCTTCTCCATATGTCATCAGCCCTCTCCCCAAGAATGGCTGCCAGGAGACCTTTTATGTCCCCCATGGCCAACGTGCTTCCTCAAGTAATTTTTTCTTATTTATATATCCATTCCCCAGGGCCCGAAGTCAAACTCTGGAGCTTACACGTTAAATTATCCTTGTCCATCTGTGGCCATGGGATATACTGTGGTCTTGCTCCCTCTTTTCCCAATAAGGGAAACTGAGTGAACCACCTCCCAGTCAGATCCCATCATTGGTCTATCCATGGCAGGGACGATTGTCCCTGTCTGTCTCCTCATGGATAACAACCTTATCTTGCTCACATATGGTGGCGACTTTCCCTTCTCAGTATACGATCATCCTCTGGGGATGCCCTGGACATGCTATGGGATGGCTGTTCCAGATCTGACCATCTCACTTCTTTATTCATTTGCAGCTTCCTTCAGGGGCGCACACGCTCCCTCCTTCTACCCCAAGACTGGACTCTCTTTCCACATCCGACATATCTATTCCCCAAATAGTGTAACTATCATTCTCTTTACCTTTATCCAGATTCAGTCAACTTAAAGACAATGCTCCTCGTCCGTGACTGAACAGATTTTCTTCTTCGCTTCGTAATTGAAATGCTAGGGATTGATTACTCTTCCCTTGAATCTCATACGTGCTAACTTCCTTTAACTGTTGATAGACTTGGTCTATCCTTTCCCCACTGCTTGTTGCATCAAATCTTTCTTCTTCCAGTACTACTCTAGATGCCGCTGGTGTTGCTTCCTTTATCAGAAGGAACTCTTCTATTCTATCCCATCATATTTCCGGGCTTGGCCCTACTGGTTCCTTATGAATGAGACTGGTATCAAGACCTTGTTGTCTCCTTTATTGTTCCATTTCTTCATCTATTTCTCTTCGCTTTCTCAAATCCTATCTAATTTTTTCTTCCTCTTGCCTTCGTTCTTCTCCTCTCCTTAATTCTTCCCTTCTTTCCTCGTCTTCCCTTCTACTCTCTAATCTTTTGTCCCTTAATCTTTGCTCTTTCTCCTCTTCTCTCTTCCTTTCCCTTCTATCCCCATCTTCCATCACTCTCTGTTTATTATCAAACTTTCTTTGTTCTTCTGCCTGTTCTTCTCTTTTCTCTTGCTTCTCCTGATATATCTGTTCTCGTCGCTCATTTTAATCTCTTCTCTCGTTCCTTGTCTTTTCTTTCTTTTTTGTCCTCATCTTCTCTTTACCTTACTTCCTCAATACTCTTGCCATCTATTTTAAGTAATATCTGTCCTCCCGTCCATTCATTCAGCTTGAGCGCTATCTCGTCAGCTTTACCCTTCTCTCCTTTCCATCTCTTAATCTCCCTGTCTGTTTTTTGTCAACAGATTTGAATGCTCACTCCTTTCTTCTTTGTCTTTTATGATCTTATAGATCTCTTATTTTCTCTTATTCTCCTCTGGGTTATGGTCACTACCGTAAGCGGGGGGTTCGTATATCAAATTACCATACCCTGTTGCCACTTTAAACTCCTTTAAAGGATATTACCCTATTTCTTCCGTACAAACACCTTTTGCTTCAGGTGAGGTAAGGGGAGCTGAAGGCTCAACACTTTCCTTCTTATGCTGACTAAGCATACACTCTTTAGGTGGCGGGTCTTCTCTTTCTTCTTGGTACATCTTCCAGAGCTCTAAAATCACTAATGTTTTGTCTAATTTTTTCCCTGTGTACACAGCGTGCAAATATGTGGTCATGACCTGCAATACCACTTTTGACAATGATCCCCCTTGTGGCCATTGCACAAACATTTTATCTGCCATGTCTTTCACCCATTCCACACTATACTGTTTGAGCTTGGACATGTGCTTCGGTAATGTTTTCATAAGTGCATAAGAGGAGTGTCTCCCATAATGACAAGTCTCACTTGACTATCAATACTTACCAGATTGTTAAATAACCTTTACACTTTTGCTTAAATCCCCACTTTTCAATGTTTTAAAACAACAAATACGAGAATGCACCATCAATTGCTGCTCAAGCCTCTTATATCAACAGTTCACCTATTTTCTTATTCGATATATCTATTTCATTGATTGGCGTCAATCACTTTGCTATGCTCAATCCCAGTTGCTCCTAAACTTTTTTAATTTTTTCACACCTTCTATCGCTCTTCGATAATTTTACCCAACAAACAACATTCAGACTAATCGACATTACATATCTACAAACACTGTGATCACCTTCACTCTCTCACCTTTATTTCATACCCTATACAGTGTTTGAGACGCCACCTTACGTAATTATGATTACGCATTATATGTTTCTGCTCTACCCCCATGGGACTTGAGACGCCTCCTTTGGAAACTCCCCTGAAACTCCTAGGCGCTACCTTTTCTCTTCACAATATTTCCTGTCACTCAAAAAATTATCACAATGCCATCCCCTTCATTTGTCATTCTCCTTAGTCTACTCACCATTCGTTAATCGACTCGAGCCCTTCAGTATCGACTCCTTCAATCCTACCACTTCACCTTCCGTCCACAGAGCGCCCGTGGAAACCGGGCAGGGATTTCATCAAAGGGGGACCGGCCCACTGTCTCGGTTCTTCTTGCAAGTTTATTTCTATCGGCCGCTCTCCCCGGGAAACCCTGCAATCTTCCGGATAATGGCAGAGGATTCCAGTTCATCCGAAACAGTGGAGCAGAACTAGTTTGGATCTTTTTCAACCATTCACACCTCTACCACAAGAGTTTATGGCCCTTTAGTAACGTGCATGCAATGGATGGGATCGCACAGTAATTCTGAGTCCAAATAATCAAAGCAACTCGGGAAGATGGCAAAGATACTCCTTTATTAACAATTATTATAAAACAGGCAGGTTACAGTGGACATCAACGGACGTTCGCTCAGGCTCTCGAGGATTTTCTCTTAAAAACATCCTTATTTGCATAAAAGACTTCAGAAGTGACATCATACTATGTATCAAATAATAGAAAACCTATCAAGGGTTGGGATTGGCTAAGAGAGACATCTAGATATACTTTGTATACGGACTAGGAATGTGATTGACTGCCCACTGTCAGGTGGACAACTTATGCCTACCTGGAGGTTCTACCGCACCGGGTCCAGTTTGCTGTTTATGACCGACTCTGCATTGGCACTAATTCCTCCTGCCCCTCAATTTCTATTCCCTAGGAAAACCAAATGGAATTCGCCCCTCTGGGAGAAGAGGACAGTAGCCAGTGACTTATGGATGGTGAGCAGTAAGTACAAGGCATGAAAACACTGTTCTCAGCAAGTGGCAACTTTATTTATCACATTGGTTTAATTGGTCATGCCAGCGTATAGAAAGTGATACTATCTGTGTGGCGGTGAGCAAACGAAAAGCAAGCAATTGCCAGCTATCAGTAAGCCTACCAAGAAATTTTCAAAAAAAATGAGAGGGTGTTGAGGTGCTGAGGGTTTGAGAGTGTACACCAATAAAGAAATAGATAACAACATTTTTTCACAGAGTAACATTACAAACTACCTTACACCATGTTCAACTTGCACACTCCCTGTTGAACCTATTATGATGGCAACAGGCGATTTATGATCGCAGGACGTTGCTAATTCATTGGACCTTGCCCCAATTGACAACAACTCGCTGTTGAAGCTAGTTTTCACTCTATTCGCCAAATTAATCAACCCAATTCCTTACTCCCTTTATGAGTTATTGAGAAACCAGCTCTCCGTTTCAAAGAATAAAACTAACTTCCTCTGTCAGTTGGATGAGAGTGCTCTTGTAATTTAGAATAACCTGGCGATGGACAGAGCCTCATTGTTGACAAACCCCGCTAGAGTTAAGAAAGCCTTCTATGATTATGATAGGGCTTGTTCTTCGGATTCCTTTCACTCGTATCCACCGATGCATAATTTGGCATTTGATCATAGAAGGCGGAGTACCCCAACAATGATTCTCTTACAGGTCCCCAATAAATTCTATAGAAGTATTTTGTTACGACTAAGATGGAATCTCCTTTTAACTAAAGAGATCTTGTTAAGAAGAGGTACGGTTCATATGACGGACACCAATTGTAGATTTTGTAACTCAGGCGCGATTGAGACCATGCAACATTTGTTCTTGGAATGTGCTGTATTAGATACTACTAGGGTGAAATATTTCCCAAATTTTCTGGTGCGAGCCATAAATTGGTGCTCAATGAACTGCGACTATATTTGGAACCGATGTCTTAACATTCATTCTATCAAAGAGGGTTTGGCGGTGGCAGGTTTTATTAAAACTATGAATTTGATGTACTGAATCGCTGAACTGTTTTGACTAATAATTGTATTGCTGGGTTTTAACATAATGATGGCAGTCTGTTTTAAAAAATTAAAAAATAATAAAAGGGCATTGTATTACTTTACTGTATTTGATGAATTATTGAATTATGGTGTTTTAACATTATGAGGAATTTGATACACTAAATCGTTGAATTGTTTTTTTTGAATTATGCTATTGTTGGGTTTTAAGATTGTGATGGCAGCTTGTTTTTAAAAATTGTATTGTATTGCTGAATTGTATTTGATGAATTAATTATTGGGATTCTGTTTGATGCACTGTGCAATTTAAGTATGTATTGTTTGGATTTTGTATTGTAAAGGTTTTTTGTAAATATAAATACAAATAAATAAAATAAATAAATAAATAGCATATTTATTTCATTCACTATTGGCCTTGGATTGATTTGATATTGTATGGAGGAAAACACTGTCTGTTATGTTCTTACAGTTTGTGATGGCCTATGACATTAACATGCAGTATGTTTTGTTTCTTTAGCGCCAACACTTCAACTGTTGGCTGTTTTCTTGGCTGAGGCATTATCCCTGAATGACACCATTGAGTGGGAGAAATAGTAGGACCAGAACAACTTGCCTATGATCTTATTGATGGGCTGAAGAAGCCATAAGACAACACCATCCTGTGGGGAAAGAGCAAGGGGGCCGATGTGCAAGGAATAGATAATGATGAAGAGGATGATGTTTAGCAAGTCTAGGAAGGCGAGTCATATCAAGGATGAATTTAGGGAGGGGTGGGGCACAAAAGAGTGGCACCTACATGCCTGCCGGTTCATTTTGCACCATGAGGTGGCATGTGTGCCCCTTAGGAAACAATGCACTCCTGTTAAGGAGGACTGTGAAAAAGAAACATGTTGGGTTGGCAATGAGAGAATTGCAAGATACCAAGGAACAGCTCCACCCTGAAGAGCCCATGAACCCAGCGATTCTTCATTTGCACCCCAGCAGCACTGTACCCTTGAGTGAGACTCCCCCTGTCTTTTGACTACAATACCCATTAGTACTTTGTAAAGGAGCAGCTACATGCCCCTGCAGGAAATCCCACCCCCCTACCTCCTATATGTTGGAAGTCTGAGACTGTGCCATGTTTGATACCAGCAGTTGTGCCAATACCACATAGAATCTTTGAAAAAAGGTTTTCACTGAGGAAACCCTATCGATTGTATCCCTGAAGAGATGACAATCTGAGGGTGGAACTGCCTGAAGGAATATCAAAAGGAGTAAAGGTGAGAAGATAGTGATGTCAGATGAGACAATCGTGGCACCCTGAGAATACTGGTTGAAGAGAATGCCTAGACCTTCCAGAACCTGATGACGAAGTTAAGAAATTAGTAAACTTTCATCTGCGAGAAGAAGATTGCACGTGTGCAAAGTGCTACAGAAAATCAACTGTTTAATAATTGTACAGATGCTTTATCACAAGTAGACCAAGTCATCATAGAAGCTGGCTATATGTAGTGAATAGACTGCAGGCGAAGCCGCCATTGTATAGAAGCTGGACATCAGTGCCATAAATTTTAGTAAGCCAGAACCCAAGAAGAGGAAATACAGAGAATTGTTTCACAGCAAGAATAAGCTGAAATTGTGGAGGTGCCTGCCGAGGCTGTCTGGGCTGGCATCAAAACAGAAGCAGCCAAGGTCGGTTATCTATTCTTGAAAGCAATAAACGTTAGAAGGATGAATCATCCCTTATTCAGACCTGGTAAGTCCACATTTCGAAAACCATTCCCCATTCCCATTGAGCCCCCATAGGGCTCAATGGGAATGGGGAAGGAGCTAATAACGGGCCTGCAATTTGCTCCATGGTCCCTTAACGGGTCCCTCCAAGGCCGGCTGGTAAAACCAGCCGGCCCTGGTGGGAGCCGCTAAGGGACCTCATAACAGGGTGGTAGGGGGTTAACGGCACCGGCATCCTTACTGGTGCCGTTAACCCCCTACTGCCAGGGTCAGAATGACCCCCACTGAATACAGAGGACCCTCAAGCTGCTCCAGAACCGGTACCCAGCCAGCACACAGCGTTCCCTGCTAGGCTCTGCAAGCAAGCTTCCTAGGTGGGAAGTGCCAGAGAGTCTCTGAACCAAACCCTGGAAAAGGCCAGTGCCTGCAACATTCTCCTCAGCTTTGGGTCCAGGGGTGTTGCTAGGTCTGGAAAAGATCTGGGGCTATTCTAATTTTGGGACGGTCGGAATTGGGGGCTTGCTAGCCTTTTTGGTTGTAACCCCTGAGCTTCTATCCAGGGCTACAACCAAATGACCCGGGATTCTAGCCCCTTCAGCCCCCCCAGCAACGCCTCTGTTTGGGTTGTCCACCTTAAAGGATGACACAAGCCCAGTGAAGAAGCTAGAAGGAGTGCATCGACAAGCATGGACCAGTGTCCGCCTTGAAGGAAGTTTTTGAGCAGGTCGAGCCCTTTGAGCTGCAACCAACTACACCACTGGCTGTTGTCATGCTGCAGTCGCTAACATCGTCCGAGACGCCTAGACCAGTGCTTCAGACCTGCCAACCAGCACTGAACCACGATTCTTGACTGTTAGTCGGTGTGTAGGCCAGCCTGCAGTCATCCGTCCAGCCTCACTCGCCAAACTGCCTGCCGCATGATACCCCACAGCTATCTCCCATCTTGAACTCTATCACAGGAGCTGCAGAGCGCTCTGAAACCGACTTAACCCTGTCAAGCACCTAGAACTTCTACAAGCGCAAGGTACATTGTAGTTCTGTCCCCCTGGTCCTTCTCGGAAGGTCCCAAGTGACATTTTACGACCCATTGCTGTCTTTGTGTTGAAACCAAGTACCCTTGAACTATTGCGAATAATTACTTTACCAAGTATCATCCTGTCAGTATCCAGAGGGCATCCCTTTTCCTTCTTGAAACTAGCTGTCCTCTACATTCCTTTACTGGGCAGTCCCTTTGCAACTAACGATCCACAACCTTGCAGAGCTATAACTGACGTTCCGTCCACGTTACCAAAATTGGACAAGGAGGTTTATAATTTGCTTATGTTTCTAATCTGTTTCTGATCTCTTCTGGTGTACTGGAGGTGTGGGGTTGTTCATGGTTTAGAAACCGATATTCATCCCAGAACCACTGCTGCCTTGGAAGTTGATTTGTCACAGTGGGCTTCTAGCTCAGTTAATGAGGACATTGGGTTTGGCTCATTTCATTTGGCAAGCATGAATGATCAGGATGAGAAAGGGATAGTCATGAATCAGTTGCATGTTTGTATGACCTTCCCTTAGACGCGACCCAGGGTCTCAAAATGTATCCTTTTTAATATGTGTATGCTTGATCTGTTTTATGATAAATGTTTGTAATTGGCTTTTAAATGTGTATTATTGCTTGTAAAACTATTCTTGGTTGAACAAATAAGTTATTGATTGTTTGACTCAATTGGTTGTGTATAACATTATTTACAGTATATAGTTATGACTTGATAAATGCAATGCCAATATTTTCAATAGCTTTATGAAAGAATATCTGCAAATAAAGAAGACAAAGGGGATATTGATTTCTGTCAATGACGATAAACTGGGATGGGGTATGACTGCTGGGAAGTGAAAAAAGTCATGTCAATTAACATTAAACATTACTTTACACCTTCTGTTTCTACTGCACGCATGCTAAAGCCAGATTTAGGAATGCTACCTGCAGGTTACAAGACGTTTTGAACTGCAACGCCCCATCAGCCATACCCATTAAAGCTGCTGGGTGAGGCTGGTGGGGTGCCAGCCCAAAAGATCTGGAGAACAGCAGCAGAGAGGAAAACAGCGTTGTTTATCACAAAGCATGTGGCTTGAAAGCACATAGTTAACGAAGCTGGGTCACATCCATTGACATCATGCAATACTAAAGAACAGAGCGGAAAAAATGTAATACTGTATATCACAACAGTTTTAGACAAAAATTCCTATCAGTCCTCCCCACTGAATGCCTCTAGCTCAGGGAAGAGTGAAAATGGAAAAATGACCCTCAGGCCCTCATTCCAAGGTGGGCGGTAAGGGATACCGGGCACCGGTAAGGAGACCGGTGCCGGTAATCCTTTACCGCCCTACTACAAGGTCCCTTAGCGGGTCCCACCATTAACGGCTGGTCTGACCAGCTGTTGTGGACAGGACCCGTTAAAGGGACCAGGGCGCAAATAACGGACTTGCCATTCGTGAGCCCGTTATTTGCGATCTCCCCATTCCCATTGAGCCCTATGGGGGCTCAAATGGGAATGGGGAATGACATTTTCAATGGGGACTTACCGGTCCCGCAAAGGTCGGACTACACCGGTAAATCCCCATTGAACTATACCAGTGCCGGACCCGTTATTAGTGGCAGTCATGGCGCAAATAGCGCCATGACTACCACCAAACTTGGAATGAGGGCCTCTGATTAGTAAACATGACCAAACGCAACCCTTTACTTAACTCCAGTACAGAGTGCTCGCTGAAATGCGCACAGTGAAGCAGGGTTAACGTAAAGAGAAAGGCCACGCACCTACAGTATTGTTATCTCTACAGGGCATTGGTGAGCAGAATGGGTGCTGTGCGGGCCACCTGGAGCGTGCGCCCCTAGATTCAACTCGAATAATGTGACTTCTATGGGTAGATGGTCTCTCAAAGGTTTCATTACATGTACTCGGCAGACTTTGGGCCTCATTCCGGGTATGGTGGTAGGGGGTTAACGGCACCGGTAAGGATGCCGGTGCCGTTAACCCCCTACAGCCACATTCCGAGGTCCCTTAGCGGGTCCCACCAGGAACGACTGGTCTGACCAGCCATCCTTAGCAGGACCCGTTAAGGGACCACAGAGCTCATAAAGGGCCCGCAATTTGCGGGCCCGTTATTAGCTCCTTCCCCATTCCCATTGAGCCCTATTCAAGGCTTCAAGACATTGTTCATTCCTCATTGAAAGTATAGTGTACACTTTGTCCTTATCGGGATTATGCACTATTTTTACTTGTGGGACTGGTATCATTAGCATCGTTCTCCTGAATAAGGTCAGTAAATTCAACATACTCTGGCCTGGATTGAAATAAGGCCCAGTTCGTACCGTATGCAGACCGTCGACGTTCCCTTAGGCAATTTTAACACTCTGACTCAAAAAATATTTGAGTGTATTCCACAAATCATGTGAACACCCAAAGGCATTTTCTGCACCATAGATTAGGGCTGGCACTACCTTTTGTTGGAAAAAGGTGATAGTTGGCTTAAGTGAACATTGCTTGTTTATCATGGACGCTTGGCATGCCAACTGTCGACACTTACTCTTCGCGGTTTCAGCCCATGGCGCATCATTTCTGTTAGCACTGATCCTCATACCTAAGTAGGTAGTATATTTAATGGTCTTCAAGATTTCTTTGTCAAGGTGTCATTCACATTTTTTACTTCTCGCTCCATTGCCTGTCCGTTTTTCAAACACCAGTATTTCACATTTTTGTTTGTTAATACATAGACCATTCGTTGCTACATAGGTTTCGAGGATGTCAAGTTTGCGCTGAAGCCCTATAAGGGTCAAATCCAACAAAATAAGGTTGTCTTCGTAAACAAGGTAGCTAATGTGAGATATCAGTATGTAGTTCTCTGATCGCATCCAAAAGACTGGGAGGACAATTCCACATGCTTATTTTTTTCCACAGCAGATTTCGGTTAATACTGTCAAAACCATGGGAAAAGTCTATGAGTGCTAAGTAGACCTTGATGTTAGATCTTAGCGCTTCCATCTTGATCAAGTTCAACAACAGTAGGGTTAAGCCACATCCCACTCCCTTTACGATCATCGCTGGTCTCGGATCCACGGGATTGGTTTCCGTGGACCATTTTAGGAGTTTCTGTTGAAGGATAGTGGCATAGATTTTCCCTAGAACATCAAGAAGCGCTATCGGTCTGTAGTTTTTCGGATTGGCCCCATCTCCTTTTTTAAAGATCGGTACAATAACAGTACTCTTCCACGATTTTAGGGTGGCATGTCTGTTGACAATTCTTTCGAAGAGTTACACAAAAGTCTGCCCACAGCTCTGGGCTACGCTTGATGGTATAATTCGTCAGCCCATCTGGACCAGGTGCTCTCGACTTAACTGCATGTAAAATGTCATCTCTTTCAAACATCAAGTCCCAGTAGTTCCGAAGGGGCAGTTTCCATTCACCAAACGTGATGTCCTTATGAAACAAGCCAGTGTAGAATGAAGCCCACACGGCTTCTGGGACCAAGTTGGCCTGTAAGGCGTACTGAGGTGCGAATTTGTTATTAATAAGCCTCCAGTACTCAGAGGAGGTTTTATTTTCCATTTTAGACATCATGAGCTCAAAATCGTTTTGTAGCATTGTGGCCATATGAGTCTTGATCCAGTTCTTATATGTTTGTTTGATCACTCTTTTGAGGTCACGAACAGTAGCATTATCAGGTCCTAATAGTTTTCTTATATCACGCCGCATTGATCTTTTCCGCTGTTGAACATTGAGATAAAATGTATGTTTAGGTACAAACTCCGGATGTTTAGGACCGTGTTTCAGTTTCTTAAATTGCGTCAAGAGATGTTGATATTCAATTGCAGCGGGTTCTTCATAGAAGCTGAATGTAATGCGGTTTACGTCCTCTTCTTGCAGGTTTAGACGGCAACACGTTCCTCTTGTCTTTTTGCGATGAGGTCACAGTGGACACCAGAATAAACGGAGAGATGTTGGTAGATTTCTCAATCCTAAAACCAGAGTCTTTCCTTACAGCAGTGAGGAGACCGGCTATTGGTCTTCCCTTTGCTTGCTTTATCGCTGGATTTAGCCCTATTTCAAAACCTTCAAGAATTGGGCATTCAGTTATCCAAGTTTCCTGTAAGCACACAAGATCGAGATCTTCTGCCCAGGCTGCCCGAAAAAAGTGCATAAACCCTCCTGTGTTCCAGGAACCCAAGGTGTAGGCAGCGTTGGCTTCCTGATCCAGGCATTACTTGTCAGTGTCCGTATTTAGCGTACTAGCAAGCCAAGACCAGTTGTTACTCGTGACAGCAGAGTTAGCTGCCAACTCGGTGGCACTCACATTTGATGAAGGGCCTTCATGGCATTCGATGGTTATCCTTATGAGTTTGGCCATCTGGAGTTTGAGTGGAAATTCAGAGTTCCGAGGACTGGAGCTCAGGGAGCCTGTTGTAGAAGGCTCAACAGCTATGTTTCCACTCGGGTAAGCCTTATTCACTTTGATTCCAGATTCTTTAGGCAGGGTTACACATTTGCCAGTGTTTCTGGGCACACAGCTTTCTGCAGCTTTGGAAATGTCAAAGCCAAGTGACATTAACACAGGCCTGGCTTCTAACAGGGTGTCAGCTATTAGTTTAGATTGTAAATGGAGTATCACTGCATCATTTTTACTCTCGTCGATGAATTCACCGGTTTTCAGGTCATCTGTTCGATATCTCTGAGACTCGGGACAAGGTGACAAAGCTATAACACATTGTGGCGATTTAGAATTAGGTCATCAGAAGACTCTATACGTTCCAGTATGAGTCGATGCTGAGCTTGCGTTTTAGGGGCAATTATGTTTTTCTTTTTTCCATTCTTTGGTTGGGAATAGATCTGTCCCGTTTCCGACACACTTAAGTGATTATTTAAACATCACATTGAGCAAGACCAGTCTTCGGTATATTCTTGCAAGCATTAGGTATGCCACTCTGAACAACATCTGAAAGACAGCTGTCAACAGGAACCATCTCAAGAGTAGAAGTTCTGTTCGTAATATCCTTTGCGCTCTTAGGCACACATACCAACCGATGTTGTGCAACGAGCTTAGCTCGTTTTTCATCGAGAGTCATAAAAATAACACCGTCCTTCTGTTTCTACTGCACGCATGCTAAAGCCAGATTTAGGAATGCTACCTGCAGCTTACAAGACATTTTGCACTGCAACGCCCCATCAGCCATACCCATTAAAGCTGCTGGGTGAGGCTGGTGGGGTGCCACCCGAAAAGATGTGGAGAACAGCAGCAGAGAGGAAAACAGCGTTGTTTATCACAAAGCATGTGGCTTGAAAGCACATAGTTAACGAAGCTGGGTCACATCCATTGACATCATGCAATACTAAAGAACAGAGCGGAAAAAATGTAATACTGTATATCACAACAGTTTTAGACAAAAATTCCTATCAGTCCTCCCCACTGAATGCCTCTAGCTCAGGGAAGAGTGAAAATGGAAAAATGACCCTCAGGCCCTCATTCCAAGGTGGGCGGTAAGGGATACCGGGCACCGGTAAGGAGACCGGTGCCGGTAATCCTTTACCGCCCTACTACAAGGTCCCTTAGCGGGTCCCACCATTAACGGCTGGTCTGACCAGCTGTTGTGGACAGGACCCGTTAAAAAGACCAGGGCGCAAATAACGGACTTGCCATTCGTGAGCCCGTTATTTGCGATCTCCCCATTCCCATTGAGCCCTATGGGGGCTCAAATGGGAATGGGGAATGACATTTTCAATGGGGACTTACCGGTCCCGCAAAGGTCGGACTACACCGGTAAATCCCCATTGAACTATACCAGTGCCGGACCCGTTATTGGTGGCAGTCATGGCGCAAATAGCGCCATGACTACCACCAAACTTGGAATGAGGGTCTCTGATTAGTAAACATGACCAAACGCAACCCTTTACTTAACTCCAGTACAGAGTGCTCGCTGAAATGCGCACAGTGAAGCAGGGTTAACGTAAAGAGAAAGGCCACGCACCTACAGTATTGTTATCTCTACAGGGCATTGGTGAGCAGAATGGGTGCTGTGCGGGCCACCTGGAGCGTGCGCCCCT
The DNA here is from genome assembly GCF_040938575.1 of Ambystoma mexicanum. Classification (NCBI taxonomy): domain Eukaryota; kingdom Metazoa; phylum Chordata; class Amphibia; order Caudata; family Ambystomatidae; genus Ambystoma; species Ambystoma mexicanum. The sequence goes on from NC_090934.1 coordinate 1,069,627,814, forward strand.
AGATTCAACTCGAATAATGTGACTTCTATGGGTAGATGGTCTCTCAAAGGTTTCATTACATGTACTCGGCAGACTTTGGGCCTCATTCCGGGTATGGTGGTAGGGGGTTAACGGCACCGGTAAGGATGCCGGTGCCGTTAACCCCCTACAGCCACATTCCGAGGTCCCTTAGCGGGTCCCACCAGGAACGACTGGTCTGACCAGCCATCCTTAGCAGGATCCGTTAAGGGACCACGGAGCTCATAAAGGGCCCGCAATTTGCGGGCCCGTTATTAGCTCCTTCCCCATTCCCATTGAGCCCTATTCAAGGCTTCAAGACATTGTTCATTCCTCATTGAAAGTATAGTGTACACTTTGTCCTTATCGGGATTATGCACTATTTTTACTTGTGGGACTGGTATCATTAGCATCGTTCTCCTGAATAAGGTCAGTAAATTCAACATACTCTGGCCTGGATTGAAATAAGGCCCAGTTCGTACCGTATGCAGACCGTCGACGTTCCCTTAGGCAATTTTAACACTCTGACTCAAAAAATATTTGAGTGTATTCCACAAATCATGTGAACACCCAAAGGCATTTTCTGCACCATAGATTAGGGCTGGCACTACCTTTTGTTGGAAAAAGGTGATAGTTGGCTTAAGTGAACATTGCTTGTTTATCATGGACGCTTGGCATGCCAACTGTCGACACTTACTCTTCGCGGTTTCAGCCCATGGCGCATCATTTCTGTTAGCACTGATCCTCATACCTAAGTAGGTATATATTTAATGGTCTTCAAGATTTCTTTGTCAAGGTGTCATTCACATTTTTTACTTCTCGCTCCATTGCCTGTCCGTTTTTCAAACACCAGTATTTCACATTTTTGTTTGTTAATACATAGACCATTCGTTGCTACATAGGTTTCGAGGATGTCAAGTTTGCGCTGAAGCCCTATAAGGGTCAAATCCAACAAAATAAGGTTGTCTTCGTAAACAAGGTAGCTAATGTGAGATATCAGTATGTAGTTCTCTGATCGCATCCAAAAGACTGGGAGGACAATTCCACATGCTTATTTTTTTCCACAGCAGATTTCGGTTAATATTGTCAAAACCATGGGAAAAGTCTATGAGTGCTAAGTAGACCTTGATGTTAGATCTTAGCGCTTCCATCTTGATCAAGTTCAACAACAGTAGGGTTAAGCCACATCCCACTCCCTTTACGATCATCGCTGGTCTCGGATCGACGGGATTGGTTTCCGTGGACCATTTTAGGAGTTTCTGTTGAAGGATAGTGGCATAGATTTTCCCTAGAACATCAAGAAGCGCTATCGGTCTGTAGTTTTTCGGATTGGCCCCATCTCCTTTTTTAAAGATCGGTACAATAACAGTACTCTTCCACGATTTTAGGGTGGCATGTCTGTTGACAATTCTTTCGAAGAGTTACACAAAAGTCTGCCCACAGCTCTGGGCTACGCTTGATGGTATAATTCGTCAGCCCATCTGGACCAGGTGCTCTTGACTTAATTGCATGTAAAATGTCATCTCTTTCAAACATCAAGTCCCAGTAGTTCCGAAGGGGCAGTTTCCATTCACCAAACGTGATGTCCTTATGAAACAAGCCAGTGTAGAATGAAGCCCACACGGCTTCTGGGACCAAGTTGGCCTGTAAGGCGTACTGAGGTGCGAATTTGTTATTAATAAGCCTCCAGTACTCAGAGGAGGTTTTATTTTCCATTTTAGACATCATGAGCTCAGAATCGTTTTGTAGCATTGTGGCCATATGAGTCTTGATCCAGTTCTTATATGTTTGTTTGATCACTCTTTTGAGGTCACGAACAGTAGCATTATCAGGTCCTAATAGTTTTCTTATATCACGCCGCATTGATCTTTTCCGCTGTTGAACATCGAGATAAAATGTATGTTTAGGTACAAACTCCGGATGTTTAGGACCGTGTTTCAGTTTCTTAAATTGCGTCAAGAGATGTTGATATTCAATTGCAGCGGGTTCTTCATAGAAGCTGAATGTAATGCGGTTTACGTCCTCTTCTTGCAGGTTTAGACGGGTCCTGCTAGCTCCGGTGTTCACCGCATAGGGCCATTCCACTTTTTCCCGTAGAATAGGGCAATTGAATCGTAGCTTAACCATGTCGTGGTCACTATGAGTCATATTTGTGACCTCCAAGCACGTTGTCCTCATGGAAATAGACTCAGACAGAAATATGTAATCAAGAACAAAGCTTTCCTCTAGTCTTCTCCAAGTTGGACAGGCTGGGATGTTTTCAGCTGTATTTCCATTTAACATAGCCAACATTCTAAGCTCCATTTCTAGGCACCATTGACGGGCCACATGGTCTTGTCAGCGGTAGCCCTTCTTCTTGCAGCAGGATGTTTTCTCGTTGGTGACACAATCAATGTGTAAATCATTGCAAATTATTAGATCTGTTGAGTTTGCTTCTTTGAGTAGATCATCAATGGTAGCTGTTACTTGATCAATAAAGGGCATAGACCCGGCAGCCACGTGGTTCCAGTAGAGATTAATAATATATAACGGCAACACGTTCCTCATGTCTTTTTGCGATGAGGTCACAGTGGACACCGGAATAAACGGAGAGATGTTGGTAGATTTCTCAATCCTAAAACCAGAGTCTTTCCTTACAGCAGTGAGGAGACCGGCTATCGGTCTTCCCTTTGCTTGCTTTATCGCTGGATTTAGCCCTATTTCAAAACCTTCAAGAATTGGGCATTCAGTTATCCAAGTTTCCTGTAAGCACACAAGATCGAGATCTTCTGCCCAGGCTGCCCGAAAAAAGTGCATAAACCCTCCTGTGTTCCAGGAACCCAAGGTGTAGGCAGCGTTGGCTTCCTGATCCAGGCATTACTTGTCAGTTTCCGTATTAGCGTACTAGCAAGCCAAGACCAGTTGTTACTCGTGACAGCAGAGTTAGCTGCCAACTCGGTGGCACTCACATTTGATGAAGGGCCTTCATGGCATTCGATGGTTATCCTTATGAGTTTGGCCATCTGGAGTTTGAGAGGAAATTCAGAGTTCCGAGGACTGGAGCTCAGGGAGCCTGTTGTAGAAGGCTCAACAGCTATGTTTCCACTCGGGTAAGCCTCATTCACTTTGAATCCAGATTCTTTAGGCAGGGTTACACATTTGCCAGTGTTTCTGGGCACACAGCTTTCTGCAGCTTTGGAAATGTCAAAGCCAAGTGACATTAACACAGGCCTGGCTTCTAACAGGGTGTCGGCTATTAGTTTAGATTGTAAATGGAGGATCACTGCATCATTTTTACTCTCGTCGATGAATTCACCGGTTTTCAGGTCATCTGATTCGATAGCTCTGAGACTCGGGACAAGGTGACAAAGCTATAACACATTGTGGCGATTTAGAATTAGGTCATCAGAAGACTCTATACGTTCCAGTATGAGTCGATGCTGAGCTTGCGTTTTAGAGGCAATTATGTTTTTCTTTTTTCCATTCTTTGGTTGGGAATAGATCTGTCCCGTTTCCGACACACTTAAGTGATTATTTAAACATCACATTGAGCAAGACCAGTCTTCGGTATATTCTTGCAAGCATTAGGTATGCCACTCTGAACAACATCTGAAAGACAGCTGTCAACAGGAACCATCTCAAGAGTAGAAGTTCTGTTCGTAATATCCTTTGCGCTCTTAGGCACACATACCAACCGATGTTGTGCAACGAGCTTAGCTCGTTTTTCATCGAGAGTCATAAAAATAACACCTGTTTTAGATTTTTCATTTAAAGCCACTGTAGGTGGTTGAATCATCTGGCAAGATCTTGGAGCTTTGTTAGGGCGAACCACAAACGAAGCTTCGATTGGGGCCACGCTTGGAGACGCAGCCTCTGTGGCCTTGGGTTCTACAGGAGTTGGTGCAGCAGGCTCAGACGTATCTGTGCCTTCTTCGTCTTCATCTGTTGACATGTTCATCAGATCAGCAGGTCCATCACTAATGCAAATTTGTTCCGTTACCACTTGTGATGGCGTTAACTTAGTGACTTCCACGGTTTGCTTTGTTTCACAGGTTTTGTCCTTCACAATTGTTCTGTTTACAGTTACATTGACAGTCATTGCGTATAGAAAATTTCCGTGAATCATTTCCACGTCTCATTTTCTTTGTTGGTTGGTGTTTAGTTGTTTGGGGAATTAAACTCACCGATTGAGACTTCGGTGATTTTGTCATTTTGGTACTCGGAGGACCTTTAAATATGTCAAACAGCTCAGGTTGATTATTGCCGTCAGAAAGACCAGATGTATGACTCTCCTAAGTCACTGGTCGATGATTACTAATCTCACTAGACTTTGAAGCCTTTTGAGGATTTTGTAAGGCTAAATTTCCAGTGGATTTACTGTCCTTTAGCACTACAGCAAACAGAGTATTCGACATGTTGTCCTGTGAGTTTGTGTTATTTGATTGTGCGTGTAAGGTGACCCGGTCTTCACTTTCCAGTGCTGTGGAAGCGACACTTTGAAGGTCTGTGGAAGACCTTCGGCTGTTTGAAAACAACAGTGAGATGGTTCCAAGTGGATGGCCGTTAGGCCGTGACAGAATGCTTCCGTACACACTAGTGCTTTCCCCGTTACCGTACTCACGGCTGCTTTCCCTCTGGACATTGGTGTCTCACCGCACTTCGACTGATTTACAGTGGACTCTGAGTCGGACATAGCCAAATCAGAATGGTCTTTAGTCTATGATCCGTAAGTAGATGGGATGTGCTGGCACTCCACACAGTTAGCTTTAATAACAGGATCAGATTTAGAGCCTTTATGTTTAAATAGGCTTAAAGCCCCCTTTGCTACCTCGGCCAATAGTTTTTTTTCCAAGTTACTGTTTTTGGTTTACTCGGTCATTGAGTTCAAAGCCCATTTGATCTTCTTACTCAGGCTATAATACACCTCTTTGCGATGAGTGTTCTCATTTTCAAGATTTAGACATTTTGGGCCTCATTACGACCCAGGCGGTAAGGGGTTTACGGCAGCGTAAACAGCGCCGACCCTTACCGCCTGAGTACGAGGTCCCTTAGCGCCATGGCGGATTTAACACCTGCTTTTAGCAGGTGTTAAAATCCATGGCGCTAAGGGACCATGGAGTTAATTACGCCACCGTAATTTACGGTGGCGTAATTAACGCCTTCCCCACTCCCATTATGCCCTATGGGGCAAAAATGGGAATGGGGAAGGGTAAATGGGGATTGGGGACTTACCGCCCCGCCAAGGTCGGAATGGGGCGGTAAATCCGCCAACCACCATGGCATAAACATAGTTTACGCCATGGTGGTAAAGTCACGGCCCAGGCGGTAACTTACCGCCTGGGTCGTAATGAGGGCCTTTGTGTTCATTATCGCGACCAAGGTGGATAAGTCTTCAATGTTATCATTGAGATGCTCATCCATTTTAATGAATGGAGCAATTGTTATTGCCATGGAAGACATTATAGTAGATTGTAAGTCTTTTGTCCATTGAGCATCTTCCAGCAGGGCCTCTTCCTTACCAGCACGGCGAGGATTGCTTCTCAGGTGATTTTTCGGGCACCTGATTTTGGGACATGGTAGTTCCATTATGGAAGAGTCAGAAGAGGAGAGATCAGATGAGGATCCTCTTGCTTGGGGACAGATAAACGTGCCACATCTGCCCATGTTCGTTTCACCTGTTGGGAAATTAGAGGGACTCTTTGAGCAGGTGTTCGCGGTTTTAGATTTTCTCCTCTGTGAGCACCTGATAGTAGGTGAAATACTGGAGTCTACTCTTCTACGTTTAGAGAGGCTCTTTACACGGGTAGATTTTGAGTGTTGCAACTTAGGCACAGAAGAACTTTCCACAGTGGATTGATCTGTAATTGGCTCCAGGCTAACAGATACATCACTCGGTGTATTTTTACAAGTTCTCTCTTTATTAATCCGGGTAAGGACAGTTAATCATTTATTTACTACTTCTAGCGAGTTTCTTCTGTTTTCGATAAAGTGCAAGTCTTTGGAGCAATTTGCTTGAGACTTTGCCTATTGTCAGCCTTTGTTGGGTTCAAAGCCATGCATTCATTTAGATGGCGGAACACGTTGTCTTCTTCCTCATTATAGTCTATGTCCGCTAGGCTAGCAGGTGCCAGAGAGCCTAGGTTTTCAGATGCACTGCAGAAATGAGAATGCACAAACCTCTGCTTGGCGATCTCGCTTCTGTCTGATGATAAAATCAGACAACTCGACTCAAGCAGTCGACTGTTAGTGCATGGGTACAGTGGCAGAAGGGGATTCAATATTACGGCACATTTCATTACGGGATATCTCTACTGCCTGGTTTCTATGTGCCTTCCCTTTTATACGGCTGAGTGTGATGGTGGAGGCTCTAAAGTCACTGTTCAATGCTTGTTGGTAATGGTTGGCTGCTGTCTTGGTATCTGTCGGAGATCCATTTGCATGAACCAGGCCAACGTGCAACCCAAAGATGCAATGTCTTAATTTAACAATGGAGCTCCAAACGAGAGGAGCAACACTGAGACAAAACTCACGGTGTTGGCAAATACCCATGGGAGTTTATTTATTGGGGGTGCACTCTCCTTTATCACCACCTTTATTAGTTACCATCCATCACTACATTTCTACCTACCTGTCATTTCTTCTAACCTCTGACAGCATTTCTTTTGTAGGCGCTTAGAAAGGAAACACAAATAAAAGAATCATTGCAAATATAATCAACTGCTTGCCCCTTAATTATTATTATTGGGTGTTTAACTAGCTTCCTGAAGCAGCAAAGCATTATAGGCCGAAGAACACGGCAAAGGAAGCAGAGAAACAAGGAAGCGGACAGCTAACAACAGGGGAGGGCAGGCCATGTGGCAGCAAGGGAGCTACAAGCAGCCAGGGGAGGAAACGGTGGGGAGCCGATCACCCAGTCTCAGGGAAGGTCGGGAGTTTAGGGTGTGCTGGCCTAGGTTTTAGGAAGCAGTCATTCCTTGAACAGGAGGGTCTTGAGCTCCTTCCTAAAGAGTAGAAGCGAGGGGGGGCGAGTCAGATGTTAATGAGGAATACATTCCAGAGACTTGGGGCATAGACAGAGAAGGCCCGTCTTCTGTGTCTTTCCTTCCTGCACTGGTGGAGTTAATTCCTGCACATGTTCTCGCTTCAGGTAAATCGCAGGCCTCCGGAGAGACTGAATTTCTCAATGAGGTAGATTGGGGACTTCGAAGTGAAAGCCTTGTAGATAATGCAACAGGATTTGAAGATGATAAGGGCTTGCAGCAGGAGCCAGTGCAGTTTGATGAGGGCTGGGGTGATGTGATTGAATTCGCAGAGTCCCTACCTGAAAGGTGCTGCAGCATGCAGGACACATTTCAGGGGTGCCAGGGTAGTCACTGGAGGGCCATCTCATAGGGCATCGGCACCATCCTGTTGGAACAGAACCAATGCTCAGACAGCAGATCTGAATTTGTTTTCTGGGATGAAGGGCTTGATTTTCAACAGGAGAGAAAGTTGGTTCCAGATCATTTCTGTCTTTCTTGCTATGTGCTGTTTGAAGGAGAGTTATCTGTCGACGTGGAACCCAAGAGACTTGGTGCAGGTGGCAAGCTGGGGTGTGAAGCCTTTGAGATTCATGGTGGAGAGCTATGTCTGGATGTCTGCTGTTCCACGTTGTTGGTCAGCATAAGGAATTCAGTCTGGGAGGGGTTGAGCTTCTGGTAAGCCCTCGACATCCACGACTGGATCAATGTTAGGCAGGCCTAGAGCCTGTGGATGTCTTCTATTTCTTTTTTTAATATGTTTATTGGCATTTCAAAGTCATACATAACATAACATTTGGTTATTTTGTGTTTCATATCTCCATTCTTGAGATCACGATACATATTAAGTTAACACTTTAAAACAAGTAACAAACACAAACTGGGCCTCATTACACGGTAGGCGGTAAACCATGGTGCTGTTAGCACCATGGTTGCCGCCGGTACCATACCAGTACCACCATGGAGGAAAGGGGAATTACCACCCCATTCCAAGGTTGGTGGGGCGGTAATTCCCCCTTTCTCCATGGCCCTTCCCCATTCCTATTTTTGCCCCATAGGGCATAATGGGAATGGGGAAGGACCTAATTACGGTACCGCAAATTGCGGTACCATAATTAGCACCAAGGTCCCTTTGCGGGTCCCTACTTTAACGGCTGGTGTACACCAGCAGTTAAGGTCGAGTCCCGCAAAGGGACCTCGTAGTAAGGCGGTAAGGGTTAATGGTCACCGGTAACCTTACCGGTGACCGTTAACCCTTACCGCCTTCCGTGTAATGAGGCCCACTGTCTTCATGCATTTTCACAGTTTGTTGCCTCCTCTGTAATCTAGGAGTAGTTTGGTGGCGTTTCGATGCCCGTTGTTGGAGTGGTTGAGAGGGCGAGTCAGTTTATTGTACTCTTTCGGCAGTGTGACAATTGCATTTTGACTGGTGCGCCTCTTCACAGAGGCATGTCGTCAGACGGAGGAACATGTCTCTAACTATTGCCTTCCATGCCTCAAATTTGACATTGGTGTCTTCTTCTCCCCTAGCAGCCCCCATGCCCCATGCGTCTGTTTCTGCGGCTGCCCATTGTTTCATTTGCCTTTTCCACCGTGCATACTGTGGGCCCATTTTTGTTTTCCATGACATTGCTATCTCTCTTTTTGCCAGTAGTCATGCCATGTCCATTAGCCTCACTACATGTTTGATCTTGCTCAGCCTGGGGTACCTGCCTAGAAGGCATTCTTTTGGGGTCCAAACATATCGTTTAATTCCACCTTTCTTGCATGCCTGTTCTATGCTTGTCCAGAGATGACTCGCCTTCTCGCATCCCCAGAAAATATGCATCAGGTCAGCTTCTGCACAGTTGCACCATGGACATTGCGCATCTGTCTGTATTCCGAAGCTGGATGTCTTCAATAGATGGTATCTTGTGGTAGAGCTGAGTGTTATCTGCATATTGGGTGGATGTGGATGTTGTACGAATTTGCATGCTGCCCTCCATTAACAATATAAGGTAACTGCAGCCAAAGTTCAGATGGATATATGGGCTGGATTAACTCCCAGAAATGCCCAGACTCAGCCTACGAGGAATCCTACACCACACACCCATATATACATCACCATAACATTCCTAGCCAGCCTCAAGAACTTACAGGAAACCCAGTCCAGTGATGTTCCCAAAGGAGACATGTTCCAAAATGGAACCACCTTTAAAATGATACCTATTTCCTTCCAGCCTTCCTGCCTGTAGAACCCGTCTGCTCAAGGTCTAAGTGAGTAAGTGGAAGTGCCTTGTCCCTCCTGCTTTTTGGGGCATGGATTCAAGATGCTCTCTCTCCAAATGGCACTGTGGCTCTGCGGAAGACTTAAAAGCCTGACCACGTCTGAGCAAAAGACAGTGCTCAGTGTCCTTAAACATTTTGCACCAAAGCACAAGCCCAAGTGCTCCGAGACGGCTGTTGTGGCGATTGGACGCAATATAGAAACTTTGTAACAAAGGTTGAAAACAAAAACGGAAAGATTGCTAGTTTTCAGGGATTTGCAATTTTAGCAAATTTACATTTCGGAGATACAACCCTTCCAAAAAAAATGTTTTCATTGTTTTGGTGCAGATTCACTTCTGTTTCACACCCATTCGCTCTCCTTGGGCTGGTTGGCTGGCTGATCGTGGGGGCACACTGATGTTTGCGCCGCTTCCTTACAACTTGGAAGATTTCCTTCCTGCCCCTCAGCCCTGTGGTGGCCTTATGGTGGTGGAAACCACTGTGCAAGCAACAAGGCGTGTCACAGCCTTATGTAACAATCAATATACAGTAAAAGAATATATTATGCCAGAAAGGTGCCAGACTGTCACTGCAAATAAAAAGCGTACACTTGGTCCTTCTCGCCCTACTTAGCCTGTTTGTTGCACATTCACCTCCATGGTTCACAGTCTAATTAACTCAGTCCGCTTAGGTAGCTCAGGCTATGTTTTCCATGTTCTCACTATAGATGGCTATGTAGTACTATACTCTGATATCTGAGCGCAAGCAAGGCACTACCCTCTTTCACCATGAACTAAAAGACTAGAATGGCATGACACAGAACCCACTCCTAATAAAAAACCGTTTGGCAGCAGGTTGCCAAGCTTTTTTAGTTTTACTCTACTGGTTCTACCACTTCATTACCTCACCTTCAGTTACCAATAGCATTCACATTTATACACAGTCTACTCTACTCTTGACTATGCCACTCTTGGCTCAGTTTTAGCTGTCACATGATTAGCATTCTGGAGTTTGACAGTGGGTACAATAAATAGAGATGCCGGGGAAAATAAGCCACAAAATGTTCATTGTTATAGCACACTCTGAAGACCCTCATACATCCAACTTAAATTGCATACTAACTCATTTGGGGTCATTACGAGTTTGGAGGCCGCCATGGTGCTAATAGCACCATGGCAGCCTCCAAACCCGGGTCCGGGTCCGGGACTTACCGGGACATTCCGACCCTTGTGGACCCGGTAAGTCCCCATTCCAAAAACCATTCCCCATTCCCATTCGAGCCCCCATAGGGCTAAATGGGAATGGGGAAGGAGCTAATAACGGGCCCGCAAATTGTGGGCCAGTTATTAGCTCCATGGTCCCTTAACGGGTCCCGCTAAGGGCGGCTGGTAAAACCAGCCGGCCCTAGTGGGACCGGCTAAGGGACCTCGGAATGCGGCGGTAGGGGGTTAACGGCACCGGCATCCTTACCGGTGCCGTTAACCCCTTACCGCCATACTTGTAATGACCCCCATTGTTTATAAAATCAACTGTCTGAAGACAGACATTAAGAGATTGTTATTATGCCAGGAGCTTATTTACAGAGGCATTTAAGTCATTACACATTCAAAAGTATGATTATATACAACACTGGCAGGCCCTAAACAACAATGTTGGAGTTACTCTGTGATTGAGCTTGTTCAAAGAGTTCCAGAAAGGTTACATTTTGTTGGCGAGGGGCAGGTAGTTGGGGGTAATGCCGTAGACATTATCATAGCCATGGCTAGTAATTGGGTGGGTAAATGACCAAACACACCCACTCACATTGTATCTCCATCCTATCACTGTGTTTCACTGCATTCGTTCTGGCTTGCACCTAAAGGCAACATTTTCTGAACCAATTACAACCACCAGCATTGCTCATTTTTTTTTTATACGGTTATTGTTAAATTGCCTTCCGATTGTTACATTCTATTCATTATTAATTGTAGTAAATTAATAGATGGTTTTCTGTTACATGCAATGTTTTGTACTAACATGAAAGGTTTAATAAAACCTACACGCAAATGAAAAAATAAAATAGTTATTTTCATAATTTAAGTAATAATATGGCAAAGTATTTTATTAATTGTTTTGTGTGACTTAAATTCTCATGTCCACCATAGGATTTCCTAAAAAACTTAATGCGTACCATATTCTGCTAAATTTAAAAGGTTTAGCCCTAAATAGTAAAGTAATTGTAAATAATTTGTATGACTAACTTTTCAAAGCTGTACAGTAGGAACATTTCTTGTCTGTAGGTTTAAATCAGCCTTTATTAGTCAGAAGGCAAAATGCAACACTAGCTAACAAAGAACATTGGTGCCATAGTTAATTCCCTTTTGGCCACTGTGATAGGGTACAGCTTGAACTCACACCAACGCCTCACACTAGCTGCAATTAAGACCCAGAAAGATGAAGGAGGCCACCATGAAACACAGACAAAGGATGACTTACGCCGAATTATAGGAAGACGAGTGTGGCTACAAAGGAGAGCCACTCTCCCCAAGGTTAAAATACCCTGCCTGTAGTCTGCAGATCACATGAAAATGGTTGCTGTCTGGTCTGTGCGGCTACATTTCGAGAGAGTGGGCAATGTGCCCTCGCAGAGATGTCCCGCACGTTAGCCTTGTTCTTGAAAAGGATGGTAGGCACAATTGAAAGGTAATGGAAGGCACATGCATGGTCAGCCGTGATTATTAATGCGCAAAAGCACACCATCATCGACGTCACGTCCAGACGTGGGAATGGAAACCGCCGAGGGACATCGACTCAGTGCTGCAAAACGCCCTCTGCTGTTGAAAGAAAGCTTGGAGCTGTTTTTTTGGTTATTTGCCCACCCATTGACCGCCTATGGCCATCTTCATCCCTATGGCCATTCCAACCCAGTTGCTGCCCCTCCCTGCCCAAAACGCCTCCTCATGGGAACGCCTTACCATCAAACTTTACAATCTTAGTGCCTGCCAGTGTTTTTTCAAAGCAGTCTTCTGAGAGTTAAAGGCTTAATTGGAGGTATAAACACGCTACTGGTGTAATAAAAATGTATCAACCAGGTCTGCCTTCAGCCACTTGGTTTATAAACAGCATGTCTGTGCTTCACTAAAGTCCTGTTAAAAACAAGCCTTGGCAAAGCTAACACTTTTGGCTTGTGTATAAGTATTTGGCATTTGGCAGGCACTGCTATTAGATGTCCAGGTACTTGCGCCATTTTGCATCTGCTACCAACAATGGGCAGTTAATACCACTGCGGCAGTGCCTGGGAAGTTCCCGCGCCTACACAAAAGCCCACACTGTTGGCACTGCCAATGCTTGTTCTCTGTCATGCTGGAGACGCAATTCAAAAGATGATGGGGAGAGTCTTCAAAGGTTGCTTATTGTAGAACAGAAGGCATGGAAACGAGCAAGGACCCGTCTCCGAGCCCTTATCAAGCTTTGGAGAGTCTGGGCCCCCGTACGTGTGTCCCCACCAGATTACGTCTTTCTCTCTGACGTCTTTCTCTCTGATGGTGGCCTAGGTAGGGGAGGCCCATATGGGAAAGAGATCATAGACAGGATTGCTGGCCGCCATAATGCCTATTTGTGGGAGCTGCTGCATTGCGAGTCTTTGGGAAAAGGCTGAGTTGCTCCCCTGAGTGTTTACTCTGCGTCTTTCTAATGTATTATGCATGATCAATATAGCTGACACCAGGGGCGTTGCTAGGGGGGGCTAAGGTGGCTATAGCCCCTGATCTTTTGGTTGTAGCCCCTGATAGAATCTCAGGAGCTACAGCCGAAAGACTAGCTAGCCCCCAGTCCCAACAGTTCTGACATCAGCGTAGCCCCGGGTCTTTTCCAGACCTAGCATCTCCCCTGGCTGACACTACATGGGGCGTCCCAGAGAGCGTTCCCACTCAAAGGCCATGCTGGGATGTGTATCCGCTTTCATCGCCTCCAACCAATGAAACGCCGGGCCCATTCATGCCAATACATGCTCACAAAATAATCACACGTGTGCCGATGTTGGCATTTATTTTCCTTTCTTTTCCCAAAGCACGATAGCAAGGAACGTCTGCAATTGCTCCTGAAAACAAGTCTGCAATTTCTCTTCGCAGGGACAGAGGTCAGCCGAGGGCAGTCTTTGACAATGATAAAATGCAAAATCCACGTAATTCATTTGTTTTGAAATTGATTGCATAGTAGCGCAGCAGGGCGCGTCTTCAATTGAGCGAGGACCTGCATTTTAACAAGACTGCAGAAAAAGCTGAGTCTGCCAAAAGCAGAGGAAACCGCTTTACAGGCCAAGGCCGAAAAAGGATGTGCGTTGGCTGCAAAAGAGGGATGCTCGCTACATGTATAAATGGGAAACGACCTTCGATCTATACACGTGACTGTCTCTAGAGTGTTTCACTAAACGGTAGCTATTTTTTTTATACAGGGGCAATGTGCTTTATCTCATTCCACCTCGTCTTCCTTTCTTGTCGCATCCTACATCTTCCACCGTCTAGCTCCCCAGCTATTGTATTTATGAGCACCCTTCGAATTCTCATCCTCCAATCAACGCGCATTGACCACCTGCTGTACATGTCTGCACACCCCATGTATGCCCGCCCCTACCCTGCAGCCCTCTCCCTGCTGAGTCAGCGAAGCCCTGCTAGCCCCTCCCCCGCCACACTAAGCAGCTATCATCCAGTCCACTGAGGCTGGCCCAGTCCTCTCCCCGTCGGTCACTGACCTCTTTGCCGGCCCAGGGTCAAACCTTTATCCGGCACCCGTCGTTGTCCTCATAGCTGCCACGTGCAGCAGCGGCCCCTTCAGCTCTGCCTGCCCCTTCCTTCTCATTTCTCATTTCCATTGATATGATATGATATGATATATGATATATGATATGGCATTTATAACGCGCCCATATACAAGTGTTTCAAGGCGCGACGAGGCAAGGGAGGGGGAACAGAGGGAAGACCGAGATAGCGATCCTACTAGGCCAGGTGTCATTCAGATCGCGCAAGTGCATGGGTAGGGAGAAAGGGCAAGTGCCTGGGGGAAGGGAGAGGGGAAAGTGCAGTGCAAGGGATAGAAGAATAAATAAAAGCGGGCAGATGGTGGCAAGTGCAGGGTAAGAGCAGAAATAAGTGCTGGTAGGGGACTGTAGGCATACAGAACCAGTCCCTAAGTGCAGGGGGCTGCCAGGGGGGCAGGGCAGGTGTGCAAAAAGCGGGGCCTGGACCCAAGATCAGAAAGGGTGGCCAGGTAACCAGTGCAGTTTCAGCCAGGAATTTCAGCAGGGGAGAGAGGCAGAGAAAGCAGAAGCAAAGAGGAAGGTTTTGAGGGGTTTCCGGAACCGGAGATGGTTCTCCTCGAGCATCCTTCTCACTCAGTGGGGTTGCTAACACGATAAGGCACTTTGGCACGGCATGCCCGCATGCTTTGTAATGCACACTGCCAGTGGTAGAAGTGTACCGAAAAAAGTCGTGGAACTGTGGTCTCCGCAGGGGAGAGGGTAGGTGGAGGCCTAGTGCAACATGGGGCTCATGTTGCGGCCGGCACATTGCAACAGTCTAAGTGACTAGTAACTAAGGCTCCTATTACAACTTTACACTTGCACAGGGACATGAATGGACAAATCCTCTGCATACAATGGTGAATGTGGTCGTGAAAAGCAGAGGAATGGTAAACAGAAAAAAATAAAAGTAGTGGAACACTGCTCCCGACCGTTCCTGCTCACTTCGATCACTGCACACTACCTACTATATAACTGCGCTCTGGCCATTACCGCGGGATGGCAGGCTCAGATTATGCAGCGACACTGCAGCCCGTCCTCCTAGGTCCTGCTCACCTTAGCCTTCCATGGTCACTGCAAATAGCAATAGCACCCCTCAGCTGAGGGCTTGCTTGAATCCCTTTCTAGTCTGCCGCTCGGTTTTCAGGAGTCTTCGAAAGGGCAAGTGGTGTTGCTTTGCTTTTGTATGTGGGCTGAGAATGTTGCACAGCCCAAGCCCTTTGTGTTTCCTCAGGTCTAGATTTATTTATTTATTCAGATCTGTAGAGCGCGCAGCAGCCCAGAGGCATCGTGGTGCTTGTTACAGACAGAAAGCTTAGTTACAGGCAAAGGACACAGGACAACAAGTTCAGTTACATACATACAGTTTTGCATAGAATCTTTTACACGGATAAGAGCATGCAGAGGGTTAGATAAAAAGGGAGGTTTTGATTTTTTTCCGGAAGTCAGAGAGCGAGTTCTCTGATCTCTGAGGGTAGAGCATTACATAGCTTGGCAGCTATGTAGGGGAAGCCCAGCCCTCCAGCTTTGGCTCTGTTAATGGGTGGAATGTGTAGTTGGTTGGCGTAGTAAGTCCTGGTGGGTCGTATTGAGATGGATTTGGTTATAGTCTCTGCAAGGTATGATGGTGCTGTGAGGTTAAGACATTTGTGGGTGAGAGTGAGGATTTTAAATGTGATGCGCTCTTGAACTGGAAGCTAGTGAGCTTCCTTTCTGGCAAGGGAAATGTGTCCCTTTTTGGGAAGTCTTAGGGCATTGTTTTGCATGACATGTTTTGCGTGACTTGGAGTCGGTTAAGGTTTTTTGTGGATGTACCTGCTAGGAGGGCGTTGCAATAGTCTAGTTTTGCGCCATTGGTGGCTCTAGCTATTGATAGGCAGTTTGGCTTTGATAGGTATGGTTTAATTGCGTTGATGAGTTTGGTGGTGTGGGCTGAGGCAGAGGTGATGGCGCTGACCTGTCTGGTCATAGATACTGTTGAGTCTATGTAGACACCTAGAGTCTTTACAGATGTGGAGACAGGGATGGTCGTCTTGTCAATGGTGAAGTTGGAGTACAGTTTATCTAGTTTTGCTAGTGTGTGTTTATGACCTAATATGATGATTTCAGTCTTTACCCCATTGAGGCAGAGGCCATTGGCTGCAATCCAAGCTTGAATGGTGTGGTATATAGAGTGAAGAGCTTGGATGTCCTTGTTGTAGGAGCCGGTGAGAGGTACGAGTACCTGAGTATCGTCGGCCTAATTGGTATACGTGATACCTAGGACGTCAAGCTTGTCGAAGAGAGCCTTCGTAAACAAGTTGTATAATGTGGGTGCTGTGCAGGAGCCTTGTGAGACTCCACAATGGATGGTGGTGGGGGCAGCGTTGGCTATGTTGGAGAATACTTTCATTGCCCTGCCTTCCAGGAAGGAGGTGATCCATAGCGCTGCTTCATTTAAGAAGTTATCTGATCGTGTGAGATGAGTGTTTTATAATCAACCAAATCAAAAGCTGCTGACAGGTCAAGGAGTAGTAGGAGGGCTGGCTTCCCTTTGTCCATGATTTGGGTGATCTGGTATTTGAGGTAAAACAGGGCAGTTTCCGTGATGTGACCTTTGCAGAACCCTGATTGCCTAGTCCAGAGAATGGAGTGGGACTCTAGGAATTGTTGTATTTGGCAGTGGGATGCTTTATCCAAGATCTTGAGGAGGAACGGCACAGTGCAATAAAACCTCCCATTTTTAGTTTGGGCTATTAGGTGTGTAAGCCGAAACTATTGGCTTACAGTACAGCTAGGGAGAAATGGCATATGAGGAGGGACACCAAGCTTGAAGGTGTTGTTTGGCTTTTTGCCCACCCATTGACTGCCCATGGGCATGCTAATCCCTATGGCCATTTCCACCCAGTTCCTTTCCCTCCCTGCCCAAAACACCTCCTCATTGGAACTCTTTGAGCTTGCTTTAATCAAGCTTTACCATCAAACTTGGTGTGTCCTGTTAAAAACAAACAATGGGAAAGCCAGCAGGGTTGGCTTGTGTATAAGCATTAGGCATTTGCCAGGCATTGTTATTAGATGCCCAGGTAGTCACACCATTTTGCACCTGCTACTATCAATGGCCAGTTAAGACCACTAGAGCTGTGCCTGACAAGTGCCTGTCCCATGCCTACACAAAAGCCCAAATTGTTTGCTTTGTCAATGCTTGTTAAAATTGTGATAGCCATTTGCTTGGATTCTGGAGGCGGCGATGTAAGTTTACATTGTAGTCCTCGGTAGTGGTGGAGGGAGCCATGAAGGGCTCGGGTGGCCCAGACCTAGGGCCTCATTACACGGACGGCGGTAAGGGTTAACGGTCACCGTTAATGGCAACGGTGACCGTTAACCCTTACCGCCGTACTACGAGGTCCCTTTGCGGGTTGGAGGATTTAACGCCTGTTCTTGCAGGCGTTAAAATCCAACCCGCTAAGGGACCTCGGAGCTAATTACGTCACCACAAAATTGCGGTGGCGTAATTAGCGCCTTCCCCATTCCCATAGAGCCCTATGGGGCAGAAATGGGAATGGGGAAGGGCAATGGCGGAAGGGGGATTTACCGCCCCTCCAACCTTGGAATGGGGGCGGTAAATCCCCTTTCCGCCAAGGCGGTGCCGGTATTTACCAGCATGAGCCATGGCGCTAATAGCGCCATGGCTCACCGCCTACCGTGTAATGAGGCCCCTAGAGTCTTACTCAATACTGAGAGTGACTTGAGTTTCAAGCCACTAGCAGCCACAGCCCAAACCCAGCCTGCTCCACCGCATTACATAAACAAATAAAATGATAAATGAAAGGCATACAACGGGGGGGGGGCAGCTTTTGTTTCCCTGAGCGGATCGCCCCTGAGCAGGCATCGCAATTCCATATAAATCTTGGGTCAATCTGCGAAGTGGGGTAAAAAGCCATAGAGTTTACAATTGCTTGTCCTGGGTAACACAGGCAAAAGCCAGTTAATGTATGATTTGGGGCAAGTCACATCCAATGAATATTTTCCGAGGAAGAGCCCAAGTATTTCCTCAAAGTATCATATGCAACCAAGGGTAGTGAGGAACCTGGCAGGAATTGGGGGAAGGAGCTTCCCCCGAGAACATTTTTTAAATAATGTAGATTGAAATTGTGCATTTATTTATGTTATTGTTGGGAAAAGTTTGGCAAATGGCATATAATGTACAATTGGTACCCTATGTTACCACATGAAAAAATCCAGTACATGCCATTTCATCAACAGTTCACAGTCGGACTTTCCAGCATTCGCATGAGGTAGTGGCCAGTAAGGATCATCATAAATCACTACCACGAAGTGAGGCCACAATCTATCTATGCCTGCCAGTAATGGTTACTGTATGAGAATACAACCACAACCTTTCTATGCCAGTAATGGTTACTGTATGAGAATACAACCACAACCTTTCTATGCCAGTAATGGTTACTGTATGAGAATACAACCACAACCTTTCTATGCCAGTAATGGTTACTGCATGAGAATACAACCACAACCTTTCTATGCCAGTAATGGTTACTGCATGAGAATACAACCACAACCTTTCTATGCCAGTAATGGTTACTGCATGAGAATACAACCACAACCTTTCTATGCCAGTAATGGTTACTGCATGAGAATACAACCACAACCTTTCTATGCCAGTAATGGTTACTGCATGAGAATACAACCACAACCTTTCTATGCCAGTAATGGTTACTGCATGAGAATACAACCACAACCTTTCTATGCCAGTAATGGTTACTGCATGAGAATACAACCACAACCTTTCTATGCCAGTAATGGTTACTGCATGAGAATACAACCACAACCTTTCTATGCCAGTAATGGTTACTGCATGAGAATACAACCACAACCTTTCTATGCCAGTAATGGTTACTGCATGAGAATACAACCACAACCTTTCTATGCCAGTAATGGTTACTGCATGAGAATGCGACCACAACGTATCTATGCCAGTAATGGTTACTGCAAATCACATGCATGAGAATATGACCACAACCCTTCTATGCCAGTAAGGGTTACTGTATGAGAATACAACCACAACCTTTCTATGCCAGTAATGGTTACTGTATGAGAATACAACCACAACCTTTCTATGCCAGTAATGGTTACTGCATGAGAATACAACCACAACCTTTCTATGCCAGTAATGGTTACTGCATGAGAATGCGACCACAACGTATCTATGCCAGTAATGGTTACTGCAAATCACATGCATGGGAATGCGACCAAAACCTATCTAAGACAGTAATGGTTACTGCATGAGAATATGACCACAACCTTTCTATGCCAGTAATGGTTACTGCATGAGAATATGACCACAACCTTTCTATGCCAGTAATGGTTACTTCATGAGAATACAACCACAACCTTTCTATGCCAGTAATGATTACTGCATGAGAATACGACCACAACCTTTCCATGCAAGTAATGGTTACTGCATGAGAATACGACCACAACCTTTCTATGCCAGTAATGGTTACTGCATGAGAATATGACCACAACCTTTCTATGCCAGTAATGGTTACTTCATGAGAATACAACCACAACCTTTCTATGCCAGTAATGATTACTGCATGAGAATACGACCACAACCTTTCCATGCAAGTAATGGTTACTGCATGAGAATATGACCACAACCCTTCTATGCCAGTAATGGTTACTGTATGAGAATACAACCACAACCTTTCTATGCCAGTAATGGTTACTGTATGAGAATACAACCACAACCTTTCTATGCCAGTAATGGTTACTGCATGAGAATACGACCACAACCCTTCTATGCCAGTAAGGGTTACTGTATGAGAATACAACCACAACCTTTCTATGCCAGTAATGGTTACCGTATGAGAATACAACCACAACCTTTCTATGCCAGTAATGGTTACTGCATGAGAATACAACCACAACCTTTCTATGCCAGTAATGGTTACTGCAAATCACATGCTCGGGAATGCGACCAAAACCTATCAAAGACAGTAATGGTTACTGCATGAGAATACAACCACAACCTTTCTATGCCAGTAATGATTACTGCATGAGAATACGACCACAACCTTTCCATGCAAGTAATGGTTACTGCATGAGAATATGACCACAACCCTTCTATGCCAGTAATGGTTACTGTATGAGAATACAACCACAACCTTTCTATGCCAGTAATGGTTACTGTATGAGAATACAACCACAACCTTTCTATGCCAGTAATGGTTACTGCATGAGAATACGACCACAACCCTTCTATGCCAGTAAGGGTTACTGTATGAGAATACAACCACAACCTTTCTATGCCAGTAATGGTTACCGTATGAGAATACAACCACAACCTTTCTATGCCAGTAATGGTTACTGCATGAGAATACAACCACAACCTTTCTATGCCAGTAATGGTTACTGCAAATCACATGCTCGGGAATGCGACCAAAACCTATCAAAGACTGTAATGGTTACTGCATGAGAATACAACCACAACCTTTCTATGCCAGTAATGGTTACTGTATGAGAATACAACCACAACCTTTCTATGCCAGTAATGGTTACTGCATGAGAATATGACCACAACCCTTCTATGCCAGTAAGGGTTACTGTATGAGAATACAACCACAACCTTTCTATGCCAGTAAGGGTTACTGTATGAGAATACAACCACAACCTTTCTATGCCAGTAAGGGTTACTGCAAATCACATGCATGGGAATGCGACCAAAACCTATCTAAGCCAGTAAGGGTTACTGCATGGGAATACAACCACAACCTTTCTATGCCAGTAATGGTTACTGTATGAGAATACAACCACAACCTTTCTATGCCAGTAATGGTTACTGCATGAGAATACAACCACAACCTTTCTATGCCAGTAATGGTTACTGCATGAGAATACAACCACAACCTTTCTATGCCAGTAATGGTTACTGCATGAGAATACAACCACAACCTTTCTATGCCAGTAATGGTTACTGTATGAGAATACAACCACAACCTTTCTATGCCAGTAATGGTTACTGTATGAGAATACAACCACAACCTTTCTATGCCAGTAATGGTTACTGCATGAGAATAAAACCACAACCTTTCTATGCCAGTAATGGTTACTGCATGAGAATACAACCACAACCTTTCTATGCCAGTAATGGTTACTGCATGAGAATACAACCACAACCTTTCTATGCCAGTAATGGTTACTGCATGAGAATACAACCACAACCTTTCTATGCCAGTAATGGTTACTGCATGAGAATACAACCACAACCTTTCTATGCCAGTAATGGTTACTGCATGAGAATACAACCACAACCTTTCTATGCCAGTAATGGTTACTGCATGAGAATACAACCACAACCTCTCTATGCCAGTAATGGTTACTGCATGAGAATGCGACCACAACGTATCTATGCCAGTAATGGTTACTGCAAATCACATGCATGGGAATGCGACCAAAACCTATCTAAGACAGTACTGGTTACTGCATGAGAATATGACCACAACCTTTCTATGCCAGTAATGGTTACTTCATGAGAATACAACCACAACCTTTCTATGCCAGTAATGATTACTGCATGAGAATACGACCACAACCTTTCCATGCAAGTAATGGTTACTGCATGTGAATACAACCACAACCTTTCTATGCCAGTAATGGTTACTGCATGAGAATACAACCACAACCTTTCTATGCCAGTAATGGTTACTGCATGAGAATACAACCACAACCTTTCTATGCCAGTAATGGTTACTGCATGAGAATACAACCACAACCTTTCTATGCCAGTAATGGTTACTGTATGAGAATACAACCACAACCTTTCTATGCCAGTAATGGTTACTGTATGAGAATACAACCACAACCTTTCTATGCCAGTAATGGTTACTGCATGAGAATAAAACCACAACCTTTCTATGCCAGTAATGGTTACTGCATGAGAATACAACCACAACCTTTCTATGCCAGTAATGGTTACTGCATGAGAATACAACCACAACCTTTCTATGCCAGTAATGGTTACTGCATGAGAATACAACCACAACCTTTCTATGCCAGTAATGGTTACTGCATGAGAATACAACCACAACCTTTCTATGCCAGTAATGGTTACTGCATGAGAATACAACCACAACCTTTCTATGCCAGTAATGGTTACTGCATGAGAATACAACCACAACCTCTCTATGCCAGTAATGGTTACTGCATGAGAATGCGACCACAACGTATCTATGCCAGTAATGGTTACTGCAAATCACATGCATGGGAATGCGACCAAAACCTATCTAAGACAGTACTGGTTACTGCATGAGAATATGACCACAACCTTTCTATGCCAGTAATGGTTACTTCATGAGAATACAACCACAACCTTTCTATGCCAGTAATGATTACTGCATGAGAATACGACCACAACCTTTCCATGCAAGTAATGGTTACTGCATGTGAATACGACCACAGCCTTTCTATGCCAGTAATGGTTACTGCAAATCACATGCATGGGAATGTGACCACACCTATCTATGCCAGTAATGGTTACTGCAAAGTAC
Organism: Ambystoma mexicanum; assembly: GCF_040938575.1. Classification (NCBI taxonomy): domain Eukaryota; kingdom Metazoa; phylum Chordata; class Amphibia; order Caudata; family Ambystomatidae; genus Ambystoma; species Ambystoma mexicanum. The sequence continues at coordinate 1,069,650,376 of NC_090934.1, forward strand.
ATGCATGAGAATGCGACCAGAACCTATCTATGCCAGTAATGGTTACTGAAAATCACAAGCATGAGAATCCGACCAGAACCTATCTATGCCAGTAATGGTTACTGCAAATCACATGCATAGGAATGCGAGCACAACCGATCTATGCCAGTAATGGTTACTGCAAATCACATGCATAAGAATGCAAGCACAACCTATCTATGCCAGTAATGGTTACTGCAAATCACAAGCATGAGAATGCGACCAGAACCTATCTATGCCACTAATGGTTACAGCAAATCACAGGCACAAGGATGCGTTCACAACCTATCTATGCCAGTAATGTTTACTGCAAAAAACATGCATGAGAATGCAACCACAACCTATCTACGCCAGTAATGGTTACTTACAATCACATGCATTAGACTATGACACAACCTATCTATGCCAGTAATGGTTACTGCAAATCAAATGCATGACACTGCAACCACAATATATCTATGCGAGGCATGAGAGAGAATGTGGCCACAACCTATCTATGCCAGTAATGGTTACTGCAAATCACAAGCATGAGAATGCGATCAGAACCTATCTATGCCACTAATGGTTACAGCAAATCACAGGCACGAGGATGCGTTCACAACCTATCTATGCCAGTAATGTTTACTGCAAAAAACATGCATGAGAATGCAACCACAACCTATCTACGCCAGTAATGGTTACTTACAATCACATGCATTAGACTATGACACAACCTATCTATACCAGTAATGGTTACTGCAAATCAAATGCATGACACTGCAACCACAATATATCTATGCCAGGCATGAGAGAGAATGTGGCCACAACCTATCTATGCCAGTAATGGTTACGGCAAATCACATGCATGAGAATGAGACCACAAACTATCTACACCAGTAATGGTTACTGCAAATCACATGCATGGGAATGCAACAACAGCCTATCTATGCAAGTAGTGGTCAATGTAAATCAAATCTACGAAGCTGCAGCCACAACTTGCATAAAGCGATGGACAGAATCTATCTATGGCAGTCATGGTCACTGTAAATCACATAAATGAAGCTGCTGACACAGCCTATCTATAGCAGTAATGGACACTGAAAATAACATGTATGAAGCTGCAGCCACAACTTATCTATGCCAGTAATGGTCACTGTAAATCACATGAGTATGGCTGAGTGTGAACAGAATAGAAACGGCATACCATGGTGGTGGCAGAGCAATGCTGATTTGCATTGTGTTCTCTGACCATACAAGCACATTCATGCATTGGATTCACACACACACACACACACACGCTAATATACAAGCAAAGCTACACTAACTCAAGTAGTCTTAGACACACTCACACTGCATGCATTACATTCAAATGCACATAAATTACACTCTTATCTTTAAGTCTTTGCATTAGGGCGAGGCAAAGGCAGCGACTGGGAACTAATGTGGGCAGCACACGTGCACCCCAGAAGGACTGGAGCATGCAGGGCATGTCAACTCTGCTAGTCAATGTGGTTGCTTAACAACCTTCAAGAAAACTTGCTTGAGGCAAGTGCTCCACATGGTACACCCTGCAACATGCATGCATTCAAAAGTATATAAATAATATTAATTACAAATCAGGCGGCAAATATGGCAACAAGGAGGAGCCTCGTAGGTGCCACCCACCCGAGCCCCTGCCCAGATTCTGCCATCACCATTTGCACCTGAATGGAGAGCTGTTTGGATGCACAGCAGGCCATCAAGGTGTATTGCTAGAACAGTGACCCATAGCTAGGCCTCTCCCAGTTCAGGTGTGCACCTGAATGGAGAGCTGTTTGGATGCACAGAGGCCAGCGGGGTGTATTGCTAGGGCAGTGACTCATAGCTAGGCCTCTGCCAGTTCAGATATGCACCTGAATGGGGAGCTGTTTGCATGCACAGCAGGCCAGCAAGGTGTATTGCTAGGACAGTGACTCATAGCTAGGCCTCTGCCAGTTCAGATTTGCACCTAAATGGGGAGCTCTTTGGATGCACAGCAGGCCAGCGAGGTGTGTTGCTAGGACAGTGACTCATAGCTAAAACTCTTCCAGTTCAAGTGTGCCCCTGAATGTAGAGCTGTTTGGATGCACAGCAGGCCAGCAAGGTGCATTGCTAGGACAGTGACTCATAGCTAGGCATCTTCCAGTTCAGGTGTGCACCAGAATGGGGAGCTGTTTGGATGCACAGCAGGCCAGCTTGCAGATGGCAATGAACCATTGTCGGGCAGGTGTGAATTTTAGGATAATGTAACTGGGTGTAATATGCAGCAAAGAACTGCTTAAGCAGTTAAATATAGGAGTCTTTCAAAGGATTCCCGAGTCTCAGGAAGCGCAGAGGTCGTGGAAATGACTGCAGCTTCAGCTTGGCACACAGTCGTTGAGCACACAATTCGATCTTGATGACTGCTGCATCTATCTGAAATCAGGCTACTTGATGGTGCTTCTCCAAGGCAAACTAACTTATTTCTTCTGTAATTGATGGGTCTACATTGGTGTCAAATGTTCTCTGCTGTTCCTTTCCAAGTTTAGAAGAAGATTGGAAGTAAAGTGTAAGCCACATTGGGATAACAATTTTTTTATGTGTATTTGTAACTCACCATGTGAGCTCTACGTATCCAATGCTTTGTAGGCACGGCTGTACTATGTAATCACTGCCGGCTGGGTAATAGGGGCGAGATTACTGTCCCCAAGGGAGGACTGGTGAGTGTTCAGTTCTTTCCCAAACTTAAGGACGTTTTGGTGAGCTCTTTTGTGTTGCAGAGTTTTGGAGCTTTGAGAATTCTGGGTTTAGGGCTCTGAATAGCCTTTTGTACCCGGGTGCCTGGCCCACTACAAGGTGATGTGTACCTGTCGAGCTTGCTGTTCATCATATCAGTGAATATGGGGAGGTGGCAGAGTAAGCATGCTAGGAATTTGGGGCAGGATTTATGTGCATTGGTCGAGCTGTATGCTTCTCAATACTGGGAAAGTAGAGATCAACGAAGGTCAGGACTGGTGGTTATTGGCAGAGTTATGTGTACCTGCCCCTCCACCCAACCAGATGAATGTGGATTATGTACCTCATTCGTGTTTCATTCCGGATGGGGACAGTGTAGCAGTGGTCATGGCCTTTTTATTCAGCATAGGATTTTTTTTTATTCATCAAGTTGGTTTATTATGTGCTTGTTAATCGTTTGGGTTGTCTCTGGGAAGTACTGTTTTGGAATTCTAAGGCCAAACATTGGTGAATGTATTATCAGCTGCAGCTGGAGAGATGTATGGTCCGTGTCTGGGGGTGCGGACTGGGATTTAATCATGGCTTTAGCTGTTGCATTGAGTGTGTGATCCTGGGTAAATCCTTTTCATCGTATTGTGTATTATCTGCAACAAATCTGATGTCCGATGTGGGTTGTGTGTAATGGTGCGTGGTGAGGCATAATGCTAGGTTTGGCTTTTACATTAGGGTCGGGTTGAAGGGCGCTAGGTTTGGATCTTATGTTGTGAGAGTAGGGGTACAGGACACCAGGTACCTGAGAGGGGTGGCCGGAGACCAGGAGTGGGAATTGTTTTGGGAGCAATAGAAGTTCAGGTAGGGGTTGTGTGTAGATGGTGGTGGTGAGCCAAGTTGTCAGGTATGGTTTGTGCGTTGGACGTGGGCACTGATGCAGGATGCCAGATATGGATCTTTTGTTGTTGAGGATGGGTACTGATTCTGGATGCCAGATATGGATCTTCTATTGTTGAGGATGGGTATAGATGCAGGATGCCAGATATGGATCTTCTGTTGTTGAGGATGGGTACAGATGCAGGATGCCAGATATGGATCTTCTGTTGTTGAGGATGGGTACAGATGCAGGATGCCAGATATAGATCTTTTGATGTTGGGGATGGGTACTGATGCAGGATGCCAGCTATGGATCTTCTGTTGTTGAGGTTGGACACTGATGCAGGATGCCAGATATGGATCTTCTGTTGATGAGGTTGGACACTGATGCAGGATGCCAGCTATGGATCTTCTGTTGTTGAGGTTGGACACTGATGCAGGATGCCAGATGTGGATCTCTGTTGATGAGGTTGGACACTGATGCAGGATGCCAGATATGGATCTTTTGTTGTTGGGGATGCGTACTGATGCAAGATGCCAGCTATGGATCTTCTGTTGTTGAGGAAGGGCATTGATGCAGGATGCCACATATGGATCTTCTGTTGATGAGGTTGGACACTGATGCAGGATGCCAGATATGGATCTTTTGTTTTTGGGGATGGGTACTGATGCAGGATGCCAGCTATGGATCTTCTGTTGTTGACTAAGGGCACTGATGCAGGATGCCAGATATGGATCTTCTGTTGTTGAGTAAGGGCACTGATGCAGGATGCCAGATATGGATCTTCTGTTGTTGAGGATGGGTCCTGATGCAGAATGCCAGATATGGATCTTCTGTTGTTGAGGAAGGGTACTGATGCAGGATGCCAGATATGGGTCTTCTGTTGTTGAGGATGGACACTGATGCAGGATGCCAGCTGTGGGTCTTCTGTTGTTGTGGTTGGAGACTGATGCAGGATGCCAGCTGTGGGTCTTCTGTTGTTGTGGTTGGAGACTGATGCAGGATGCCAGATATGGATCTTCTGTTGTTGAGGATGGGCACTGATGCAGGATGTCAGATATAGTTATTTTGTTGTTGGGGATGGGCACTGATGCAGGATGCCAGATATGGATCTTCTGTTTTTGAGGATGGTGAGGCAGAAGGACACGTATGGGGCTTTTGCTAACTTGTTTTTTGTTTGCCTCCTAAAATCAGGTGAGACCCCAAGCTTGGCTCCGTCTCTGCCCATCGATTCTCCAGCTCCCCAGCTTTAGTCCTCAGGAATGGCTTGATCAGTCATCTGGTGAGGCTTTCGAGGTGCCACCCTCCCCGCAGGTTGATCCTTAGTGCTCTCCTTCAACAGTCACTGGCTGCTTGGCAGCAGATGCCCCCCAATCATCTGCCATAGGGCCAACGCTGGCAGAGGCTATGTCGACACATACTGCTGTCTCACATTGCCGGCCTGGGGAGACAGCATTGTGCACTCCTTAATGGCCAGTATACACACCGATGCCTGTGACACAGATGCTCCAGGCATAGAAGAATAGGCCAAGAGAGCAAAGGTGGATCCCATGTGAGTGAGTGTGCGGGCATTCCAGCTAAAGTGGCGTTGTGCTTCATGTGTCTCTGTGCTTTGTGTGTATATTGACAATCTTGCGGAAAAGAAGGCATAGTGCAGCCCTAGCCTTATGGGAAGCCCGGTCCTTCTGCTACTATCATCCACAATGCACATATTAGCGAACCATTACAGGGCACACAAAGGAGATCAATGGCAGGTGGCACATTATGTGCAGCCAATTAACCACAGTGCATGTCTACATGCCCCCACTGTTCTAATTCAAACAGATGTTGCATGGTCCCAACGAACTCCACAAGAGGACCAAGTGCAGGGTGAGATGGCAGTCTTAGGGAAAGCCTATTTATTTGAGTCTAAGTCAATGAGAGACATCTGTGTTCCCCCCCTCTCAACTTGTTGAGTGCTTTGCCAGCCTCCTCCTCACTGCTAGAGATCCTAACACAGGATGGGAGGTGTAGTTTAAGCAACAAGGAAGCATTTGTTGTCATTTGAAACTCCATTTATTGGGGCAAACTCCTTGCCGCTACGTAGCATTCCCTGCTCCACTCACCATATATAAATCTTGAATGCCTTGATTTTCCTTCATGGGGCCTAATTTAAAGTGTGGTGGTGCAGTAAGAAAGTAGAGCATAGGGCCACCTTTGCCACACTGCCATACTAAGAGAGGCAGTAATGTGGAGAAGATGCCTCCAGTACTTGGCTGGAGGTACTTCCTCCATACTGGTGTAAACCACAAGAGGAATTTCCACAGTGGATTTGGCCCCCACGCTAATTCCCAAACACATACCCAGGGAGCTCTGCAGAGTTCAAAAATGAAGATTCATTCTACCAGGTTGCCCTTTGTAATGGGGTGGATTCTAGTCTGATTATTAGAGGCTTAATAGCAACGCAGGCTGATGCTACTTCCAGCAAACTCGTAATGCGACCTCATGTCTCTAGGCAAAACTTACTAGTATTTCTGGGTAATTTCTGAGGAGGTCGGGGGACACTACCAGTTCTGTATCATGACCAATTCAGTTTGGGGCAGCCATGACCATGACGTAAACAGAATTTGGACAACAAGTTCGATGCTAGTAGTCTCTTACTCAAGACTTCAGGGAGGAGGTTTCTCAGCCTGAGCTTTATCTGAAGGGAGGATGTTTCAAAGGAAAAATTATCTTGTTTCGCTTCAAAAACTGTTATCGGTATGGTATTTATCTCCGAGAACCTTTCCACAACTGCTAGCCTGAATTTTCAGAGCATCTTTACATTCCTCTAGCAAGTCGAATATCCCTTTATGTGATTTCAAGCAAGGTGGGTTGACCTGAATCATTCTGGCACCTGCTGTGTCTGTAGGTCCAAATATGAATTAGGCTGTGGTCCCCGCGAATTGGTCTAGCAACTATGGGGGATCCCGCAGCTTTCCCTTATTTTTTCTTTTTTTAATTATTTATGGTGCATATAGTTTTGAAACACATTAAAACCTTACACAAAATTCATCAAACTTCATATATTTTTAACAAATCATTAAAAAACATCCTATATTAAACAGTTTAAAAAGAATAAAATTTGGAGATTTAATAACCTGCATTATCCGAAAAAAGACCTCTTCAAACAGAAATTCATTATGCATGAAATTGAGATTATATTTAGTACCATTTTTGAGCCTGTCAAACAATTTAGTCGGTTTACCTACTCGCAGGGTGTTGGGACTATTCCTAATTTCTATTCCACTAATTGAATGTTAATTAGAAACTGGATCAGGGATTTACTCAATTGGTAAGATATCTTAGAGCAGCACATGTTCCAGAGTATGTGTTCCGTATTACTTCCATAACGCTCTATACACTTCTCAAAACATGCCATAAGTTGGTCCATTAATGCTTCACAATTTAGAAATAAATGTTGTAATGTTTCACTTATGATTGGTTATTTATAACGCGCTTAATACCAAGAGGTTTCTAAGCGCGGACCTGGGGATCGAACCTGTGTTGCTCCATGTCGTCTTGCTTCCAAGGTGAGCACGTTGCCCTTTAGCTATCCTTCCGACTTTGAGCTAAATCTGCAGACTTCCAAGCCCCCCTGTTTCCATCTTACCATGTTCATTCTAGTAGGCAAGATATTCATTCTGAATCTCATCAGGGTATATCCTACTTTCCGCTAGGGATACTTAACAAAATACTGTACACAAATGCCCAATCTATTGTAGCTGTATTGTATTCTGCAAACATGGGGTTTTCAGGCCTAGTTTTAAATGTATGACATAAGGCTTGCCCTTCTGATCAGGGATTATTTGGTCATTGGAAGAGTCCCACCCTTATTTGGGTGAGCCATATATATGTGATGTCATCTTTGATGTCCTGGGTGTTAGTCTTAGCAGTGCACTGTGGTGGCGCGAGTTATGGTTGGTTAATTTAACATAACTTACGAATTTCAGGGGTTTTTCGGTTTTACATGGAACCATAACATCCCTTTAACAAAGTTTTTTTACTCAATTTCATAGGTTTTTTTGTAGCACAACTTAACCATAATATCCCTGACTTTATATACATGTAACATAGAACATACTGAACCCCCAGCTAGTGATTTTGATGTCTGTGGACTGTGCGTATGTCCGCGGATGGACGCGGACAACAGCAACACTACTCAAAAACTCAGGGGGTATCTTGAATTGTTATATTGTGCCATATGAACAGTGCAGAAGTTCAGAAACCATCACACAAACACATTGGGCCTCATTACGTGGTAGGAGGTAGCCATGGCGCCATTAGTGCCTTGGCTACCCCCTTACCGCATTCCGGGTCCAGGTTCCCCAAATAGGGACTTACCGGGTGATTCCAACCTTGGAGGACCCGGTAAGTCCCCATTCCGGGAACCATTCCCCATAACGCCTGGTAAAACCACACACACTCTGTGTCCGGAATGTCCATAAAACCCAAAATGGAGGTGTCCTAAGGACACTATACCTGTCCGTACTGTTTGCAGGCAAGTTGAAACTGTTCTAAGAACACACACGGTGTCCAGGATGTCCGTAATTAAACGAAAATGGAGGTGTCCTAAGGACACTATACCTGTCCGTACTGTTCGCAGGCAAGTTGAAACTGTTTTAAGAACACAGTCGGTGTCTGGAATGTCCGTAAAACCCAAATGGAGGTGTCCTAAGGACACTATCCCTGTCCGTACTGTTCACAGGCAAGTTGAAACTGTTCTAAGAATATAATCGGTGTCCGGGATGTCCGTAAAACCCAAAATGGAGGTGTCCTAAGGACACTATACCTGTCCGTACTGTTCGCAAGCAAAATGGAGCCGTTCTTAGAACACACGCGGTGTCCGGGATGTCCGTAATTAACCAAAATGGAGGTGTCCTAAGGACACTATAGCTGTCTGTACTGTTCGCAAGTAACATAGCACCGTTCTTAGAACACACTCGGTGTTAGGGATGTTCGCAATTAACCAAAATGAAGGTGTCCTAAGGACACTATACCTGTCCATATTGTTTGTAGGCAAATTGGAACTGTACTAAGAACACAATCGGTATCCGGGTTGTCTGCATATATGTAAAGTGGGGGTGTTCTAAGGACACTTTACCTGTCCGTACTGCCTAAAGAACATCTAAGCACATGCGCACCACATCCGTAACTTTTCCAAACATCGTGCCTGTCCGTAACTGTTCGCGTCACTTGTGTCGCACTTTTAATTAATTTCAGGACCCGAACACTGTCCGTAGAACACCCGCGCACATGCGCACAACCGTTCCCGTGCATTTGATGTCCTGCGGACACCAATTCCCTTCGCGGACATGTTGGCGACGCCATCATGTTACTGCACCCACGCTGATCGTGTCTTCTGAATTACGGACACTGTCCGGGTCCCCGAACATAATAAAATGCATTTTCAGGCTATCCACAGTATTTTATAGTAAACATTCACCATAGCACATGTCCCAGACAATCACCCTGATTCTCTACATACTTTTTGGAACTTTTTGAGCCTTTTTGGGATGTTCGATCTGTGCACACGCACCCCTATAAAAGGCCACACCCCAGAGCTCATCCTCATTGTGCTTTTGGCTATTTGACAAAGCATTGTCTACTTTGGCTGGTATTTTGCTGCAAATCTTCAGTTTTTTCTAAAACCTGATGGCATCCATGGGTCCTCTACTGCCACTACATCTGCCTCAGCACCACCCCCAACCCCTCCACCACCACCTCCCCAAGGGCCTGAAGAAGGGAACAGGCATCAGGATGCAGAGGAGGATGAAGAGGATGATGAGGATGAGGTAGTGGAAGAACCTACTACCAGCACTCACCATGAGTCTTGGGTGTGGCGGTTATTTACCATTCATGGTAACGTACCAAAGGCGCGTGCAAACAAAGTCACCTGCAACCAGTGCAAAATGGTGCTGAGTCGCGGGAGACTTGGTTCGTACAGCTTTGATACGACTACTATGAAGCGACACCGTTCGCAAGGTTGTACCTTGTGAGGAGCGTAGTAGGTTGAGTTCCTCTACTTCATCCTCCGTTTCCGCTCCTCTCACCACAAAAGACACTCCTGTGGGAGAGAGCATCCCTCCAGCTGGCTCACAGGCCATTCACAATGCTGATGACCCTTACCTTTTGAGGGTCACAGTTTTGTGTATGCACTGCGACACAGTACTCTGCAGGGGGGAGAGACTTCAAAGTGCTTTTGAGACTACGGTCTATGAGCACAAGAAGACCTGCCCACTACCTAAGTAAGGCCCACCCTACATCTTCCTCTCTCCACCTGCCCTTTCTTATCCCCGTGGTTGGTGTCCCCCCTTTCCCTCTTTTCCCCTCCTCTCCTAGTGTGTCGTGTATAAATAAAAACAAAAAATATAAAACAACAAAAATAAAAAAAAGGCTCTTTTCAGAGCCGCCTTTCACATTAAAAAAATAGAAGTGGCAAATAAATTGAGCAGGCTCCTGTACATTTTTTTTAGAAGTTCGTGGACAGTTCACGAACATCAAACATTTTGGGCTGCTGCCCTATCAAAATTGGAGGAAGTAGTGGCTCTGAAAAGAGCCTTTTGGTGGTGTTTTTTTATATTTGAAAAACTTGAAATAATCAACACCTACGCAAAAAAGATGGCTGTAATTCAACAAAAGGATGCAATGCATTTTGTACATTTCTCAGATAAATCTGATTTCCAGCATAAGTAAGATGGACTCCATCTCTATGAAAAATGTATGTGCTACGAAACATAATATTTTCATTGTGAAAAGAGGACATGCCAACACCTCTTAGAAAGGCACAAACAGCCTTATTGACATTGCGCCTCGCTTTCTCCATTTGTGGACCAAATGAAGAAGAACGCAGCCACATTTGTCTCTGCGCAATATGAGAAAATATTACTTGGGAATTTGGAAACATGTCCATGACCTTCCCAAGTCCTTCTTTCATCGCAAATTGCAAAGAAATTCCTGACACATGTCCCGGGCTGTTCCCTCCACAATGAATTATAATTATGTCTGGATGATGCTCTGTCTGCAAACTAGCACAGAGAGGTAGCAAGTCTAGCCACTTCATTCCGCGCACTCCATGCCAGTGCACTTCCACATTAGGGAATCCAAGATCTGCAGCTACTCGACAGTGCTGTGCATGCACCTCCAACCAATCTATCCATGAGTCTCCCAAAATCCACACAATCTGTTTTCTGAAACACACAGCCACAGCTAACTGTTCTTATCTCAGGAAAAAGACTTTCTGATAAACTCTCTCCTTAAAGAACACACCCACTAAACTTTACTAACCAATCAATTACTCTGCTCACTCTCATTTGCATGCCTCTCCACCCCAAAATTCCCATATGTAATACGCGATGTCCGCGGACTACCGTCATGTCCGCGGACATATCGTAACTTGGACAGTCCTTCTACCATTTCCACTTCACTCTCTGTGCATTCCCTCATTGGATACAGCTAACCAGTCACACAACCATCCACCAATCACATCCACGACCTCTATATCTAACTCCAGAGTTCAGCACTTCAAAGGTACTGTTGATCACTCTAAGTACAAGTCTCATATCATTGGAAAGTACCTACTACACAAACTGCTCTACAAGTCTCCAAGATTTCTACTTGCAGCTGCATGCATATCCACATGCATGAATACAAACTACAGGTATGCATATTTTCTGCACAGTACATGTACAACTCTTATAAATGCATATAAGCAGAGTAACTGCCACTTAAACTGTATAACATATAAAATGAACTTACTGTCATTTTTCCCATCTGATATAATCAACTGTCACTTCCAAACCTGTTTGCTATCTAATTTTGTTTTTACACACACATCTATCTAAAAAAATATAATATTAGAAGATGGGAGAAATAACAATATAATAGTGGAAAAACACTTAGTAGTGTATTATAAAATTATACACAGCCAGTAAAAGCTCATGCATCTTCATACACTCACACACATACACACTATAATTGAAAAGCTCACAGCTGCAATAACTCCAATATCTGTAAATCACATCCTTCTGCTTTATTACCCTCACCTTCACAAATGCATACATTCCATGCTTTTCTATACAGTTTCTGCCATTTACCTTTTAAAAATTGCAAAATAAATATATCATTATTTCTTCTTTCTCCTAACATTCTATAACACAGCTTTAAAAAACCAAGTGAGTTTCATACACTTAATATTGTACTCATTTGCAAAGCATGTTGAACTAACATATTGTAAATGAAATATGAAGGATGAACATAGTCAAATGAAACTGCATGCATACACTATGTTCAGATATCAAACAAGAATACTACTACAAAAACATAAATATGAATCTCTCAATTAACATCACTGCTATAAACACACAAAATTACTAACTTCTTTCTTTTACAATTGCAGTGAAGACCACTCTTCTGGAAAACAACAACATCTGAACTACAAACACCAACTACAAAGAAACCTGCTCGTTCCACAAAAAAAGAGTAAATACAATACTACCATACTTTCTCTGCCTAGCCTTTAAATCTCTCCACAATCTTGCTCTCCCTTATCTCTCCTCTCTCCTCTCTTTCTACACTCCTTCCCACTCCCTTCACTCTGTTGGCCACTTTCTTCTCACTGTTCCTCCTTCCCCTTATACCACACCCCATTTCCGCTTCTTTCATCTCCTAGCCCCCCTGCACTGGAACTCCTTACCTCTCTCACTCTGCTCTATTTCTACCTTTTCCTCATTCTAAACTTTACTCAAATCTCTCCTTCTCCATTCCCCAACATGAAACCCCTCCCACCTTCTTCACCCTCCCCCCTTGCCTTATCTCTTTAATCATCTCGCTCCCCTTCTCTCTCCCCCTTCTTACCTTTAACTCCATCCGTTTCCCTCCTCCTCCTCTTCCCCACCCTTCCCTCTCACTTCTACTGCACTACTCACCTTCTTCCATTCACTTTAATTGGTCTACTTACTGTTTTTTTGGTCTGATTCTCAATTTTAAATTGTTTCCACTGTTACTGTTATTTTTTAACTTGTTATATTTATCATCTTGTTATTAAAATATATTACTCAAACACACTGTGCGAGTGATTGATGTAATTTGTGCACCAAAAAAATGAACATGTGTGTACCATTCTACCCACAAATCACCATTTATTAAACAGGGATTAGTACGCAGAATGGCACACAAATCTCCGTTTTTCAGAGCATAAATAACATAACTCAGCCCCTGAAATAATGATTAACAGAAATACAGGTACCCCTACTGCTAAAACTGCTCCTATAAATCTTGATATAGCAGGAAGTAACCATACCCAAAAAAAGTATATTAACAAAAATGTTCCACCACATAGACCTTCAGAATCTTATAAAATCAGGAGACAAATCACGCACAACCCTTAAAAACTACCATAGAAAATTGTTAGACAGTGCAATCCTTCTCAAAAGAAAGTTATTTATTTTAGTGTTAATCAGAATGAAACCACTAACAAAACTAACTACTAAATTACAAAAAAAGCTTCTCAATAAACGGAATGTCAAGAAAAATAATTTCTTAAATATCTGTGGAGGTGAATGGAGTCACACCACAAGCACAGAACCATATTTCAATGAAGAAGCATATAAACAAAATCAAACAAACACAATTGCCATCCATAGCAGTAGACGAGGTTATGAAAAACTTAATAATACCATAATGAAACAAGAAATACTGCTTACAAAAATATCTCCAAAGAACTCAGAATCAATTCTCCATTTGATTGAACCAGAACGTCCAGTTCAAATGGCCATGCACGTCAATGTGTAATATTGCCAAAAAATCTTTCAAATCTTTACGCCAGTTCCTCAATCAATATGTGAAAGGCAAACACAAAATCAAAATAAAACTGCTGCAAAATATGGATACTTGTCCAGTGCGCAAATACACAGGACTGCAAGGACATTCATTGGCCTGCCTGCATTTCAGGACCTATTTGCAAAAGCAGCTTCCATCATACCAAAATGATATCAACACATCATTCAATCATAAGAAATCTTGTCTATAAACAGTACTATGCTACTAGCCAATTTAAATAGTAATCTTCTACATGGTACAGCCAAAGACCTACTCGAAGAAATCAACCATATCCAGAGTAAAAGGTTTGGAAGTGAAAACCACTTACAAAATGCAATAGCTTTACAACAGACTAGCAACAATTTTGCACATGGCAACCTTCTACTACACACATACAAAAAAGAAATACTAAAATTCAAAAGTACATCCGCTGAAATACTAAACCATGTGTGTGTGTTGCCGCAGAACTTTTATAAAAATAACACAAAAACTATAGACATAAAATACAAAATAGAAGACAATGAAGATTCCAAATGGTTTGAAGTAGCTCTCTACCTTATAGCAGAAACCAAATACGAAATAACTGACCCCTTAACAGTTTGCAGGGACTGCACTACAAAACTTGACAACAATCAAACTCCTTCATGTGCTATCACAAATAATTTGGAATTATTCCCTCTACCAAAACCTCTGCAACAACTCAATGTATATGAGAGCATCATAATTCAAACAGTACACCCATTCCAAGCAATAATATGCCTTCAACCAAAAACAGCAAAATTACCTCTCTCTGAATTGGTGAAAGGCATTTGCGGCAAAGTAGTATATTTACCATTAGATCTAAAAGAAAATGTGCACACTCTGAGAGTGCAACGTCCAATAGAACAATCTTTAATTGTCATAGAAAATGGTGTACCTACAAAAGACAAAAAAATGTGGCAACAACTGGTAGATTTACATAAAGTTAGACAAGCCTTGCAATATCTAAAAGACAATAATGAATACAACAAATAAATAAATATTGAAGAAAACTTAAGAGAAACAACTGAAATAATACAAGAGTCACCAGAAACTGGTCAATTTGAACTTCTAGATCCTGCTACAATATCCAATATTTAACCATTATACAATTCATCCATTACGCTCTAAAGACACCATAGATGATGCGCTAGAAACGTACCAAATGCGACAAACAAAAAGATCACCAATCAGCATATGGGAAAAGAGTATAGAGGCACATGCTTTTCCTTTACTCTTTCCTACTGGCAAAGGAGGAAGGTATGATGATAGACCCACTCAGATAACAGCATCAGAATATCGTTCATTATAAATGTATTCTGAAGATCCCAGATTTAGACAAAATGTGGAATACATATTCCACCTACTCTTTGAAAGTGAACTAGCAACTCTATGTTATGGAGTTGCACACACATTAAAATCAGGAACCCACTTTCAAAATATGTCAGCTACGCAATTACTACAAAAAGTGCAAGAAAAAGATGACGTTTTACAATCAAGCATTACAAATCTGTTAGCAAACATGCGTGGTAAGAAAGAGTACTGGTTCCGACGTCACGGAGATGTACGTTGCATGATAAGAAACCTTGGCCCACCCACTTGGTTTGTTACATTAAGTTGGGCAGAATATGCATGGGAAGGTCTACATGATTTCCTACGCATATCAAACAAAAACAAAACAAACATAGATATACAAACACCTGGAGAACTTTGCTCTCTAGATCCTGCTAATGTTTCAAGATATTTCCATCACCGCTTCATTGCTATGCTACACTTTATTTGTAATAAAACTGTTCCTCCCCTTGGAGAAGTGCAACACTTCTTTTGGAGAAAAGAATACTAAGCCAGAGGAGCAGCACATATCCACATGCTTTTATGGATTAAAGCTGCTCCTAAATTTGGTCAAGACAGTGATGCCACTGTGTTACAGTTTATCGAAAAATATGTCACTTGTGAAATTCCATCAGAAGCAACAAATAGTGATCTTCATGCACAAATTGTACAATTTCAAAGACACAAATGTGGCAAATATTGTCGTCGCAAATACAAAAACAAAGGGAAATACTACACCACATGACGTTTTGGTTTCCCTAGACCGGTTATAGAAACAGGTGAAGTGAACAACTTCACGTCTTCAGTTAGACATAGTGTTAAAGGTAAATCACCTAAAAATACATATTACATAAAAAGAACAGAAGAAGCAAAATATATTAATGATTACAATGCAATCATTGCCCTATTGTGGAATGCAAACATAGATGTGCAGTACATTGCAGACAATTCCACTGCAGTTACATGATATGGTACAGCCTACTTAACAAAAGCAGAAAAAACAAAGCTTCAAGACCTCTGGAATGACCTGTCATCAGACAAAACACTGTCTTAGAAATTGTACAGCTTGGGCATAAAAATGTTCTCCCATAGAGAATGTGGCTGCTATGAAGTTGCAGATCGTTTAACCGGTACTGCTTTGTATGGAAAATCTGAAAATATAGTATGGCTAAGTCTTGGTCCTCTAAATCTAGAAAAAGAGTTCTCAAAACATACAACGACATAGAAACAATAGCCAACAACTTCACATACTAAAATAATATAAAACCAGATGAAAAAAAATGTAGATACAGAGTGACAAATTGTGAAGGCAGCTTAGTAAAACTTACCAAACTAAGTTTAAATAATCATATCAAATTGTCATTCAAAACTCCCCAACATAAAGAATTATATTACATGTGCCTGTTACAACTCTTTAAACAATGGAGAAAAGAAGAAGAGTTACTAGATAACAATGACTCCTATGAAGACGCTTTCAAAGCAAATGAAAGCACTATCACCAATGTAAACTTTACACAGTACAAAACAATATTGCACAATGAACAGCAACACAAAGATGAACTCCAGGCTCAACTAGATAAGGACACTCCTGACAGTAGTCAACCTTCTGTAACAGGAAGTCAAGAACCAATGGGACAGCCACTAATAGCAAATGAGGCAGAATTAGCTATGACAGAAGTAGAAAATGCCATGTGTCAGTATGAAGATACAGAAGACTTAAGTACACTACAATCAAAACTAAACAATGAGCAGCGTAGCATTTTTCAAGAAGCAACAAAAGAAATTGCGAATGGTGTACAACATGAAAATAAAGAATGTACCTGCCAAAATTACAAACCTATACTATTATACGTCAGTGGTGAAACTGGTTCAGGCAAAACATTCTTAATCAAAATCATCAGCAAGTTCCTTCAACAATTGACAAACAACAAACGGTCAGCTGTTGTAACTGCCCCCACAGGTTAGGCAGCCTACAACATGGGGGGGTGTAACTTTACATCGATTACTACTCCTACCAGTAGAACACCAAAACAAATTAGAATATTACAAACTTTCTACAAAAGCTACAATGGAACTATGCAGAGTGTTAAAACAAATTAAAATACTACTAATAGATGAAGCGAGCATGGTCTCCAACCTAATGTTGGCTTTGATTCACCTCAGATTACAAGAAGTACCAGTGAAAGGTGAACCAATTTTTAAAACCTTAGGACACAAACTCTGCCAGAAAACTATTGGTAGCATAGGAAATGTCAACCTTTGGCAACACTTGTGTATAGGCGCGTTACAAATGCTGTATCATATCATATCATATTATTTCCAATACAGAGAATTAACAGAAAACATGCGACAGTCTACAGACCTCACCTACACCAACATTTTAAAAAGTATTAGAGTTGGTGTACTATCTCAAGAAGCACAAGTAATATTAAAAACCCAGCCCATCCATGCACTTTATGAGCATAACTCATGTGCTACTGATGTTATGGAACAATTAACACACAATAATAACAATTGTATGCCCTTAATGCCAACTCTTGTAAGCTGTTCCAAATTCAAGGAAACAATGTTGAAAAAAGAAATGCAACCAATAATTGAAATTTCCGCAACAGACAAACTGGACGTACATGGTATGACACTACCCATGTGTGAACAAGCCACAACAAGACTAAATACCTTAGAAAATTCGATCTCCAACACAGCTGGTTTGAAAAAAATATTAAAATTATCCTTGAACTGTAGAGTGATGCTTAAACGTAACCTTGACCTGGAGCAAGGACTAGTTAATGGAGCACTGCGTACAGTTGTTGGCTTTCAAACATACCCACGTGACAATAACATTCAGTTTGTCAATATTCTCTTTGACAAACTTTCAGAAATAAAAAGGATAGGCCGCTCAACAGCTCGATTCGTTCTCTTCAAAGATATGTATGTACGCAGAGAACAATTTTCTCTAACTCTAGCATACGCAGTCACCATTCATAAATCACAAGGTCTTACCCTAGACAAAGCATTGATAGATATTGGTAACACAGTCTTTAAAGAAGGCATGCGCTACGTAGCACTATCACGCTTACGTACACTTGACGGTCTATTTCTAATCAACTTTGATGCAAATAAAGTAAACGCTGATATTCCTTGCATTTTAGAATACAATAGACTACGTTCTCTATACACCCCCATCTAAAAACATATCCTGTTCCACAAAAAAGAAAACTTTGCAAAAGAAAAATTATTCAAACAGAAATGCAACAGGATATCACTGCAAATCCTCCAAAGAGACAAAAAGAAACACATACTTCATCAATTACCACAACCAAAGAAGAACCTATTACACAAAGTAACTCAGGTACTTCTTCAAAGAAGCAACAAACACTCCGAAAAAATGACTTGGACACAGACCTATCTGGTCCATTCAAATGTTCAAATAGAACTGGTGTAAGTTGCTATGCAAATGTAGCAATGAATATTCTATTTCAATTACCACCAATTGTTGAGAACATTTACTTACACAGTACAGACCAATTGTGTTTGCAAATGTTAGTACTCCATAGAAACACAACAAACAATCCTGGCAACACATACAGTGTTCATGGAATAAGACAAGAATTAGACTACTGTGCTGGAATGGTGAAATTCACTATAAACTCACAAGAAGATCCATAAGAATGTCTAATGTACTTACTACAAGTACTGGAAAACAAAAACATACCTATAAATGAAATCTTCCAGATTTCATACATGTGGAAACATACATGCACTCTCTGCAACAATGTGACACAGGAACAAATCCCTAATGAACGCTTTGTGTATATATCCATACCTAATTGTGAATCCGTTCCATTTCAGCAACTTGTACAAAATGCAAACCATGGTAGATTATGTACTACCTGCAATTCAGATAATCGCTCCACCATACTAATACAAACACATAGTAAATACATAATACTAATGCTTCTATGTTACAATGCAGATGTTACCAAAACAACTGCAAACTGACTGGATTCACACATGGTCAAGTATCACTTGGTAAGAAAACCTTCACAACAATAGGTATAATATACCATGTACGAGCCACAACCAATGCAGGTCACTACACTGCATATATTAAAAAGAAATGTGGTTGGTTCGAATGTAATGACAGTACCATTACTCTAAAGCAAAGATTACCAGCAAATCTTACAAACGCTTATTTAATATTCTTAAAACCAAAATTGTATAACTAATCTGTACTCAAACATTAACACAACTTCAATTAAATAACTATAAACTGTTTCAATATGCCAAAAGGTATCTAACTGCCCCAACATTCTACAACAATCAAACAGATAAACTAATACCACTAAATTATAACACAAAATAGACCGTTAGAATATGCCAACAGGTATCTAACTGCTCCAAAAATGTGCACCAAGCCAACAGATAGAACATTAGTCAAAAACAAGTGAACAGTAAAAACAAACAAACAAATAGACTGTAGCATAAAAAAAAAGGTTTTTTATCTACCACACAGGAGGCACAACCGATGCAGGTCACTACACTGCATATATTAAAAAGAAATGTGGATGGTTTTGCTGTAATAATAGTACCATTATTCTAAATCAGGAATTACCAGCAAATCTTACACACACTTCTTTAATCTTCTTAAAACCAAAATTTTATAACTAATCTGTACTTAAACATTAACAAAACTTCAATGAAAAAACTATAAACTGTTAGAATACGTCAACAGATAACTAACTGCCCCAAGATTCTATAACAACCAAACAGATAAATAAATACCACTAAATTATAACAAGAAACAAACAGTTAGGATACGCCAACAGGTATCTAACTGCCCCAAGATTTTCAACAACCAAACAGATAAAACAATAGCACTAAATTATAACAAAAAAATCAACAGTTACAATACGCCAACTGGTATCTAACTGCTCCAAAAATATGTAACAAACCAACAGATAAAAAGTTAGCCAGAAACAACAAGTGAACTCTGAAAACAAACAAACAAATAGACTGTAGCGTAAAAAAAGGTTTTTTTTAGTCCGACATGGATTTATTTTTTCCACAGACCCAATGATTATAAAAACAAACACAGAAACTGAGCAAATAGCACAGTACACTGGTTTGTAATCTACTAAATATGAGGGTCAAAATGAATAAATAATGTCTATTATTCAATGCTATAAGTCCTTACAAACTACCAATACTAACATGATCTTTTCTTTTATCACAGAAATTGACAAAGAATATATGTACTGCAGTTACCAAACCAAACAGTAAGTATACTACAATAAATACAACTCATAAATACTGCTCCATAACACAACAACTAAAACAAACAGTGCATATAACTTCAGTCTTGAATGCATGGCCCATGCACCCAAGACTCTAGAACCTGGCCACAACCACCGCAGCATATCACACCCATGAAAGCTTATAACTTCTGTACTTATAACTTTGGTCTAGCGTAGACCCTGGCCACAACCACCACATACACCAAAGACTCTAGGCTATGACCACAACCAACACATGCACCCAAGACTCCAGGCCCTCTCCACAACCACCATATGCACCCAAGACTCTGGGCCCTCACCACAACCACCAAATGCACCCAAGACTCTAGGCCTGCCCAGAACCACCCCAGCATATCACACCCATAGATCACACCCATGTTTGATTCTATGGGTGTGATCTATGGGTGTGATGTGCTCTGGTGGTTGTGGCCAGGGCCTCGAGTCTTGGATGCATGGCCTACGCCTTCGGCCATGCACCCAAGACTCTAGGCCCTCACCACAACCACTGCTGCATATCACACCCATGGATCACACCCATAGAATCAAACATTTTAACCATACCATATAGCCTTTTTAATGTCTGCGGACACCATCCGTGTTCTTAGAACAGTTTCAACTTGCCTACGAACAGTAAGGACAGGTACAGTGTCCTTAGGACACCTCCATATTTGTTTTTTTTACAGACAACCCGGACACCATGTGTGTTCTTAGAACAGTTTCAACTTGCCTACGAACAGTACGGACAGGTACAGTATCCTTAGGACACCTCCATATTTGTTTTTTTTTTACAGACAACCTAGACACCATGTGTGTTCTTAGAACAGTTTCAACTTGCCTGCGAACAGTACGGACAGGTGTAGTGTCCTTAGGACATATCCATTTTCATGTAATTACGGACATCCCGGACACGTGTGTGTTCTTAGAACAGTATCACCTTGCCTGCGAACAGTACGGACAGGTATAGTGTCCTTAGGACATCCCCAAATGAGTCGATTACGGACATTGAGGACAGCGCGTCTGACCGCGGACACAACGAACACAACAGCGGTGCCTACCACCTAAATAGATACAATATTTGAACCATCTCTTACCCCCCCACTATCCCCAAACAGTCTTACAGACCAATACCCTTGCCAACATTGTATTTACCCACCATTTGTCGCTTGCGCTGTCCGCGGACATACGTGGATACAAGATGGCAGGCGCTTCCAAAAATCTGACGCACGCCACGCTCCCCACCATCCAATCGGTGAACATGCCGCATGTCCACGGACATGACGTAAGTCGATTAGCCAATCAGGACACTGTCCGCGGAGCGAACAGGAAAGTGTGTCCACGGACCGAACATAAATATCACTAATTTTGTTTTTACCTACTTTTTGGTCATTTTAAAAAAAAACTACTGGACGGATTTTCACCAAATTTACAAAAGCACACGTTTGGTTCAAAGCCGCTGCTCCTCCTGCAAATTTGGTGAAAATCCGTCCAGCGGTTTGTGCTGTAGGCGTGACCAAAGTTTTTTCCCCATTCAGTCGATGGGAAAAAAAAGACATTTTGGGACCCCCGCTATAACTTTGCCCCCCCAGACCAAACCTCACCAAATTTTGCAAAAAAATTCAGAGTGCACCATATACTTTTTTGCAACGTTTGGTGAAGATTCGTCCAGGGAGAGCGAAGTTATAAGCCACCCAAAAAGTGCTCTTCCTATGGAAACAGCAACTTAACCATAACTACACAGCCACTACCGTGATCCTTATCCATATATATATATATATATGGGTAAGGGATCAAAAGGGGTGGTGGGTAGGTTGTTGTGGTTAGCTTAATAATATAGGCAAGGGGAGGGCAATCGGGGGGAACCCCCAAACAGAAAAAAAAAGTTTCAAAGAGTTTTTTTAAATAATTGCATCAAGAAAGACATAGGGCCTCATTACGACCCAGGCGTTAAGGGTTAACGCCGTCGTTAACCCTTAACGCCTATTCTGATTTTAACGGCTGCTTTTAGCAGCCGTTAAAATCCATGGCGCTAACCTGCCATGATGCTAATTACGCCACCGTAATTTACGGTGGCGTAATTAGCGCCTTCCCCACTCCCATTATGCCCTATGGGGCAAAAATGGGAATGGGGAAGGGAAAATGGGAAATGGGGATTTACCGCCCCACTCACCTTGGAATGGGGCGGTAAATCCGCCATCCACCATGGTGTAAACGTAGTTTACACCATGGTGGTAATGTTGGCGCAATTAGCGCCTGGGTCGTAATGACCCCCATAATTTAAAGAAAAGTGGTGGGTGAAACGTCACAGCACCGCTGCTACTTCTCATTTCACTTTCTCTGCTACTCCACTTCACTCTTTCTAACATTCTTTTCTCTCAACCCCCATCCATTTACACTGGCCTCTTTTCATCAGAATCACGGGGGTTACAGTGGGTACTCTTCTACAGAACACTAAGCAGGCATGGCCTTAATAATTCATGATTCTAGGTTGGAGGGTTTTTGGAGTTACCCATATATGAATTTATGTTACAAGAAAACATGGGCAGATGATGCCTTTCTGTTGCTTAAATGTTAGTGACATTCCATTGTCATCAGAAGTATTACAAAGAAGGAGGGCAAGAATTAAGCAGGAAAGCAGGGTCCAGAAGAGCAAGGTCAATAAAAGGGGTAGAGTGGCGGGCAGAAAAGAATGATGGTGAAAATAAAGGAGAATGAAAACTCACCAACTGAAACCCGAGACAAACTGGCATAATTCTGCACGACAAACCTCTGAGCGTCTAACAAAATTGTATGCACTTTCCTGCCCTCGAAAGAGGCTTATATCCTCATGTCTGCCCCAAATTTTCAACAGCTGGTCTCAACCTGCTCTCCCATCACATCACCCCTCTTCCCCCAAACTAGGTTTCCCGCTTTGACATCAAGCCCTAGAGCCGCCGGACTTCGAGATTCCACAATCCCACTCACACCTCAAAATAGGGTCAATCCTCTCAAAAGTGTCCTCTCGGCATTGCCTCAATTTAAGCAATCACTCACTCCATATAAACTTAATTTCAACAGGATAATGCAGCCCTACAAAACCATGGACAACAACCAGAACCAACCCCAGTATACACAACACACATAACAACCTAATAGAATCAAATATACAATCTAAAAGGTAAATCTGAATTACTTGATACTTCACTTAGATTCTAATTGAGTGTGTGTTCCTAGTGGCCAGAGTGCATATTGCAATACTGCCAGTAGAATGCAAGTATTAGATGCATGCAGTAAAGCACAGGTGAGCAACATTGTTGGAACTGGAGCTCCCTTATAATGGGGATTAAAAAGGCCTTCCAATGGACGTTTCCCGGAAAGGGCAGCATTATATCCTGTCCTGGACTCCATTGCACTTGGCAGATACTGTTAAGCAATAAGCAATTACATCGGTGCTGAATAATTAGGATCTGATTTCTAGGCAAGGGGGACCAGTTTAATATTCTTGTCAACCAGAAAGAGTCTTTAAAAGAATGACTGATCTATGAGTCATGCTCTGCATGTCCAAGTCCTCATGGGATTCAGATAAGTTATTTCTAATTAATTGTTTTTTTCCCTTTAATTCTGGATTTCTCAAAAGCACTTAGTGCTGTCATATTATTCAGATCACAGCTCATGTTCAACAAACGTAAAACCCTTTTTAACAATCAAAACCTAGGGGATATTATTGCCCCCTCCCGCCATCCATAAAGCTTTTAGTAGCATTTGGATTAACCAGACATGAGAGAGAGTTCCCTGGGGGAGGGCAGTTAAAAGTCAAACAATTACCATCTGGCAGAAGAACCATCCTTAACATCTTAGAAGGTATCCATTAGGATCCTATCCCATTTCTGGATGTACCACGAAACGTCGTCCACCTTAAAGGCGAACGCCCAGCTCAGCATGGCGCTCCGATCCTCCTCTTGTGTTTCACCGCCCCAGTCTTCAGACCTTGCTCATCATAATTCTGAGCGGTCCGTCCCATTTAGCAGACACTAACCTACATCGCCGCCATTTCAAAAAACAAACTCTGAACCGCACGGGGCGCCACATCAATGGCAGCGTGCTTTGCCCCAGAGCCCCGCCCCCAACATGACTACCCCTCAGGATCGGCCATAGGGATTAGCATGGCCATAGGGATTAGCATGGCCATGGGCAGTCAATGCGTGGTCAAATAACCAAACCGCCAGAAAATACCAAAGAATATGGGTTTCAGTTTTGCAAAGGTTGGAGATTTGGGGATAGGCTGTTTGGGCCCTCTTAGCTACATGCTTCTGGAAGGACAGGGTGCTGTCAGTGGTGAAGCCTAAGGATTTCGGGGAACCTGAGACTCGTGTATCAAACCCTTCTAGGCGCATATCATTCAGCTATTGTTGGACAAGTTGATTTGAAGCTGGGGCTGATGAGGATGGCTCAGGTCTTGGGTTGCATTGATGCAGCTGACATCCTGGACTGGATGATGGCTAGGTAATCACAAACTGATGTCCTGTGCATTTCACGCTCATGCACAAACGAGTATCCTCTGAGGATAGTGGAAGGCTAGATCGAGATACTTGAGGCGTGTGCCCTGAGGATCCATGTAAAGGTCAAAAAGGATTGGTGAGAGCATGGAGCCTTGGGGAACTCTCCAGGAGACTGTGAATCAGTTAGAACGCAACATGTTCATCTGACAAGCCTGGTGACTGCCTGAGAGGTAGAAGGTAAACCAATTTAGGACAGTGCCAGAGAATCCCTTCCTGTTGGCGAGGACGGAAAGGAGAATGCGCTTGTTGATGGTGTCAAATGAATCCGAGAGGTCAACGAGGACGAGAAGGCATGAGTCACCATTATGCTAGATTTGGATGGCATCATCCACCACCTGGGCTATGGCTACATCTATGCTACATTTGGCAGAGAACCAAATGTAGCATAGAGGATTAATAGATGTTTAGGAGGTGTAGTTGTACGATTCTAGTTGATAGTTATCAATATGGAAAAAACTAAAATTATGCAATTTGCCAGCAAATCCTTAGCAAGATCCAATTTAATTTTGACAGCTGGTAGATTGGCTATGTGGACAATTACACCTATCTTGGGATCAGTGCTGATAAAGGCTACCCTGAAATTATTGCTGTTAAAAAAAGAAGGGCATTACAGCGGTATGCAGTAATAAAATCGCAGCAAAAATGTCGCCTGTGGTTTGACCCGGTAAAGGTGTACCCTATCATATCATTAAAGGGGCACGAGGGTTGCGGGGGTGTTCCCCACTCCCATTAAATGGTATAATGGGTCTGGGGGTTGCGGGGGTGTCCCCCGCATCCTTTACATGGATTGTGGTGGCAAACCCACTGCCTTTCTGCCCCGATTTTTTGTGTAACGGCCATTTTTGCAGCAATTTTAACACGTGTAACCCTTACTTACAGCTTGGAGTATTGATTGAAAGGTTTTCTAGGAAAAGAGCGGATATGGCCTGCAGGGAATAATCATGCTCTAGAAGCAGTGTATATGCCCTGCGATACTCTATGACTTGGATGCGCTGACTTTGAAGGATCTCCATTGGCTAAATGTTCCCGAAGGTAAGTTCTAAGGGGAAGATATTGGACTCTCTCCCTCGGGTCTGAAAGAAATCCTGAGGCTTGAGTTAGGGTTCATTTCCTTACATGGTCTTGCCCTGAAGAGGCAAGGGCTATTATATCTAAAGGCCATGAGTAATCGTAAATGCCCACTGCTGAACCAGATCGCCGCCACCATGAAATCTGAAGTGGCACTTAGGAAGTGCAGCTATAAAAAGATAAAGAGCTACCAGATATGATTGAACGGGAGCCGGAATGGTATAGAGATTTTCACCAGCTCGACCCGGTATTTCAAAAGAAAATTGAGTACTGGGACTGGAACCAGAATTGTGATCACTTAATAAAGCTAGAAATGTATCTTGGTACATCAAGCGATGACTATCGATGTAAGGTTTCACAACACTATTTCTTTGTAAGCCCATCGGCTACAGATTTTGAATGCTGGTGCGTATAAACCAACTACCTGTTCTAACAATTTGTGGCCCTAAAATTAAAATCGGCAGGGACAAAAGATACTGTTCTATTTGTCAGTCAGTCAGTCAAAAAGTTTATTTCGGATTCCAAGAATCCATAAAACACATAAACCATCATAATACATACAATAATAAAACCCATTATTTTAGAGCATCCACAAAAACCACATTGTACATTTTTTTAAAACAGTCACAAAATAAAAAAAAAACATAAAAATACAATGTATACTGCCAATATCGAAGCAATTTTAAAACAAATCTAAGAACAATATGCCCTATTCAATACCGCTCAAAAGAGGAATCAACAGCAGTCCTCACCCTGAATCCTTAGTATCCCCTTTCTAAAATACATCACTCTTTTCAGAAAGTTGAGTAACGCCCATGCAACCAAAACAGAATCTGCACTTAAAAGAAATAAAATAGCCTCTCTGTAATGGTGGATCTTAGACTCCCTAAGAACTGGAATTATTTGTCAATTAGTGCATATACCTGAAACTGGTAAATGTGTAATGATAAAATACAAGGTGCTTGGTACAAGTTAAGTGTGTAATTTGAAAAAATTCATATGTAATTCCGACATGATAAAAACTGGAGAATTTGGGATGTAATGTTTAAACTCTGCTAATACCTCCCTGCACCTAGCACTTTATAGGACCTGGCAGTGCGCTGTTAAGGCAACAGAAAAGGGACGTACATCATTTGAATTCCTTTTATGGATTTATTTGATTTTTTTTTATTTTAGATACATGTATTATATAACCCTTGGTAAGAAATGTTGATATGAATTTGCATTGTATATATGGAACAATATATTTGGTTTTATAGTTGTATAATTGTTGTGTATATCAATTGATATGTTTAATTATGATGAAATTATGTATGTGAAAAGTGTGTATGAACTAAACACATTAAA
The DNA here is from genome assembly GCF_040938575.1 of Ambystoma mexicanum. Taxonomy (NCBI): domain Eukaryota; kingdom Metazoa; phylum Chordata; class Amphibia; order Caudata; family Ambystomatidae; genus Ambystoma; species Ambystoma mexicanum. The sequence goes on from NC_090934.1 coordinate 1,069,677,405, forward strand.
AAGTTTAAAAAATAAAACGTTGTCTAGTGACTACTTTTTCCAAGATTTTGACAATAAATCAGAGGTTTGTAATGGGCCGGTAGTTGACAAGGTTGTCTGGTTCTAGAGTCATTTTTTCAATAGAGGTTGTATGAGACTATTCTTGAGGATGGCGGTGTGTGACTCTTCAGTGAAAGAGGCATTAATGATGCTCAGGAGTGCATTGAGTGCGGGGCCCCTCAATGGTTTAATGATGGAGGCCGGGATGATATCGTCAGAGTAGGAAGTAGGTTTGAGGGAGGGGATTGTTTTTAAGCGGCCTGAGGGAGGGATATGATATGAAACGATGTGATATGCCATTTATAAAACGCCTATACAAAAGTGTTTCAAGGCGCCACGAGGCATGGGAGGGGGAACAGAGGGAAGATAATGATCCTACTAGGCCAGGTGTCATTCAGATCGCGCAGGTGCATGGGAAGGGGGAAGGGGAGATTGCGGGGGGGAAGGGACAGTGCAGTACATGGGATAATAGAATAAATAACAATAAGTAAAGTACGGCCAGAAGGTGGCAGTTCAACAGTAAGTGCAGAAATCAGGAGTCGAGTGCGTGCTGGTAGTGGGACTGTAGAGATACAGAAAACAGCCCCAAGGACGGCGGTTGCCAGGAAGGCAGTGCAGGTGTGAGTGACTGGCGGGGGAGGGACCTGGGCCCGAGATCAGGAGACAGGAGGGAATTTGGTCCAAAGGGATAGCGTGGACCGTGGGGTGCAGGGGTGGCATAATGCTGTGGGAGCTTGATTCGATGATCTGTCGAAATGTGTCTATTTTTTTAATAAAAAAGTTGTTGATTCTGTCTAATTTGTCCTGAGTTGTTGGCACCTCATGGTCGGGTGAGAGTTTGGTACAATGCTTTACTCCTTTAAAGAGGGCTTTGCACCTGTTAGAGGCTGTCGCAATAGTGGTCAAGTTAGAATGCAACGTGTTCATCTGGACAGCCTAGACAGAGAATGTAGTTGGTGACCGTGTCATTGCAGCTTAGAGGTCAAGGAAGATGAGGAGACATGAGTTGCCCTTATTCATGATCTTGAGGGTATCATCCACCACCTGCTTGGAGGCTGCCTCAATGCTACGCTTGGTGTAGAACCCTGAATAATAGACGTTTAGGGGCTGTCGTTGTTCGATTATGGCGAGTAGTCAATAAATCAGAGGTTTGTAATGGGCTGGTAGTTGGCCAGGTTTTCTGGGTCTAGAGTCATTTTTTCAATAGAGTTTGTATGAGACTAGATTTCAGGATGTCTGTGCATGACTCTTCAGTGAAAGAGGAATTAATGATGCTGAGGAGTGCATTGAGCGCTGGGCACATTAATATTTTAAGGGCCCATCAATTGTTTCATGATGGAGGCCGGAATGAAATCATCAGAGTAGGAAGTAGATTTGAGGGAGGTGATTGTTTTTAAGAGGTCTGAGGGAGAGAATTTAGTCCAGAGGAGCAGTGTGCACCATGGAGTGCAGGATCATGCTGTGGGAGCTTGATTCAATGATCCGTCAGATTGTGTCTATTATTTTAATAAAAAAAGTTGTTGATTCTGGCTCATTTTTCCTGATTTGCTGGCACCTTGGGGTCGGGTGAGGGTTTGGTACAATGCTTTAATCCTTCAAAGAGGGCTTTGCTCTTGTTAGATGTTGTTGCAATGGCGCTGGTGGAGTAGTGAGCAGTTTTGGCCTCAGTAATCAGAATGCCACAGTTAGCACAGACAGATTTGAGGTTGGTGAGATCTCCAGTGATAGGGTTTCTCTAGAGCTCTAATTGAGTATTTGTTGGAGGTGAGCTTGGACGTGTACCAAGGGGCGATGAGTTGGTCTTAGCGGGGCTGGTTTCTAGGAGGACCGAGGCATTCCTTGTGGTGGGGAAGTTTACACATTTTGCTTCAAGCTCATTGTTCAGGAAGAGTGGCACTGATTGAGGAGCGGTGAGCCTGAGCTTTGTTGATCCTGGTCGAGTAAGTTAATGTAGAGAGTAATAACAAGGGAGAACATCCACTTTCATTTGCATTATGTAAAAAGGTATCCAAGTGATAATCTATATACCAAACAATCACTCCCTCGTGCCCCCGCAGATCTTTAGTGAGTGGTGATTTCACCCCAGATTCAAAGCACAGGGCCAACGAATCTTAAACTGACACTTGCATGTTCTAAAGAGATAACAAATACCTTGTTTTCATCTGCAAAGTGTTACTTGTAACACATTGCAATTGTAATTGTGTTACTTGCAGTAACACATTTGTTATAGGTGAACGCAACACTACAACGATCAGAATGGAAATAAAGAAGACCAGACCGGATAAAATACTCTAACACGGCATCGATTAACTTAATATTTATGCAAGCAGAGGCAGTACAGGCCATAATTCTGATGCCAAATCTGCCAGAAATGTCTTTATTTACACAATGTCTGGTCAGTTTTTGATTTGTTTGCTTTATGGAGGGAAACGCCAACCCTATATACCCCATTCTTTATTAATTCTCTCCTCTTTGCCCTCTACTTTTATTTTGCACTTAGCAGCATAATTATGACATGTCACCAACAGAGGCTGGGTGCCAGGCCACGCCTGTCCAATGAGAAGCACGAAATACTAGCGTAAAAGATGAAATGCAAAGCTCAGAGTGATGTCGGCCAGCTCCAAAGACCAGCTCCAAAGGCCAGCTCCAAAGGCCTGCACACAAGGCCTCTGAAGATCATCTCAAAAACCAACTAGATGATGTTATTGGCTCTGTAAATCTCTCCCTCCTCCTACTCCTCGACCTTTCGGCTGCCTTCGATCTTGTCGACCACCAGAATCTCTGGCATCACCTAACGTCATCTGTTCACTTCTCCCTTGATGCCGTCAAATGGATCGCTTCCTTACAGGCCAACAGAACCTCTAGAGTCTTCGTTTGCAATGCTTCTGCTCCACCTGCACCAATCTCCTGCTGCATCCCTCAAGGCTCTTGTGTTTCTCCCACCCTCTACAATGTCTATATGAAGCCCTATTTGATCACCTTGACTCTCTTAGCATCTCTTACACTAACTATGCCAACAACACCCAAATTCTCATCCCGCTCTCTGGTGATCACACCCAGGAATCTCTCAAAGTGAACACTAACTACGAAACTATTCAAAACTGTAAGTCCTCGCCTTGCCTCTGCTTGAATGATGAGGAAACAGAGCTGCTTCTCATCAGATCTCCAGCCGCCTTGACAAACTTCACAATGTCTTCAATCACTTTCTCATTGATGGCCACAGAATCCCTGTCACCTCCTCTGTAAAAACCCCACAATCAATATGCCACGGAAAGTGAATTGCCTCGTCTCATCTTCAGCCTATGTCACAAAGCCCATTGACTCAAGCCAGCCTTTCTTCTCCATGGAAAATCACCTAGCCATCGCCCAGGCTCCAATCGGATCCAAACTGGATTACTGCAAATCACTACTTTGTGGCACTACTGAAAACTCCAAGTCATTCAGAACAATGCTCTAAAGGAGCACTGGACTTAGGAAAATACGACCACATCTCTGATGCTAGAAGAGCTGCGCCACCGGCTCCCTGTCAGAGAAAAAATCAAGTTAAGATTTCTTTCAATCACCCACCGATGCCTCTCAAACAACTCACTTTCATACCCAACTCAAAGACTCAAGAGACACACTCTGGCCAGGGCTCTTCAATCAGCTCACATCCAATGCCTCACCATACCAAGACTCAACTGCAAAAGAGCAGGTGTCTCAAGCTTCCCAGTCCATGCCACCATGCTTTGGAACAACCTTCCCCTCCCTTTGCGGAGTGAACCCACTATCGCCTGTTCAGGAAGAAACTCAAAAGCCACCTGTTCAATTGATCTTGACCCTCAATCCTGTTCACCCGTATCTGTGTAAACTTCTCTATGTAACAAGTGCCTAAATACCCCGCTTGGTTTTGTGCGATTCTATAAATGAAATAATAAATAAATACATAAATACATTTCAGTGCATCGGAAGACTCACTTTAAAACCATTTTTCAAAGGCAGGAGGGTGCCAGAAGGAAACCTTCTCAGTAGAGGGGTGTTAGAGTGTGAGTAACTCTAGGTGGTAGTATCTCCTTGTCAGCACCACTCAAACAAGTAAGGTCACAGACTTGAGCCCCTACTTTGTGAGGGTCAAAAAGTGACAGCTCTCAGGTTAGGAAGATCTAAGAGTCAGACCCTCTTGGAGGATCTCCGGTTCAAATTCCTACATTTCCTCCAGAGTGAAACCTTAAAACGAGAAACACTGTGAGACCCAGAGCCACCAGCTATGCGTGTTTCAAAACCCTCGCATTAGAGGATCAAAATGTGAGCACCCTTCAAATAAAAAGGGTCCCTAGGTCAGAGCCAGTGACATGCAGGGCTTCCATCCAAACCAGTGTAAGTAGAAGGGAATCCAAATCAGGCTGGCTCTGACAACACTCTGTGCAAGGGGACATGCAACAGGAACACAACCCTCAAAATGCGTCGTGGGAAAAAAGGAACCAGTGTTTGACGTATCTGAGGACAGGGATACATTTTCTCACCGTTTTGTACAGCTGGGACACATGCACTGAATAGACAGCATTCTAAAATGACTAACACAACAAATAATTCTTCTCATTTGTATTGTTTGTGCGAACATATTTGTGCACTTGAATTCAAACTCTGACTGTTATAGGTGCTCAAAAACACATAGAACCTATTTTTGCACTCCCCCTTATCACAACGTTATCACCTACTTTACTTTACTTTGCTTTAATTACTTATATAGAGCGACCACTGACCCGGAGGCTTGAGGGCGCTAAACAAACAATAACATGGACTAACAAACACCATAACATTGTGCAGGAGAAATATCACAGATGCAGTCGGTAGTATGCAGGAGAATATTTAGTTAAACAGTAGGGTCTTCAGTCTCTTTCTGAAAGCCGTAGTAGAAGTCTCTTCTCTTAACTTAATGGGTAATCCAGTCCATAAAACTAGTGCTGCTGCATAGAAGGCTCAATTTTTCACCTGCGTCAGCCTGCAAGTAGGGATCCTAAATTGAGAGCAGTTGTTGGATCTTCAGTTATATTTACAGATTTTTAGCATCAGTTTGTCAGCGAGGTATTTTGGCCCAGCATTTTTCAAACAGTTATGCGTTATCACCATCAGTCAGAAGCATATTCTCTCCTTGATTGGAAGCCAGTGTAGGTCCCTTCTTGCATCTGAGATGTGGTCCCTTTTTCTTCGGTCTATAATGACTCTAACTGCATTATTCTGCATGACCTGCAGTCTATTAATCTCGCAGTTGGGTAAACCCATCAATAGACTGCTACAGTAGTCAATTTGTGATCCCATAAGAGCACATACTAGAGTTTCCCAGCTTGCTCTGGAGAGAAAGGGTCAAGCATGTGACAGAAGTTTAATATAGTATGCTGCTGAGGCTATCAGACTGCTGACCTGTGCTTTCATGTTCAGGCTGCAATCCAGATAGACCCCTAGCATTTTGACCTTCTTTTTGATCTCAATAGTACAATTGTCGATCTGTAGTTGGGCGTACCATTCTTCTAATTTACCTGTGTTGGCTTCGGTTCCCACAAGCATCATCTTTGTCTTACTTGTGTTGAGTAAGAGGCCATTGGAACAAATCCAATTTTGGATTAGGCCATAAATCCTATTGATATTTTCTTCATCTTCTGCAAAGACACCAGTGAGAGGGATGAGACATTGAGTGTCATCAGCGTAATTAGTAAACTCAATATCAAGATTATCCAGAAAATCCAAAAGCGGCACCGTAAAAATATTATAGAATGTACAGAACATTCATGCGTTTTTCTGTGTTACCGGGTGGGTTAATCACGTCAATAGAGAAGGAGAGAGCCCCCAGACATGAACCGGAAAGTGGTCTCCCCTCATGTATAGCCGACACTCATAACAGGCTGATGCTCATTCATTTTTCTCACATTGTGCCACTCAACTTATCGTGTAGCTTATTTGCGTATCAGTAATGCTCCATAAGGTGGCTTAAAAGCGCTGAACGTATTTGCTGTAACAGAGAGAACATAACATAGAATCTACTTCATTGTAATATATTGGGTTTGTGGCAGCAATGTTGGTGCAGGCATGTAAACAGAAGGCCATGGCTTGGTACAGCAAGGCCTATGTACGCAGTGTGCCATTCCTAACTACTGAGGTTGTCACACTGTACATCAAGTAAATGTACATATATAACAAATGGCAAATGTGTTAATCAAGTTGGCTGTTTCTGTGGCTACCATTAAAAAAAACTGTCTTTATTGTATCTGCAAGAAACTGGTATTCTGCATGGGAGCCATGCTAATGTATAACTCAGTGACACGCTAGGAGGTGCAGGTGTACCTGTTAACTTGTCGTGAGACAACACTGGGTATCTCTGCTGCTGCCTTATGAAAAGCTTTTGTTTCCAAAGCGATATACTGATTAAGTGTTTACTGAATATCACATTATTCATACTTTTTTGAAAACTGCTTTCATTGTTAGTTCAAGGACATGCACCCCAAAAACAAACACCTAGTACATTAAGACCCAGGCACCCCTGCCATTCTGGTACACTCAAGAACTCAATCTCGACCAACGAATCATCAGAAAAGAATAAAAGAGTTGGTGAAAATCTGCAGTGCATGCGACTTCGCCCTGCTCAAGGACCTTTGTGCTACACGATTGATTAACAGGCGACTGATTAACACTGTAAAGGCCAACTACTACCAAAACACCATAGCCAAGGCCAAGAATGAAACCAGAGCCCTCTTCAAAGCCATCAAGCACTACATCAACTCTCTGCCCGACCCACCCATAGTACACTCCATCGAAAAATCCAGCACCATCAACTCTTTCTTCGTCAACAAGATCAACATGATCCGCCAACACATGGACACCAATTCCACAACTGACAGCACACTATTGAGGCTGAGAGTCTGTGTACCGAAGGTCGACCCAAAGCCTGTATTATCTGCCATCTTTATTTCTCTCCTTCCACAAAACAACTTCCCCTTTCCCTATCCCTCTCCTTCCTCCCCGCTCCCAGGTGCCCTCCCCCTTACGTGTCCTTCCCCTTAAAGGTCCCACACCTATTTCAACTCCACAACATCTCCCCACTACTTATGATGAAGCCCATCAGGCTCATATTTATTCAATCAGCCGTGAGGGTTTCCAAATGACCTGGTGGGGTCAGCTGGGGGATTTGCGAGTCCCCCCAGATCCCTTTTAGTCGGTTTTGGCCAGGTATTCCACTGGCCATTCCACCGGTCCCTCCTCTGGCTCTCTCTCTCGTCTTCATTTGTTCTTCATATCCTCTTGGTAGCTCCATGGTTTCAGTGTCCGATGTGTGCAGTCTTCAGAGGAAGGAGGTGTTTCGAGTTGTGTCCCACCAGTCCCTTGCTGCCGTAAACATGGACCCTTTGACTTCTGTCACTTGAAATGGGTCAGGGTCGTGTCTTCCTCTGCTGTCTCTGATGGACCAAAACTTGTTCTCCAACAGGCAGCTGTGGCTCCCTCACTCCTCTTTGTTGATTGGTCCATATCTTAGCTTTCCTTTTCCTCTCTGCATCTCTTTCTGGGATCTCAGTGTCCTGTTCCCCTGTGTAGTCTTCGAATTGCAAAAGGGGGGTTTGTATTGAATCATTATTTACATTGGAATCTTCCTGGTAGCCTGAGGAGGGGTATTCCTGTAGCTTCTCAGCATCTGGCACAAGGCTTGGGGAAATGACACTTGATCGACGAGGGCTTCTGCTGGGTTTGCTTGATGGTGCACATAAATCGTTCCACCATCCCGTTGGCTTGGGGCCAGAGCAGTGTGATCTTCTGGTGCTGGAAGCAGAGATGGGCTGCAAACTTCTTGAAGTCCTGCCTTGGAACGGGGGTCCATTGTCCGTTTTCACTATGTTTGGTAGGCCCCACTCACTGAATAGTTCATCTAGAACCCCCACCACACTGTGGAAAACTGTGGACTGTACTAGCTTCACCACTGGGAACCGTGAATATTCATCCATGGCCACTAGATTCCCATAGAAGTCCATTGCCACTCATTGCCAGGGACCCTTGGGAAGCAACACAATCCACAGGGGGCACAGTGCTGTGGTTGCTTCTGCCCTCTGACAGGCCTGGCAGTGTGTTAGTATGTCACTCACCACTGTATCCATGTAGGGGAACCATACATGATTGCACAGTATCTTTTTTGTGTTTGCCAGTCCCCGGTGAAGCTCATGCGACAGGTTGACAACAGTCTTTCACTGGGATTTGGGTACTACCAGACAGCTCCCTCTCAATAGAATCCCAAGCTCAATGGTGGCTAGCTCCCCTTGTACCTTAGCCATCCTTTCTATCTCAATCATTTCCACCTCTTTGCTCTTCTGCAACCCCTTTCAATGGTTCTTCCATTTGTTTGTGTTGGTGATCTGCATTGCAGCCTTAATGGTGGTATTGTGTCTGTTCTTGTCCGTGAATGTTGCTAGGGTGAGCGTTGGAGGCAGCATGTTCTCTGATATGTATTGGATGGAGTGTTCAGCCTCTCCCTCCAAAGTGTCCGTTGCTTGTCCTTCTGGGTGTCTGGATAGGTAGTCTGATGGAAAATGTGGAAGTCGCACTCCTGGAGCCTGATGGCCCATCTCTCTATGTGCAGGGCATCCTGGTCTCGGGCTAATGTATAGGGATAGCAGAGCCTGGTGGTCCGTGACATGAGTAAAATGCTACCCGATGACAAAATGGTGGAACTTTTCACAGGCCCACAATGCCGACAAACTCTCTCTCTCGGCCTGTGAGTATGCCCTCTCGGTGGCTGATAGGGCTCTGCTGGCGGTGGCAACTAACTGTTGTCTGGGCTGCTGTACAGATTCACTCTGGGCGAAGATTGCTGCCAGCCCTACAGGGCTGGCATCTACTGTTATTTCTGTGTCCCACTTGAGGTCACAGTATGCCAGTCTGCGGCTGGTGACAAGTTTATCTTTAATGGTTTGAGACGTTTCCCTGCACTCGCTACCTCATTCAAATATGACATCTTTTTGTTAGCAGCTTCCTCAGGTGGTCTGTAAGCGTGGTGTAGTTGGGGAGGTATCACAATTGCACTTATCTTGTCCGGGTCAGCTGTCATACCTTGGTCTGAATAGATGTGCTCAAAGAATTTCAAGTTGGGCTTGTTAATGTCACATTTGGCCCCATTAAGGGTGAGGCCTGCTGCGTGCAGGATTTCACATATCTGCAGTAGTGCTCTGTCGTGTTGATCCTGGGATATGCCGAACACCAAGATATCATCACTATAGTTAAAGGCAGCCATCATTGGTGCGATCATCCTGCGGATGGTGTCCTGGAATATCCTTGCATCTTAGGATATCCCAAGGTTTAGCCATTTGTAACGGAAGAACCCCTCGTGGGTTGCAAACATTGTGATGGGCCTGGGGTCAAGGTGGATAACAAGCTGATTATAATCCTGGTTGAGGTTGAGCTTTGAGAATCGAATGGCCTGTTTAAGCCTAATAATGATGTCCTCTATTCTCGGACCAGGATGTCCCTCTCTCTGGATTGCAGTGTTTGGTATGTGCATGTCGACGCTGAGTCTTAGTCATCTGTTATCTTTCGGCACTACCACCAGCGGCGATACCCATGGTGTCGGGCCACCCACTCTCTCGTTTATGTCATTGTCGAGGAGTAGTTGCAGCTCTCGGGACACCTGCTCTTATTGGTAGAACCCTACTCTGCATGGGTGTTGGAGCACCCGAGTCACTGTCAGGTCTATGTGGAGAGTGATTACTGAGTTTTTTAGCATGCCCATGCGCTCAAATAGTGCTGGGAATATAGTTTTAATTCTCTGGAGTGTCATCTCCTAGTCTGTCACCATGTTCACCTAATTCTCTCCGGCCGGGAGTCCCTGTACCACCTTGGATTGGTCGCATTGGATGTTTATGAGGGCCAGGGCACGTGCGGTACAGTAGCTCAGCAGGCATCTGCATGTTGTGGGACTCTGTATCGTATGTATTGTTGCAGATATGATGAGCCCTTTATGGTATAGGTCACATCAGAACTGTCCTGTTGACTGGAGCAGATGTGCCAGCCCCCAATGGAATATTCTCGCATAGCCGGGGGACAGCGGGTAGAGGTCCCTTATCATCTGGTGGAGGTTTGCATACATCACATTGATGATGGCTCCTGTCTCAACAATAAATTGGTGATTCAACCCTCCTATCTGGATGATCACTCTTTGGGCTGTGCCATCATCAGCCTCTGCACTGATCAGTCGTACGTACTCCCTACTGTACGGTCATGTTGAGCGTAGCCCTCCTGAGCATACGCGTCTTCATCTCGATCAGAGGGTGGTTTCTCATACGGGTCCCTGATGTAGCCTGTATCATATGTTTCAGGGTGGCATGCATAGAGCTCTTCTTGCCAATATGGCGAAGTTTGCAGGGTAAGGTCCTTCATTACTCTGATAAACCTGGTCTGGGTTTGAATCACCACTATGTGCCCACTTTGTGGTAGTCTCTGAAAGTTCTGCTCTGGGTACATCCTGGTGTTGAACCCCTGGGGTGGTTCTTGGTGCCCTGCTGATCCTGTCACCATAGGGGGTGTGTAGCCTGGGAGGGCCGGGGCCTTATCCTTTAACATTGCCTTAAATTGGTTTTCTCGGCCGCACTGCATGCACATCTGCCCTAGGGCTGGGCACTGTCCCTGATGGCGAAAATCGGATCTGCATCTCTACCTCTGTTTTTCTCCTTGGTGTCTCTGGTATGGGCCACCTTGTCCTAGCCTGAGCAGACTACCCTGATTCCTCAAACCTGTTGTCGACATGGTCAGTAGTGCAGCCACACTGTCCGATTTCCTAGGATTCTCGATGGTGGCAGCTTGCACGTGTACCCTCTTGTACACCCTGGCAAGATCTAAGATTTCTGGTAGCTACAGTGTTGGTTCCAGCAGGTGCTTTCAAAACACAGATGATGTGCACCCCTCTATGATTCTGAGATGGATAGCTTCCTCATCTGAGAAATTTGCAAAGTCACAGTAAGTTATTTTCCTTTGGAGTGGGAAAAAAAACTCCCCTGTTGTCTCATGGGGCAGTTGGGCACATTGCTTGAATGAGTACCTGTCATAGTCTCAGTTGGTCAGCATGATTAGTTTTCTGTTCACCACTTCAATCATCATTGCATATGTGGTTTTCTCTTGGGGTGGAATTGTCTTTATGTTGCCTTTTATTTCTTTTTCTTCAAGGTTGGTAAAGATGTCAGGCATGTTAGGTGAGTCTTGGTCACCCGCTGCACTTATCAAGTCATTGAATTCCTCCATCCATTCTTCTCACCTTTGGCCTCGGTCATATCAAGATTGTAGAGAGAACGGTCCTGGTCTTCATTAGAATGTTGCTCTCGATGATATGCCTGCCATGACGCCTGCTGTTGCCCCTGTCCCCAACCGGGCCCCCGGGTCAGCGGTTGCTTGTGTGATGTCCACCATCTCCTCTTGTGGGTTGGTATCTGTTTCTGCTGATTTCCTTCGTATTACTGCCTTTCCCTTCTGCCAATTGTTCTCAGTATTGCTGTGAGCCTGTTGTTATGATGCGGGCACTGGAGCTCCCCTCCAGGCCACACAATACAAGTGCCTGGTGCGTTGGGCTTGTCCTGCACTTCACCTTTGCTTTCTGGAGTAGATTGCCATGAAGTGCTGGCCCCCTTCTCAGCCCAGGTGGTTTGCTGGTATATTGCACGGTGGTTCTTACCGTTACAACCATTGTTTTTTTCTGTCGCTGTTACTATTAATGTCCCCCTTTCTTTTTCTTTTTTCTTTCTATGAGTTCCATACACTGTCCTGGTTCTTCCTTCGTTCTTTTTGTTTTGTTTTTCCATGGTGTCCATCTATACGTGGCTGCTGTGCCTTATCCTTGACCTTCCTAGTTATGTATTGTCCCTTTGTGAGTTGTTTTGTATTTTTTGTTTCCTTCACCCCCTATGTCTGTGGGGGTCCTGCTCCTCGGCTCCCATTATTTTCCTTGTGCCCCTCCTCCATGTGAGAGCAGCTGGTCCCTGCTCCTGGTGCACGTTTCGTGCAAGGTGAAGGTCTCATTCTTGCTTGTGTGCCCCTCCGCACCACAAATCGGCTCCTCACCTTTACGAGCGGTCTCCTTACAGCGCAGCTCTGTGTGGGTGGAGCAGCCCGCTGCACCGCCCATGCATCCCTGTCGGTTCCAACATTGGGGGGCACCCCTGTCCGCAGTTGGAATGTGTGTGCTGTGAATGCACCATCCTCTTACTGTGCCATACTCCGTCCAATCGCTTTGGCTAGTGAGGTGCATCCCAACAAGTAAGCATAGGCAGCTCGTCTCCAGTTGCTGGGTCTCAGACTCTGTGTACCAAAGGACGACACAGAGCCCATATTATCTGCCACTATCTTTATTTCTGTCCTTCCACAAACCAACTTCTCCTTTCCCCATCCTTTCCCTTCCTCTCTGCTCCCACGTACCCTCCCTACACACGTGTACTTCCCCTTAAAGGTCCCACACTTATTTCAACTCCACAACACCCACTACACATCCCATCTTGCAAAACCACTACTACCAAAACAACACTAACTATGGAACACCTCACTGCCACCCTAGCATCCCTCAAGGCCACTTTGTATGTGGATGACATCCTCCCTGATTCGTTACTCAAGACTCTCACAACTGAATCACTTCTCCCACCTGACAATCATCAACAGCTCTCTAACTCAAGGCACCTTCCCCTGGACCCTCCAGACCAGACAAATCCTCCCGCTTCTTGAGAGACCAACACTAGACAATGACGATCTCAGCAACTACCACCCCCTTACCCATCTTACCTTTCTAGGTAAAATCCTTGAGAAAGCAGTATCCACAAAACTCCTCCAACACATCTAAGTCAATAACCTACTTCCTTCAGTCCTACTAATCGGCTTCAGACCGAGATGCAGCACAGAAACGGCTACCATCAAGGTGATCCACAATGCCCTTCAAATCCTTGATGATGGCCATCCGTGCCTCCTAGTTCTCCTTGACCTCTCAGCAGAATTTGACACAGTGGACCACCAGACACTCACCGATTATCTTCATCGCTGCGTGGTGATCAGCAAGACAGTCCTCAGCTGGTTCAAATCCTACCTTGCCGACCGCCAAAAGTTTGTAAAAATTGATTCTTGCAGATCACCAACTCTACCATCACCTGTGGAGTCTCGCAAGGATCCATCCTATCCCCCGTGATCTTCAATCTTTATATGAAACCACTCTGAACCCTCCTCTCCCCACACAACATCCAAATTCACCAATAAGCAGATGACACACAGATCTACCTCATGATGGCTTCCATCAAAGACATCCACAGGCTCAAGGCCTTCCTTATATTGATCCAGTTCTGGATTTCCAGTGCTTACCTGAAGCTCAATCCCTAAAAGACCAAATTCCTACTGCTGACCAACAGCACTGAACACACTGACATCCAGACTTGGCTATCTCCTATGAATCTCGAAACAGTCATCCCACCGCTGGACCCCTGTGCCAGGTCTGATGGGTTCAACATCGACAGACACCTCACGTACAAACAGCACATAGCAACAAAGACACAAACAGCCTGGTACCAACTTTCTCTCCTGCAAAAAATCAAGCCCTTCATCCCAGAAAACTACTTCAGATCTGCTATACAAGCCCTGTTTCTACCTAGATGTTGGCCATGCTCTTTTCGAAGGCCTTCAGGTGACTACCCTGGAACCCCTGCAATGTGTCCTGTATAATGCAGCAAGACTCATTAAAGGACTCCACAAATTCAACCACATCATCCCGACCCTCATCAAATTGCACTGACTTCCACTGCAAGCCTGTATCATCTTCAAATCCTGTTGCATCATCTACAAGGCTGTCATCCTAAAGTCCCCAAGCCATCTAACTGAGAAACTCAGCAGCTCAGGAGGCCTGTGATCCACCAAAAGTAAGCCAATGTGCCGATTTGAATTATGACAGTGCAGGAGGAAAAGAACCCAAAGACAGGCCTTCTCTGTCTACACTCCAAGACTCTAGAGGCTCCTCCCAGTCAACATCATACTTGCCCCATCTCTTCTACACTTCAGGAAAGAGCTCAAGACCTTCCTCTTCAAGGAATGGCTCCTCCTTAACTCCTAGGGTCACACACCCTGCACTCTCTACCATACCTGAGACTCTCTGATCTGCACCCCACTGTCATCCCCCCATGCTGCTAATTTCCCACCCTCCCCTGTCAACTCCCTGCTCCTTTTTTTCTCTGCTTCCATCACTGTGTTCTTCCCCCTATTATTGTAAAGTGCTCTGTTGCTTCCTGAAGCTAGGTCTGCATTCAATAAATACCCTAATAATAATAATAATAATAATAATAATGACCAAGAGCAAAACACAATGGCAGAAGATCACTGAGCAAAACATCCTTGTAAATCTGGGGAAATCAATTTAGAAATGAGCTAGATAAATTCAAGGCAAAAATGCTGAGGATACTGATGCGGATGCCTAAAACTCTGCCCTATGAATATATATTATTGGAATGAGAGTTAACTAGTGTAAGAAGTAGAGTGCAACTGTCAACAGTCTTGTTATATGTTAAATTGACTCAGCTAGCTAATAAAACTTTTATGGTGCGAATGATGGAGCAATATGATATGATCGATACCAAAACTGATTTTGCAACGATAGATAGATGGAGATCAATCTACCTCAAATGGATTAATCATGAGGGTTTTTACTGGCTGCGAAACTCTGTGGCCCAGATAAAACGCAAATTGAAAAAACTGATGTGCGATTTTGATCGAGAACAAAGAATAATGAATCTGGCAACTAAATCCAACAGTGGGGTATTTGTAGAGCATTTGGGCGTTTAGAGAGACTAAACCTAACTATCAATTGGCGTATCCTGATTGCTCCACTATCCGCTGGTATTTGTTGTTTAAATGTAACTCTTGCAATGTCATGGAAATACTAGCACCAAAGGTGGGCATTCCACGAGATACCAGGTCTTGTCGTCTCTGTGGAATAAATACTTTAGAATCGGCATACCACATAATATGTGAGTGTGAAAGTTTAGACAAACTACATAGAGAATCTTTGATGGCCTATGATAATTCAATGTATACTTTTAATGTGCATATTGCGTGGAAGAAGTTGTTAGATGGGAATGACTTGAATTTAATTTTTTATTTGATGAAATTTTATGTGATGATTTTAGATATTTTAAAAGAATTATCGAAAGATATTTTATATTATTAAATGAGTGTGGATTTCTATGAAGTGTTTTTACGATGGAAATGTTTACGAAGTGATGTGCTCAAATATGTAAATATGTAAAACTTTTATTGTTGTATGCATATTATATTATGAAATAAAATAAAGAAATAATCAGATTAATAAGTCACATTCTTACTTCATGCAAATTTATAATCAAACATTACGTGAAATATTATCTGCATTTAGCTGATGGCCTATATGATATACAGGGTGAAGTATTTTGGACTAAACAGCTTATCTGGCTGTAGCTTGACTAGAGCAATTGCACTGGTCAAGGTTTGGCAGACCTTTTTGATGGAACTAAGTAGTCTGGTTGGAAATTGTAACTAATTTGTCATCTGCACCATGCCTGGTTACGTAGGTGGGACAATGTTGTATGAAGTATGCTATGCATTACTGTGAAATACTAAATAAGGGCTGACAAGTAGTCCGGTTAACCGTGTAAGTTGTAAGGTCAAAGATGTATAGAGACCAACATTTGCAATACGTTTTATGGGTGGATTGTTTAAATGTTTTTTTGAAAGAATTTATGTTGATAATTATTGAATGTGATTGACTTTTTTATAATTGATTTTATTGTTGTTTTTTGATAAATCTGATTAAAGTTCATAATGAAGTAGAACACAATAAAATAAAATTGTTGGGTTGGAATGGCAGGGCATCTTTAAACAGATTTGTGGTGTGTGTCAGTGGTGTGAGCTGGACTGTGGGGCTGTTGTGAGGATTTTAAATGGGTGATAAAGGGGGAGTGTCAATGTGTAGAAGAGTGTTGGGGCGGAGTGTGGTGTTGTGTGTGTGTGGGAATGGTGTGCTTGGTTTGGTAAATTCTACACCTGGGTGTGGTGCGACATATGGGGGATGAAGGAGCTTGGTTCTGGTTAGGTAGTCTGTCATTTGTTTCATGTTTGGGTTTTGTCTGAGTACATTTTGCTTGGCCTCAATGTGAATGTTGGTAGAGGTGTTGGGATGGTAGTTTGATTTCGCAAGTGTGGTTTGTGTAGATTGTGATAACATCCTATTATAGTTGGAATTTTGGTGGCAAACATTGTTAGCGTGGGTTGGTTGGCCTTGTATAGGATCAATGCTATGGCTAGAAGTGGATGGTGATAGGGGTGGTATAATCTGGTTTCATGTGTCCTTTCAGTGTGATGATTGATTGCTGTTTGGTAAGAGAGCAGTTGTTCATAACGAGGAAGAGTGACTTTCCCAATTATATATGTGATAGAAGAATAGTAGGATGTGTGTTACTTTTTTGGGATTATTTTGTATGATAGGTATTATAGATATTGCAGTAGGTGGTGTCTGGGTTTGTTTGAAGGAAATATTTTCAGTTGTTTTTGGACGGTTATTGTAGAGTTCGAGCATGGGTGGCAGTGGGAGATGGACATGGTGGCAGTTATGGGGAGAGAGAGGAGTAAAGGATTGGGAGGTATGGTACAGGATAATACAAAGGAGAAAACAAACATATTACCTTGGTTTAATAGCAAGTGGCAAGCCAGACGAACATGCCAAGAGGAAATGGAGATCTACAATAATGTTGGCCTGTACCTTCTGTCCTTAACTTGACACCCAGAGGCAAGACACCCCTTAATGAGTTTCTTAATAAAGGTTGCCATGGGTGACATGATGAGCCCTGGTTCGTTCTTGTGGCTCATCTGACCTCTGCAGGTAGCCTCAGGGAATTGAAATGAGTGCCTCTGTTGGTATTGGGCAGAGATCCGTCTTCATCTCAGTACAGTTGGGGCCCCTTCCAGAGGCGTAGACAGGGCAGGGCCTGAGTGGGCAAGGCCGACCAAAAATCTGTAAATACCCACTCAACAGCACTGTGTTGGCATTTAGAGATGGCATGTCACTGCGGTGGGCCTAACTACATTGGCTTCAGGTCCCACTTGTTAGGCAATCCTGGCTACATCTCTGGCTACTTCTGAGGATGGAAAGACCCTTTAAAGATGGTAGGTCAGGGGTTATGTGATCACCCTGTTGATTGGCCCTGGTGTGTTCTTTGGCTCGCCAGACCTCTGCAGGCAGCCTCAGGCAGCTGGAATGAGTGCCTCTGGTAGTGCTCCAGTGAAAGCTGGAGGGATCCTGAGATGAAGTACAACAAGCATGTAGGTAGAAAATTAAATGTTGCAAAGTGTCAGAGAACATGTTTGCAGGGCAAAGCTCTTTGTTAAAAAAAAAGGTATAGGTTGTTATTGGTCTTAATTGGGAGCTGCACGGGTGCCAATCGGGAATCCCTATACCTAGAATTTCAAATGTTAAATGGAAAGGCAATATTACAAAGACATGCCGTCACAATGACAGAGCTCCACATTTAATAGTAGATCCGAAAACTCCTCTGTATGTGGGAACATTTAAATGGGATCCCTACTTATGGCCAACTCAATCAACCATTAAACATTTTTGAGTTTCGCACCAGGTGGCCTGTCTGTGGAAATTCTTAAAGTGAATCTGTGCTCGTGGGTCCCCTTATTGCATTACCTTTTCACGCTGGTATGCGATGCATATACGATCCCCCCAAGTGATGGCAGGGGGGGGTATTCTGATAACCCTTCAAAAAGGGGACTTGTTAAAACCATGCAGCGCACAGTTTATTAGAACTCTTGGATATTCAAGGGGGGAGTGCTGTCAAGGAGCCTTCTCCAAGGAATACATGCATGTGCAGTAGCCCAGAGACTGGACCTCTGGATCCCATATGGGCGGGTTCGAAAATATCTCACGTATGCACCAAAAACTGTTTTACCATTTCTTATTTGCAAAGTCTGAGACCAGGATAAAAAATGACCACTAAGTGGAGTTTGCCAATTTATCAAAGGCTTGCAACATCATTAATTGGAAGAAACTAGACACATTTGAATATGTGGGGGCTACAATAATATCCCTCTAAACTGAAATCGGGGTTAGGGTTTAACAGTTCCAAGCAAATAATACACAGAAAATGTATTGGAAGGGTCCTGGACCAGGTTGCCTTTTGTCATCTCTTCTATGTTATGTTTATTTATCAGGTTTATTTCAAGTTCTTCTTAAGTCAAGCTGTTTTACACCAAAGCTGTAGCAGGTGCATGCTGGCCTTTCGTCCTATACAGAGGATATATCCTTACTTAACTCTACTTCTATTGACCTGCAGCAAGCCTTCGATTCACTGAGAACCTATTGAAACACATATCAGTTTCTAAAAAGTAAAAATAAAAAAACTGAACAAATAATTTCTACTAGAGTAAAAAAAAAATAGAATGGGTGCAGAATTGAGCAGGTCTTCTCCTTTACATAGCGACGCTTAATAATGAATGAGCAATATCACCCAACTCCAGAAGAGGTAAACTCAGTGCTACCAAGGCAAGCTACACTGTTTTTTTCAGCGCAATAGTGCTAGCAGTCTGGTTCCAGTAACGAAGACCTTTGAAACTACAATATCTCCCGTGATCATCTGTGGTGAGCAAATCTGCATTGTCCATCCAACATTTAAACTGGATATATTAGATGGAGTATTGAGGAACATAATATCCCACCCAACCAGAAAAGCTCCCGATCAGAAGGTTAAGAGAATCTTAGACTAAGTATCTACTCCGGCTAAATTAAGAGCAGGTAGTGTGTGCTGACCTATAGAATAACTATGGCTCAATCTGAGACTTGGTCTTCTTTCTCCATTCAGAACCTCTTCCCTCCGAGAGGTAGAACCGTGGATGGTACCTTAATAACAATGAAACTGAATCCATGGAATTAGGCGTTGAGGATCCACCAGCTGGAAGCCTTCACCCTGATTATGAAACATGTAAAAGCACACTGCAGATCACGAGAAGTGCACAGCATAAGGAATATTATGAAGCGCATGCTAGCTCCTTACCTTCCAAACATGTTTCGAGTTGCCCAGGATGGCTTTTTCCCTTCAGCACAACATTTGCAAATCATTCTCAAAGGGTACCAAAGCATAAGTGTTATATGGCATTGAACAGGAATTATCCATGCATCAAATGCTCTGCCCTTTATTCATGAAGCAAAACATTGAGTGGCAATTATGTTATCTTATGTTATTGTGACTTGCACTGCACACAGCTGCCATGTTTCATGGTCTCTAGGTACTCAGGCGGATCTGAAAAGGAAGGGAGGTGGGTGGTTAGTTAGTTAGCAGGGTTGAGAGGGAAAATCGCAAGAGAGCTTTGATTTGCTGTTGGTAGCTTCAGTTCGGAAAAAACAGTCAATGTGGAATGATTTTAGTTGATTGTCATTTGGGTGATGTTTTGTGGGTGGTTGTATGCAAGTTTTTCATGTGCGTTTTGGCTGGTGTGGAGAGTTGGTAGAGTGCCTGTAGTTTGGGTGTTTTGTGGTGTAGGTCTGGGTTAGGTGGTGGGTATGCAGAGTGTTAGAGAGTTTTTAGCATGGTTAGTCGGGTGTTGACTAGGTTGTTTTGCATTGGGTTAACTCTATGGCTTAGTTTTTTTTAATTTTCTGTTGAGCGTTGAATATTTCTTTGGGTGGTCCAGTTTCATAGTGTTTTCTTGCGTTGCAGAGGTGGGTTTCTCACTCCTATTTTCTTCAGCTTGGTGCGTAAAAAGGGCCATGTTTTAAATAGTTTCCTGAAGTGTAGATGATCTTCTCTTGTTCGTATTTCCTTTGGGAGAAAGTTCCAGAGTTTCACCGCTACGCAGGAGAATACTAATCCTGCTAATGTTTGTTTTACTTATTGTTTTGGTTCAAGGCGGATGTCGTTGCTGGATCTAAGTGTTTGTGTTGTTTTGTAGATGGTGTTTTCTTTTCCTGTGTGAATTCCGCTCCTTACCCATGGATCGCTCTATGTGTTATGCAGAGAGTTTTGAAGATGTGTGTTTTGACTGGTAACTAATGCAGTGTTTTAAGCGCTTGGGTGATGTGTTCTCTTCTGGTGAGTCTAAGGAGTAGTCTTGCTGCTGAATTCTGTATTCGTTGTGGCTTCCTCATGAGCTATTCTGGCATTCTGAGGTTGATGCTGATGGCGTTGTCTATACTTGACATGATGAGAGAGATGACAGCGAGTGGTCTGTCTGTGAAGGAGAAGGGGATTATCTTCTTGATTGTGTGTAGGTGGAAGAAGCATTTCCTAATTACTGTGTTGACTTGTGGTTTTAGCGTTAGGTTATTATCCATTAGGATTCCAAGATTTTTGACCACTTTGGATGGTTCTGGTGGGTTTCCCAGCTCAGTGGGCCATGGAATGTGATGGTTGTTCAACAGGTCATTAGGTGCAATCATGATTTCGGTTTTTGCCTGATTGAATTTAAGGCTGTTGGTGCTCATCCACTGGTGTAGTTCACTGATGCAGTCGGTGAGTGTTCGGTTTTGCTCTTCACTAGCGTTGGTTTCAAAGATGATTTGATTGTCATCTACATAGTTGTAGCAGGTAAGGTCATGTTTTTTTATGAGGTTAACCAGGGGGTCATGTAGATGTTGAAGAGTAACAGGGACAGCGATGATCCCTGTGCAACTCCACGTGTTGTTTTCAGAGCTGCTGACTTAAATGGCGCTGTCCAGGTTGTTTGTGTTCTTTCTGTCAAGAGGGATTTTAGCCAGAGGAGAGCTCTGTTGCCGATCCCAATATCTTCTAGACTGTGTCAAAGACTGCTGAGAGATGAGTAGCATGAGTGCTGGGTTGATGTTAGAATCTGCGTTGGTCTTTAGATCATTCCAAATAAATAGTAGTGCAGTTTCCGTTCCTCTCATGGCTTCGACACCTATGTGTGCCTGATCTAACAATCGGTAGATTTCTAGATATTCCAAGATGTGTTCATAGATGTAGCTTTCTAGTTGTTTTGCCGTGTCTGGAATATTTGAAATTGGTCTGTAGTTGCTTAGGTCTTCTGTGTTTCCTGAAATATCTTTGAGGAGTGGCTTGATGTAGGCCGATTTTAAGGCTTGTGGCATGGTTCCTGTTGCTAGTGAGTGGTTGAAGAGGTTGAGGTAATATTTTGCTAGTGTTCTCTGGGTGAGCAAGATCTTGTAGACGTCTGCTGCGCAGGGGTCTACTCGAGAACCCGCTCTGCTGCTATTGCTCACAGGCTGTTGAATTTATCTGTCTCGATCAGCTAGAGGTGGTTTAATATAGCGGTGGTTCCGGTGTTGGCTGGTTGAGGTGGTCAGTGATGCTTTCTGGCTTGCTTTCTATGATTTTCTGGGTGCTGGTGATTTTGTATTTGAAGTGTGTCGTATACTTTTTGCATAGGGGTTGGTGCATTATTGCACATTGATGGGTTTCTTATCTCGTTTACGATGTTGAACATTTCTTTCTGGGTGTTGCTTCATTTTGTCATCTGTTTATTGTAGTATGTCATTATTGCTTTGAGAGGTTTGGCTTTTGTAAGGGTGTGGAAAGAAAGAGGCGAGACACATGTGGAATATTTGCTTTGGGTTAAAGACTTGTATTTATTAAGAAAAGGAGATGGGGAAAGGCCGATTCCGTCCGTAACCAATAAGCGGAATTGCCCTGCCTCAACAAAAGAATACCATGGGCACGGTCAGGATGTCCGCCCAAAAAAAATGTCCACCGTCCTATGTCTAAACCTATTTCCGTCCCTTAGACTTTCTTTCTAAATAAAGAAAAAATTGTTATCTTCCTAATTCCAGGAGGAGGCTTCTCCGTTCTGGATGCTGACACCAAAGTGCAGTTCTTCTGCCAAAAGAATATATATAGTTCAATGTTCACTGTCATATGTTCAGCCAACTTAAACAGTTCCCTGCTCTCCTGGGGGTAACCTCTTCCTGGTTTCTTGGTTCCCTCTATTTTGCAAAGCAACGTTCCTTGAAAATCCTCTGGAGAATTTGCTCTTCGCCAGCACAAAATGATCCTTCCCTGTCTTTTGTCAGGCCTGGTTCACTAACCTTACACACCACACCATAGACTTTTCCAATAGCGTATCAGGTCTGGTGTACTTACCTGCAAGACATGATTTCCACAAGTTTCACTTTTCTTGATATTTGTGTTTTGGGCTCCAGCCCATTGTCTATACTTCTTCTGCTGTTGAGGTGGGTCTTCGACCCTTATGCACTCCACTGGTGGGCTTTGCAACTTTCATTGGGTCGCAGACCCTGTTCTTTGGCTTGGCGGGATCCATGTCCCTTCGTTACCTGGTGTCCACTTGGACAGACCTGGTATACTCCACTGCCAAGTAGTGTCCCACCTAGGTGTACTCCCAATGTTCTTATCTGACTGTTTGCCTTGCTCTATTTTTTTGTGTCCCTTGGGAAGTGGTTATCCTCTTCATACAGTGCGTAACGTATTTTAGGTTATCTATCTTAACCCCTTGTGGTTTTCAGGATGTTCTTACTGGGCTTACAAAGTTCATAACTCTTTGTAGGCTTCCTTTTTCATCCCCTTGTAATCTTTTGGGTGTTTTCACAAATTTTACAAAGCTGGTATTACATTGCACAAGATCCCGTCCACCCCCTTGGGTCTTTGAAGATGTTATCATTAGCTTCCTTAGCTCCCTTAATGCCCCCCCTGACCGGTTTTGCCATTTCCCTACTTTTGGGAACTCTAAGGGTGTTCTCCGTTCTCTTCGGGAGTTGGAGCAAAGATTCTCTGCTCCTGCCGCACTCGGCGTCCATCTTCTCGTGGCTCCACAGCTGCAGCATCTCTCTCTCGCCTTTAGCTGTCCACGTCTCAGTTTCTGGTTGGGTTTCACAGGTCTGGCTTCCTGTGTCTCTGCCACTGATCAGGTCCGCCTTGCGAAGACCTCTCAGGAACCTGTGGCAGTCCACATCGAAGTCTCTAGTCCTCTGGTTCTTTGGCAAAGGACCAGCGCCTCCTTCCCTGCTTGTCCAGGGCTGGCTGTTCGACCCTCAAGTGAGTCCTTCTTCCCTTTATAATCATCTGTTCTTCCTTTGTTGCAGCTGTACCACATGTGTTGGTTTTGCAGTGGATTTCTCCTCCTTGCTTCATCTTCCTCGTCCAAGTGATATTTTGAATCAGGCTTGGGTGAGTCTCCCTCTTCCTCGTCCCGGTCCTTTTAAGAGTGCGTTCTGATAAACCATAACAAATATTGGTGCGGGGAACCAGAGGGACTTGAGTGGGGGTTAAGGAAGCTGGGGACACCAAAGGGTTGGATAAATACTGCATTCTCCCAGGGGAATTGTCACAAATCCCATGAAGGATTTCCCCTCTCATGACATCCACCCGCTGAGTACTATCCCCAGGGGTACTATCGGGTAGTGGCCTCACCTCCCTGGCCTCATTGAAAGGTGCTCCCCCCATGGAAGATGTGACAATACTCTGGGATTTGCCACTTTCTATAGTTTAATCTGTCGTTGGTATGTGTTTCTTTTTGTGTTGGTCATAGTGTTTCCTCCATTCTTTTTCTAGTTTCCTGTTGGTTTTTTGAGCGCTTTGAGATGAGATGTGAACCATCTTGCCAGCCATTGTTTTCTTAAGTGAGGAGGTGAAAGGTTTTTCTGGTGCAATGTCATTTAGTATATTTGTGATCTGTTTTTGGATTGTGTCTGTCTGTTCTTCTTTGCCATTTGAGTCCAGGATGGTGATTGATGGTTTTGTGACTTCCAGTCTCACGTTTAGGTCTACAATGTTAATGGCTCTCCACTTTCTTTTCATAATTTGAGGGTTTTTAGGGAAGTTGTCAGGTATCCTTGTTAGCAGTTGGCAGTTGGATAACAAATGGTATAATGAGGTGGTCGCTCCAGAGGATTTGCATTGGAGGTGCAGTAGTGACCACGTTTTTGTTGCAGGAGATTGCATCTAGTGTGTGGCCTGCTGTGTGTGTCGCTCCTTTCACCAATTGTTGTAGATGCATTGTCGATAGATGATTAGTTGGTGTTTTGGGTGAGTTGATGTTCTCTTCTCTAAACAAGATGTTGAAGTCTCCAAGTATGATCAGGTGATCATGTTTAATGGTCATGTTGGTGTTGGCATCCATGAAGGTGTCTATGTAGGTCAAGTCCTAGGTCGGTGGCCTGTAGACGAGTAGAAACATTAGGTTGGTTTGGGGGTCTAAGGTGTAGAATGAGGGCTTTACAGTTTGGTATGTTTAACGGTGGTCCTGTTCTGTTTTATTTTTAGCTGTCCTTGTTTGCTAAGGCGAGTCATCTTACTCTTTTTCCATCTCTGTTGGCTTGCTTGAGATTGAAATTGTTTGGTAGGCAGTTGTGCACTATTACTTTTTAGTTTTGAATTATCCAGGTCTCTGTGAGGAATAGGATGTCTATCCATCCATCGCATAGCAAGTCGTATATTTCTGTTCTGGGCTTGGACATGGATCTGGCATTGACTAGGTTGCAGTGTATTTTTCTGTTTCTTGTGGTCTGTTTGGCTTTGGCTGTATATGTTGGTGGTTGTGATGGTCATTTTTTTCACTTGATTGTTTATTCAGGTTTGTGGATGCTGTTTCTTTGTTGAGTAGTTATGCCAGGTTTTGTATTGGATTGGTATCTTCTTCGTGGTCATCTTCCTGACGATGTTGCTGGTACCTTTTGTCATGCCAATTTTTATGTATTTAATGGTGTGTTGGTGTTGTTTCCTGCTGTTTTGATGCTGTGTGTTTCCCATCTTTCACTTAAGTTTCCTGTTACCCCGCTAATGTGCTTATGGTTCTTGAGGATAGATAGTTGACAGGTTGGGCGTTAGGTAGAGCAGTTTTGGTCTTGTTCTTGTTCTTATGAGTAGACCTATTTCTGTTAAGCATGTAGGTGTTTTATCCCTTGGTATGCATCTGTTCCAGTGTCTGATGCTCTGAGCATGTTCCACTTCTTTTGTTCTGTTTTCGTTGTTCCTTGTGAGTCTTTCTTTTCTGGTGCAGGGCATTTTGTGGTGGAATCTGTTCTGAGGGTGATGGGTTACCAGGGTTACCCCAGGCATCAGGTGTGTTCTAGCGGCAGTGGGTTATCCCTGGCAGGCAGTGACTAACCCTGGCAGTTGGGGAGTAACTGTCACTGACTAAGACTAACCCTGACTATCAGGGGCTAACCTGGCTGTTGGTGACTAACTTTGGCGGTCAGGTACTAAATTCGGGTGGTTAGTTGTATTGGATTCACAGTAGTTCCCCTGTGGTGCTCTGTGGTGGTCTGGGGTTAGGTCTTTCCTTGAGCGTTCCTGTGTGTCTCTTTCTCCTTGCTGGGCCCTGTGGTTTTTGTTTTGGTAATTTTGGTACCAAACCTTTTGTATCAAGCTCACAGTGGCAACGGCCCTGTGGTTATATCTTCCCTTTTGGGGTAATGAGTGGCTGTCTATCCTTGAGTGTTACCACAGTTTTGTAGTTGTAGTTGTATCGGGATCACAATGGTGAAGGCTTCCCTTTGATGCCCTTTGGTTTGATCTTCTCTTCTTTGAATGTGCAGTTTTGTAGTTGTGGTTGTATCGAGTTCAACAGTGGTGGAAGCCTCCCAGTGGTGACCTGTTGTGTCCTGGGGTTAGTACTTCCATTGTGGGACCCTGTGTGGGTGTCTCTCCTTGTGGGGTCCCATCATTTTTTTTGTTGTATCTGATTCACAGAGAGGGTGGTCTTCCTGTAATGACCTGTGTTTTTTGTAGTTATAGTTGCATCGGGCTCACCTGTGGTTGGATTTTCCTTGTGGGGCCTATATAGTTCTTGTCTCCCTCTGTGGGCTCTTGTATTTGTATTGGGTTCAACAGTTCACCAGTGGCAGAAACCTCCCTCTCGTGTCTTGTGGTGTCATGTGGTTGGTTCTACACTTGTGGGGTCCTGTGTGGCTGTCTCTCCTTGTGGAGTCCTGTAGTTTTTGTTGTATCCGGTTTGCCGAGGCGGTGGCCTTCCTGTGGTGACCTGTGATTTTGTAGTTCCTGTTGTGTCAGGTTCACACTGGCAAAAGCCTCACAGTGTTGACCTGTGGTGGTTTATGGTTAGGTCTTCCTTGAGGGGCCCTGTATATTTGTCTCCAATTGTGGTCCCTTGTAGTTTTGTAGTTGTATTGGGATCAACAGTGGCAATAGCCTCCTTGTGGTGCCCTGTGGCTAGTTCACATGAAATCAACAGTAGCTATACACCAATAGTTCTCCTAGATTCAATAGTGGCTATACTCTGAAAAATGTAGGAAACATATGTTCCTGTCAGTTGGACTCCCCATGTGGACTGATTTCATCAAAGGAGATGGTAAGGGGGGGAAACTGTTTAGATGTAAATGTGCTTTGGTGAAAGGATTGGCGGAGCGGTAGTCTTCTACCCTTGAGAATTTTTATGTTTAGCTTATTTAAGGGATGGTATGGGTTGGGCCAATTTTATTTTTCCCTTGCAAATTTGTATTAACATCTTCTTAATACAATAAAAAATAAACAGACTGGTACCCAGTCCAAGAAGAGCAAGTCCTTTGTTACCACTGCACCTTATCCCGAATGCTGCCTATATCGCTTCCAAGACTGGTCCCCATTACCCCTGAATCCGCGGGCATTCCCACCAAATATGACTCCATGTTCCCTTCTTGTCAGTCACACTCTCTCCAACACATCTTAGAGGCTGAACCATAGATTGTATTTAACCTCACCGGGGTTAGGTGCCATTGAATCATTAATTTCACCCAAATTTCTTGAGTTTGGAGGGACCTTGTAAGCTTAGGGATATGTTGCCACAATTTCTCCCATTCTTCCTCCTCTTTTGGCAGACCTACCGAAATTTCCCAGCTCTGCACATCCCTTCTCCTCCCCCGATCCTCCCCTGCTTTGCCAAGCTATACAATTTACCTACTAGGTTGTCATTTCCTGATTCCATTACTAAATAACTTTGCCTCTTCCCTAATTGGGACCTGCATCACCTAATTTCTTAGTTGGTTATATCTAAACCTTTCCCCCTCATCAAGGCCATAGTCCTCCTTACATTGGATAAAGGTTTTTATCTCAGGTCATTCAAACATATTCCGAATTTTCTGGCAACCCCCTTCCTGCCACTTCCGGAATGTCCTACACCTTTCCCCTGGGGAAAACTGTGGGTTACCAAAAATAGGATAAAAGGGGGCGGGAAGGTAGTAATTCGTGCCCGCTTTACTAAATCATCCCAGGACTCACCCACCACCTCCATTAACCGATTGCAATACATGTGCTTGGGTCTATCTGCTTCAGGTTTCCACAATGCCTCTGCTATGTCCCCCCCACCACTGCCTTGTCCATGTCCCTCCATACTTTCCCCCAATTCTCCCTCAGCCAATCCCAAATCACCTGCACCTATGAGGCCAGAAAGTATACCCTAAATTCTGGTTCCCACATTCCCGTTCTGTATCTGGGCATCCTCATCACCTGTCTCGCCAATCGCGTTTTTTTTTATTCAAAAGAAACCTTCCCGTATATTACTGAAGAGATTGAAAAAATGGGGGGGAGGCTGAATCAGGAGGGCAGTAAAATAATATACTAGTTGTGGAAGGGAGACCATTTTTAGGACATTAATTCTACCCATCCATGTAAAAGTCAAGGGGCCCCAATCCACCAGTTTGGATTTTATTCTCTCTAGGAGGGGTGAATAATTAGCTTCATATAATTAATCTATTGTTTTTGTGAGGTGTACCCCCAAATATGTTATGGCTCACTGAACCCATCTGTACAGAAGTTCCTCCTTAAGTGTGTTTACAGTGGCAGTGGGAGTCATCAAGTTTAATACTCCCGATGTATGTGTATTTATTTTTAATTCAGCAACTGCTCCAAATCTCTGAAATTCCTCTCCCAATGCCTTCAAAGATATTTCCGGGGCTTCAAGTGTTAACAACATATCATCCGCAATCAGTGGCAATTTTATGTGCTCCCCCTCCAAACGAAATCCCTTGCATTGCAGTGTTTGCTCTGACTGGCTCCAGATGGATGGCATACAACAATGATGGGAGGCGGCAACCCTGCTTCGTACTCCTCTGAATATGAATAGGAGTTGATACCTGCCTATTTATTGCTAAGTGTAACAGAGGGGAGTGATAATAAGCTTTAATCTGACTTATAAAGTTCTCCCCAAAGCCCATTTTCTTCATGGTTAGAAACAGGATGTTCCATTCCACCCTATCAAAAGCCTTTTCGGCATCCAAAGCAAGAAGAAGGTAAGGCATATCTTAGGTATTCACTTTTTCAATAATATGAGCAATCCTTGTGATGTTATTACTCATGTGCCTTCCTTTAGTAAAACCTGACTGGTCTATGCTCACTAAATGAGGGAGTGTCTGGTCTAGGCGATTTGCTAAACATTTGGTGTAGATCTTAGCATCCACATTAATTAATGCAATCTCTCTATACGACCCAACCGCAGAAGGATCCTTACCTGCTTTCGGAAGCAAGACTACTTTTGCTTCTTTCATAGTTGGGGTGATTTTCTCCTCTCTCCCAAAGACATTAAAGAGAGGAGTCAAAAATGGTATTAAAGTTTCCCTAAACGTTCTATAGAATTCTAAGTAAACCCACCAGGCCCCGGGGACTTATTTAGAGGGAGGGAGGATATAACCTTACGTATTTCTGCACTAGTTATATCTTGTTCCAGTATTTCTCTCTCCCCATCTGAAATAGTAGTTAGTTTCACGCTCTCTAAATATTTTATCTCCTCCTCTTCCGTTTCTCCTTCCAAGCTGTATAAGCAGGAGTAAAATCTGCGTAAATTCCCGGGAGATGTCCTCTGTTTCCGTATACAAGCTCCTCCCCCCTTAGCTATTTTCAAGATAGATTTGTTTTTTTCCTCCCTTCTTAGCATTCTCGCTAACAGCCTATCAGATTTATTCGCCCTCATATAATACTTCTGTTTGAGGAACAGTAGGGACCGATCCGCCGCTCTTGCCCGTATCATTTCAAGCTGACCCCTCAATGCCCTATATTCTCTTCTTGTTCCAACTCCCATTCGGACCGTTACCTGTTTTAACCTCATTTCAAGGTCCTCCTCCACCTTGCTTAATTCCCTTTCCCTTTGTGCTTTAATAGCTATAATCGATCCCCTTATGATTGCCTTAAAGGCATCCCACCGGGTCTGAAGTCAGGTATCTTCTTCCGCATTCTCCCGAAAATAGGTCCCTATCCCTTCCCTAAACTCCTCCCTGAGAGTCTCATCTTTAAATTCAGGTTGGCCCAATGTGAACCTTTTTATTGTCTTATTGGATGAATTTTATGTTCTTTTTACGGATTGATGAATTGATAAATGTATATGGATTTTGTTATAAAAGCCTTGGTAGGCTAATACTTAAAACAATTAAAAAAACACTGGCTATCCTCTAAACGTTCTACTAGATTCAACAGTGGCTGTATTCTGAATTTCACGTGAATTCAACAGTAGATGTACTCTAATAGTTCTCCTAGATTCGACAGAGGCTATGCTATGAGTGAGTGAGTTCATATTTATTTAGGATAACTAAAATCCAACTCAATTAAATATTAATTTTCCATCAACTTTTTATTTTCTCAAAGTCTCTGAGCATTTCTAATAAATAGTGACAAAGACCAGGCTATGGCGGAGGGTGCTGCATCCATCAAAAAATACATGACTGGACGGTACTGCCTAAAGCCCCTACCCTTAAGTAACATAACCAAATGCTTCCTCCTAAAATGGCCATGCTCAGGGCAAAAAAAGGATGTGTGGCATATCCTCGAGGCTGGCCTGGCACATTGGACATTTAGCCACTATGCTTCGGCCCGACTTCTTACTTAAGACCTCACCTAGTAATAGGCACTCAAACCGGGTTCTTGTAATGGGCGTCCTTTGAATTTTATAGTTGCACCAAGTAAGATAGTCCTTAATGGTGTTACTTGATATGATCATCAGGTGTTGATTAGTGGGTTTCATCATCTCCTGGGTTTCTCGGGCCTCAGAAACAACTTCCTTCATTTTCTTTTTGACAATGCAGCATACACTCATATTTATTTGAGTTGGATTACCACATGCCTATCTCTGCTAACCTCGTTCTCGGACATCCCCCTGATAAAACAAGTGTCAGCTGCTGTCTTCGCATCTTCCTTCACCCCCCCTCCTCCCACTGCAGACTCTACCTCTGATGCTGCTCTTAGCAACCACCATCTCGCCATCACCAGCACTCTCGACATCTTTAACCCATTCATGATGATCCACCTGAAACATGCCATCAAGCGTAACACTTGGTACGATTCTGATCTAGAAGCCTTGAAGCTCAAGTGCAGATAGCAATATCGTCTCTCCATTCGCCCCAAGAAGAGAGCCCACATCCAGACTCGCGTCTCTGGTGCATCCAACAACACGACTGAACTCTTTAAAATCTGCAAGGAACTAGCCAATCCTTCCGCAGTCTCCATCACGCATCTTCCCTCTCAGGCACTCTGCACTGCATTGCCAGCCCACTTCACTGCAAAAAGTCAGGACATCCTGAGCACTCTCTCCTTCCCCCTTCCCCATGTCCCTTTCCGATCCTCCTGCCACCCCTGGCCTCCCATCCTCTTTCAGCCTTCCTCTCCTCTCCTCCTTCTCTCCTATCACATTGGATGAGGTATCTAGGTTTGTCTGCTCTATGAAGGTCTCCTCCAAAAAGATCCTCTCCTTTTCCACTACAACTAGTAAGGACAAATCGACTCCCTTGCCCATGCACTTTCTGATTTCTGCAATCACTCTCTTGCTACCAGGTCTTTTCCCTCTTCCCTGAAGCACTCTCTTGTGTGCTCCCTCCTATGAAGCCTTCTGCTGATCCCTTGTGTCTGGCTAACTATCGCCCCATCTTTACCACTCCCTTCCTTGGGAGAAATTGGTCTTCCCTCAACTGACCCAGCATACTGAACTGGTTGGCTGCCTACACAATCATCAATCTGGATTTGGAGCATCCAGAGCGATGGGAACTGCTCTCCTGAACACCAGTGAAGAACTGCTTGCATCACTGGCTTCTGACTCTCCTGCTGTTCTCATTTTACTTGATATCTCCTCTGCATTTGACACAGTCAACCACTCTATCATAAAACTGCTCCATGGTACCCTCGATATCCCGGAGCAGGCACTGAACTGGCTGACCTCCTTCCTCACCGACCATCTCTCCCAGATTACCCTACGTTCTTTCTCCTCTCCCACCTCTATCTCTACCTCTGGCATCCCCAAGGGCTCCAACATCTAACCATAGCTCTTTAACATCTATCTTGCTCCACTTGCTCACCTTATTTCCACTTTCTCCCCACACTTCCTGTGTTATGCTGATGACACCCAACTCTTCTTCAATCTTCCCTCTGACCCTTTCACCATTTCCTCTCCCATTCCTCACTGCCTATCTGGTATCCAGTCCTGGTGTGCCTCTAATGATCTCTGCCTTAATGCCGGCAAGACTGAGATCTTTCCTATCGGGACTTCTGCTCCCACTTTCCTCCCTTCACTTTGGCCACCCTCTATGTGCTCTCCCCCTCCTTCATCTGAACCCAGAAACCTAGGAGTCATCTTCGATTCCTCTCTCTCCTTCCTCCCTCACATCATGGACCTTGCCAAGAAGGCCCATTTCCAACTCTACCTTCTCAGAGGCATCGTTCCTTTCCTCACATTTCCCCAGAAGCTCAATGTCTCCATAGCTCTGGTACTTTCTAGGTTTGATTACTGCAACAGCCTCTTCCTCAATCCACCCTCTTCCTCTACCCGCCCCCTCAAGCTTATCCAGAATTATTCTTGGCCTCAAGCCCAGGGACCGTATCTCACCATCACTAAAATCTCTCCACTGTCTCCCAGTTGATGCAAGTATCAAATTCAAATCCTTCTGCATCATCCATAAGGCTGTTTAAGGCCAGGGACCACGCTATCTACAACTTGCTCTCACCAAATACTCTCCCTCCAGATCTTTATGTCCTCCGGCTCCAACTTTCTGTGTGTCAAGCGCTTCTCTAAGCAGTGAGCTAGAAGCCAATCTCTTTCCTCGGATGGCTCCCTCCTCTGGAAAAGCCTCCCATTCTCTCTCCGTCTTGAGCCGGAACTCCTCCAATTCCAGGAGACTTTCCTCTTCACCTTCTCCTTCCCCCTCTCATGCTAAACCCTTCAGTCTCTGAGATTGGTGTCCTGGGCCCTTATATGTCCTTCTGGGTCCTGGCCTTCCCCCCAATCTCCTGCAGCCTCCTCCCGCTCCCAGCACTTGCCCTTGGGCACCCACTGTCCTGGGCTCCCTCACATGATTGCACTTATTTTATTGGCAGTTGACCACTCTTGACTATGTGACCTCTGTCAGGCACTTACCGGTTCCTGGCAATTTACTCCCTGGCACATCCCCCCTCCGTGGAATTCCCAGAACCTACCCCTTCCCCTGTGCCTTCTCTCTCTTTGCTCTTGCACAATCCAAATGCTCACAAGGCCCAGTAGGACCGACTCCATACAGTTCATTGTATTCTTTTGCCTTTGTCCCATGTTCCCTTCCCTTGCCCTGTGGACGCTTTGAAACACAATTGCTTCATCTATAAGCACCTTACAATTGCACAATGAAATTCTTTAAAAAATATTTTCAAACGAATTGATGATGGTGTCAATATTACCCAACATTTTCCTTATGTTAATCCGCCACCCAATTTTGTTCATATTCTTTTTTCCCAGCAAATCTTTTAGCATGGTCTGAGTTAGCCTAGCCATCATATTAGACCATACACAAAGCCACAAAATGGTGGGTTCCAGGGCCAGTAAATCCTCAAGGAAACTCAAACCTAGCTCTTTATGTACAGCTAAGTTTGGTGCAGAGATTGGGAGGCCTCTGAGCTTCTTTAGAAAACCATTTTCCTTTCTTTGCATCATATTATTATCCATAAAGCCCCAAATTGATGCACTAATTTAGCAGCACCCAAGGTGCGAACATTATAGACATTTTCTATGACATTTAGGGGTTGCTGCTTCTGTTGTTTCATGAACCTAGCAATCCCCCCAATCAATTGTTTCATAACGTGGCCTGTTTTATAGAGTGAGCCTCCCCAGTAAATTTCTCATTGAAGCGAATACAAGATAATCAGGATAATCAAAGAAATCGCTTCACACAACACCTTAGGGAATTTATGGTTACATTTTTCCCACAGCACATCATTACTGCTGACTTATTTGAATTCATTTCCAAGTCCAGGTCTCTCATACAAGAAGCAAATGTGTAGACCAAGTCAGTGTTCAGGCAATGAGAACTGTCATCTGCGTAAATCAAAGCTGGAATTGGCATCCCTCCAACCCTTGGCACATCTGCATTACACTCATCCAGCTTTTCTAGTAAGTTGTTGATATACAGGGAAAACAGCAGGGGCACATGCCTGCCTAACCCCCAACCCAATCGCAAACCATGGGGTACAAAGGCTCTGCTACCTGATTTGATACATGCCTCATTATTACTATATAACATCTTTAAAATATCCAATATAGTAGACAGGCATAATTTACTGTGATTGACTTTATCAAAGACAATGCTCAGGTCCATAAAAGCAAGATAAATGGGTTATTTTTTAATGTACAAGGAGTGAGAAATTATCATATAGAGTTTTAAACCCTGTTCCATGGTACCCAGCATAGGCCTAAAGCCTAATTGAATGGGTGACAGGATAGCTTGCTCCGTTACCCAATCCTCCATTTTGTTGAGGAGACATTTCCCAAACAATTTGAAACTAGTGTTTAGTATGGAAATCGGGCGATAGGAGCGAGGACTTTTTCTACATCCCTTTTTAAAAATAGGGACGATAATAGCTCTGGTATTATTTTAGATTCCAATAAGGCATTGAACAGAATCATCAGGATAGGGCCCCAGACTTCAATTCTATCTTGATAGACGCAACTGGTACCCCATCCGAACCTGGTGCTCTATTACGTTTTGAAGCCTTGATCACTTTGATCACTTCATTGTACGTGAATCCAAATTCAACATTATAAGTTTCCTCTTGGGCCATATTTGTTTCAAAGACAAACCATGCATCCTCCTCCCCTAGCTGGGCTTTATAGACGTTACAAAAATGCTCTACACATCTATCGTGTGGAATGCTTGACTCCAGCCCGGTCACCTGCTCTTTATAGATCGGTCCACTTTTTACTGATTTCCAAAAACCTTTGGAATCATTGTCTTTACTCGCTGTGTCTAATTTGTCCCATGCCTGGTGATCCAGGGTTATTTTCTGTTTTCTAATTTGACATTAATAAGGTACCCTACCCTGAACAATCTTCCCCTTAGGGCTCTCTTCTTTTTGAGTAGGCGTATCAACTGGTTCTTTGCCACCCTACAATCCTTATTGATCTAACCAACCGTGGTACCTTTCCTTTGCTTATTTGGCTGCAGGTTAATAGAGCTATCTTGGATATTCCCCATTAGTTTCATAAACATCTGCACAATCACTGCCGGGTTATTGTCGGGATTTAGTAAAGTCAAAAAACATGGCATGTTTTCCCTCTTGATCATTTGGCCTTGTATTAGTTTGGTTGACTCTTCTGATCCAAGGGCCTCATCACAAGTTGGGCGGTATCCCTGCGCTAATTGCACCGGAATACTGCCCAACGCAATTTGCGTTACGCTACTCGGTCCGGTGCAATTTGCACTGGATCATGAGTAGGGGTAAGGCGGTAAGTCCCCATTTCCCATTGGGTCCATTGGACCCAATAGGATAGGTGGTGCTATTACCGGCAGTGCAAATACTACCAGCGGTAATATCCCCGCAAATGGGCGTACCACTGGCACATTCACCTCCTGCTCTGAGCTGGAGTTGAAGGAGGTGAATGCGTCCAGTTATGGACATACTCACGATTGGGCCGACCCTTAACTGCGGCGGTAATAGTGTTACCACTGCATTTAAGAGCTAAGGCCCAACTCGTGATAAGGCCCCAAATGTATTCCCCATTGCTTTGTAACCTCCCCACTTCAAAACCAAGACAAGGACATAATGATCACTAAACAGAATTAACTCTGAAATTCTAACCATACTCCGCATATTGGTAGTAACAAGGAAGTAATCGATCGTTGAGCTTCCTCTCATGCTCCTAAATGTAACCGCACCTAGAATATCGTCCGGAAATCTACCATTTGTGGTTCTCAGATCAGTTTCCATCAACCAATACCAAACCTTGAACCCTGCTCCACACGTTCTCGAGTCCACCATCTGCGGAGGAGGGACATCCAATAACACATATTTCTCTAAGTCAAAAAGACCTTCCATTGGGCCTTTACCCAGCCTGAAATTAAGACTTCCACCACATACAATCATTAATTCCTTGTCAGAAGATGTGTTTAAAAGAGTATCAGTCACACATTTCAAAGTTGTTATGGGATCCATAGGATTGATAACGGAAGGACTATTATAGAATATGATTTGAATTGGAGGCCCATTTAAAGAGATTATCTTGAACACTTGGAATGGGCATCCAAACGGATGCTGTGAAAAACCAGAGGGTGTTTTACTGCCTAGACCCCAGGGATCTCTTACTCAGGTGGCCAGGGCACGGCCATCGCCTTTGGATCCAGACCCTGGGGGTGGACAAATGCGGGAGGATCACCTGGGAGAGGGGTCCTCAAGGAGTGGGGAGGAACGCCCAATGGCGAGACATGGTATCATCCATTTCCAAATACCCCTGCCCCATCCGATTTTATAGAATATTGCAACTTCCCAGACCCCAGCCCCTTTCCTAAACAAACACTGAGCCGAGGAAGAGGAGGTCTGAGGCTGAAAGGAGTATCACCCATGCAATACATTGGACATGTCCCACTAATAAGATCAGGCAGGGTCAGACACTTGATCTTAATTACAAAGACCTGGTACCTATTAGCTCTCCCCACATGGCAAAAAGGTGGAACACTGAGACTCACTCTGAGCAAGACGATGCAGGAGAAGGAGCACTTCTTCCAGGGCAACGGCGAACCAGGTGGAGCAGAGCGACAGGCCGAGGGATAGAACTGAGGTATGGAGAAAACTTGGACACCCCGGCGAGAGATTGTTACCTCCGAAGGGCCTTGATGGTTGCGCAAGGAAGCACAGTATGAGAGAAGAGACAAACCTCTTTTGTCTTTCAAGGATACCAGCCACCATTCCGGGTGAACGGCAGAGTTGGGGAGGTGCAGTGGCACCTGTGGTATCAGCCTTGACTTCAGAATAAAAGCAGCGAAAGACGAAAATGAATTAACACTACTGGTGAGTTAATGAAAGCAATGAAAGTCCAGTCTGTGTTAAATGAAACTTGACTGCAACAGTATCAGATGAATGAAGGTTGCGCGTGTGCCGATAAGACGCGAGAGAAAGCAAAGCATTGTAAAGAACTGTAAATTAAAGATACAAAGTAACCGAGTGGTCCGGCGAAAGAAGATTGGCCAATCGAAAGTCTCTGCGAAATGTATGATGTCGTAGTAGCGACGGGAAGAGAAGGAAACTGAGATACAAGATTTGAACTGTTGTTAGGTTTGATCCCATAAGAGGGAAACCTGGATGTGAGAGATATCTTTGAACTTTGAAATACGTACTGTGTTCGAAAATACATTTACCAAGAGACCTTGGTGTAGGAGAGAAAAAGTGACGCTTGAGGAAAGAAAGTCAAAGTGGTCATGCCAACATAAGAGCAAAAGCCTCGCAGTTTCGAATAGCTTCGACAGCGGAAGGAAAGTGAAAGGAGGCTTGAGCCCGACGGAGGGAAGCCTATGAAGGTGTGATTGAAGTTTGAGGAGGGGAACCCCCCACACATTGTGATTGAAAAGTTTGAGCCCGGCGGAGGGAAACCTGTATTGAATTGTGGTAACCAGAAGAAAACAAACTTTTGTTGAACTGTATTGCCAGCTAAAAGGTGACCTGGGCTGGAGTGAGAGAAAGCCGAGAGGTCCAGTGGATAAAAAAGAGACTTTTCGTGGAAGGCCAAGTGGGCACTGGTCCACGAAACAAACTGCATCCTTGTGTCCGAAGCCAGAGTGATATGATATGGCATTTATAACGCGCCTATGCACGAGTGTTTCAAGGCGCAATGACGCAAGGGAGGCAGAAAAGAGGGAAAACAGAGACAACGGTCTTACTGGGCCAGGTGACATTGAGATCACGCAAGTGCATGGGAGGGGGGAAAGGGAAAGTGCGGGGGAGGGGCAGTGCAATATATAGGATCAACAGTAAAAAATAAATAGAAAAATAGGTCAAAAGTACAGCTAGCTTGTGGCAAGTGCAGGGGTACGTGTAGATATCAAGTGTCAAGAGCTGGTGGGGACTGTAGGGATACAGAAACAGGCCCAAGTGGAGGGGTTGCCCGGGAGGCAGTGCAGGTGTGCAGCTGGCGTGGGATGGGACCTTGGGCTGAGATCAGAGGGTAGCCAGGTGACCAGTGCAGTTTCAGTCAGGAGTTCAGCAGGGGAGAGGAGAAGAAAAGGCAGAAGCAAAGAGAAAGGTTTTGAGGTGCTTCTGGAACCGGAGATGGTTCTCCTCAAGTTTCAGGGAGGCAGGGAGGCTGCTCCAGAGGGTAGCCCCAGACGAAGAAAGAGATCTACCATCAACTTGTTGCTTGGAGAAGCGACTGACACTGAGGGAGTTGGAGGCGGATGAGCGAAGAGCTCGAGAAGGAAGATATTTAGGAAGAGAGAGTTGAAGGTATTGAGGCCCTATGCCCCAGAAGGCCTTGTGGACAATGCAGATGGTTTTGATCTTGGTCCTCGCAGCCACGGGGATACTGTGCAGAGATTTCAGTCCTGGAGAGATACGATCCCTGGGCTTGAGGCCAAGGACAAGTCTTGCAGTCCTGTTCTGGATGAGTTGCAGAGGGCGGGGAGTAGAGGAAGGCAGATTTAGAAAGATGCTGTTGCAGTCCAGCCTAGAGAGAGCCAGAGCTCTGGGGACAGTGAGCTTCTGGGGGAAGGAGAGGATAGGTAGAATACCTCTGAGGAGGTGCAGCTGGTAGTGTGACTTCTTAGAGATGTCAGAGATGTGAGGAGAGAAGGAGAGTGTGGAGTCAAAGATGACCCCAAGGTTTTTATCCTCACAGGTTGGATTAGGAGGAGGGCCAAGAGATAAGCCTGCCGTTCTGTCCACGTTACCAAAATTTGGAGAAGGAGGTTTATAATTTACTTGTGTTTCAATCTGTTCATATCCCTTCTGATATACTGGAGGTGTGGGGCTAATTGATGGTTTAGAAACCGATATTCATCCCTGGACCACTGGTGCCCCGAAAATTGATTTGTCACAGATATACTATGGCAGCTCTCCTACATTCAACAGTTGCTACACTATGACAGTTCTCCTAGATTCAACAGTGGCTATCCTTTAAAGGTTTTCCTAGATTTAACAGTGGCTGTATTTTAAATTTCAAGTGAAGTCAACAGTATATGCACTCTAATAGTTCGCCTAGATTTAATAGTGGCTAAGCTATGACAGTTCTCCAAGATTCAACAGTGGCTATACTATGACCTTCAATGGGACATCCTAAAAATCTGCCCAGAAGAACCCCCCACTCTACTCTGGGAAAATCAAATGTCAGCTCTCCTGCATAGAAGTGATTTATTTCAAGCTGTACAGTATTTATTTTTTTAATTAACTTGCAATATTGCTCCATATTATAATAAGTCACCTATCTATCTATTTATCTATTATATTTTGTATACAGCGCCCTGTCACCCATAGGCCTCAAAGCGCTCACAAAATAGACAACAGAAAACATAAACTTAGGGTCGCCAAAAGAGAGGAGGACTATTAAGTTTCTCCAACATCGAACAGATGTGTCTTAAGAAGTTTCTTGAAAATGGCCAGAGACACACTGTTTTTGATCAGAAGGAGCGTAGATTTCCAGATAATAGGAGCCCAATGAACAAAGTTCGTGCCACCTACTCTTTTCCAGGATTTTAAGTGGTTGTTGTAGATTATGTTCATCGTTAGATTGCAGATTTCTTTGAACAGCGGGCGTAATTAATTTTTTTGCTAGATAGTTAGGGGCAGTGTGGGCTGTAAGGATATTTGGCGTGTTACAGCACAGAGTACAGCACTACTGCACAGGATCAATGTTCAGCATGTTTTTTTATGCAGCGCCAATGCATGGTGGTGCATTGCTATGATGCAGTTGTTTCCAGCTATGTGTTGCCAGTGTAACATGGACATATAAGTCAGTGTCTGTTGGGATGGTTTCTGAACTCTTGATTCATTTGTGGAGGGGAGCGGGGTGCACCCATCCTTTGATTATAGTCCCCTGGTGGGGAATCATTGTACTGACATGGATTGTAGTTCATGTTTTGCCTCATGTCCTGTCTCTCAGATTGTGGGTACTGGCCCCTATGTTGATTTCCATTATCAGTAAATCGATCCACATATCGGGGTCTATCCTGATTACCATATATCATGGTGTTGGGATCAAATCTGCTCTGTGTCCCCAATGACTGGTAGGGACCATCATTTCTTTGATCTTGATTTTGTCTCTGGTTATTGTTCATACCTGCCATATCAGGCAGATATACTACCCGGGGTCTGTCCCCTAAATACCTAGGGCTGATGTAGCTCTCCCTATTACTAGGATCATGTGATTGGAACATTGGTACAGGAAATGGCGATCTTTGTTGATTACCCCTTTGTTCAGGTGTCACATTATTTTTACCTTGGCTTTGAGCAGACTCAAGGGACATTTTGGCTGACCTGAATTCCATTACTGTGGCTGAGGGTTCTTTAGATTTAGGTCTAGTATCTTTCATTTTATCACTTTCTCTACCCTGACAATAGAGTACCTCATATAGTTTTGTGCTTTGATGTACAATCCATTCAAGGGACTTGTCACGGTCAAATTCACGGACCAATTGGGATATGATGTCTTTCTGTGGCCCATAGAAGTGTGCAGTTTTAAACTCATTGGAATTTGGGTCAAAAGATACATCAAAGCGAGAAAATGCTCTTTTTAAGTCTTGTAAAAATTGGCGAGGGGATGTATTAGGTCCAGCAGTGATTGTGTAAGCGACTTTCTTTGCCTCCTGCAATGACTGAAAAGGAGAAAAATGACGCCTAATTTCTTTTTCAAACTCCACCCAGGTCATATTCTGCTGTTCATTTAATCCCCTTATGATGCTGGCCGTCAGGGCATCTAAAGTAAAATGAAAATATTGTCTGTACTGCTCCTTAGGTATCTGGAGTGCTTTAAAAATGTCATGCAACGCTTCTAAGTGATCCTCAATGCAGCATTCACCTCCCTTTTAAATGGTTTGATCAGGGCTTTAATGGATTTCATTATTTTTATGGGGCTACTTGTTGCAATGCATGGAATTGCACTACTTTGTGATTCAATCCTGTTTTCAGGTGTATGAGATTGGTGGCTGCCCCAATGGGAGTATCAAATCCCCCAAGGGCGCTGCAACCAAGTTCAGTCACCGGCCCAGTCACTGGAGCACTAGCTCTTTGGGCAGAACTAGAATTCACCTCCACTCCATTGAATGTGGTACCATGCCGCCCCTCCTGGGACCTGGGAATGCACATTGCCTGTTCTAAGTCCTTACACTTTTTAAGGAGTCTCTTTGCTTCATTTTGCAAATAGTTGTTTTCATCACTCATCTTATTTATCACCTCCTGCATGTCGCACATTTGCATTTGGCATTCATTGAACTCTTTATTTCTCTTGTCTCTTTCTTGAGTCATTTTAATTATTTCTTGTTCTGCACTCTGGAGATCACATTCTTTTTCACAATGTTCTTTTTGTAAAATCTGCATTTCCGGAACAACCTCATCTTTATCCTGTCTAATGTGGTCCACTAAGGCTTTTAAGTGTACCAATTCTTGCTCACCATCCTCAAATTGTTTCTTGCTTTTGGATAACTGAGCATCAAAGTCTCTGCATTTTAATTGCATGTCTTTTTGGCATACATCCAATTCTGCTCTTAACATTTCCTGATTTTTACTTGCCCCATCTAATTCAGTCTTTAACCTGTTAATTAGCTGGGTATCATTTTCCTGCATTCGCAGGGACCTATTCAAAATAAACCATATTTTGCCGCATAGTCGTATTAAACAGTCTTTCTCTGCGTTTTTATCCGCTGCATTCAATAATCCTGTAAGGCAGACCTGAATTATGCTGTCTTCTGCAAAAATATTGTCTAGTTTTTCTTTCTGCACCTCACCCTGAATGCGGTCACGCCATTCTAAGGTACTGTTCGACGACCACGTCCCATGTGCAAACAACTTTGCCTCTAAATATTGGACTAGGTCTGAAAATGTGGTTTCCCTTTGTGACATTCTGAAATTCGTTTTTAGTGGCACACTGCTATTATAAAATGGGTTCCCTTTAATGTGCAAATGGCAGTGTGAGACACGCTTGCCACGCCCAGTAGATACTCTATGATCACTTTCCCGGCCTGCAACGCACCATAAATATGTTGGGTATTTTTGTGGAGATTTGGGGCCTGACGGTATTTTCTTACCGCCGAAACATAATTTAGCAACAAACACTCCTTGTATTCAGATTGGGCCATGTACAACAATAATACAGTGGACATGCATTATTTCAGCACACAGACATGCGTGGTTGGTATGCGTGGTTGGTATGCGTGGTTGGTGGTATTTTGGTGAGCATAATTCCCTTGTTTTATTTGTGGCCCCAATATCCAGAACCCCTTATTTTTGTTTAGATTTTTCGTGTAATCACTAGAGAGACCTCAGGCTTGCATTTCAGGAACACCACATTTTCATTTTTAGTATGCCACCATGGGCAATTTCTCTCTGTCTTATCTACGGCAGCGAGCTATCATGTGGTATTTTATTTATATACGGTAGTGAACTATGTCCCGGGCCTCCCTTTTTGCCGACTCATAGACCTCCGGCAGACTACAACACACACAGTTAGTTATAATTGCTCATACGGAATGACATTGTGCACACAGCTGCAGCCGAATCTTATGTTTAGCTACCTTGAAAATGACAATTGCACTGTCTAAACATCTCCCCACATCATCAGCACTGTATTGGTAAATATAAAACACACCACCCGTCTGCCTTCAGTTATTTTTGTGTATTATAAAAGTTGCATTTAAACACAATCTCACTCTTTACAGAAATAAATGAAATAGCACAGTAACAGCATTATCTGTGATACACTGAAAAAAGAGTGGCGGAGACAAGAACTCAATTTGCAACATTAAACACGTGAGTAAAGCACAGGAATCTCCTTTCCTACACTGACTGAATATTCTCGTACACACTCAGCCCCCACACCTCAGCGAGATAATTACCAGGCTTATTCAGCATGTAACTTCTTTGGCTGTTCGCCTTCTGGAGGGGTTCACCAAGCAAGGACAAGCATCTGCCGTCACTCGAACTGGGACTTGTTGACTGGAAAAGCCAGTCTCTGCAACCAAGTGGAATCTTCTTTAGGAATCAGGCCTCCCCAGCTGTCAACCCCGTCCTTCTCCGAGCTGTGTCCAGATGTCTCTCCCTTTCTTCCCCCAGATTCTGCAGCAAAGCACTAGTCACAGCCTCCAACATGATGCTTGATGTGACGTGCTCCAATCAGAATCACTCATGTTCTATCCTCCTACTTTTAACAATGGTTCTTCTTGAACAGTTGCAACTGTAACAAGCTGATTTCCTGCTTATTCGAAGTCTTTGCTTCCTGCTGTTACTGTGGACAGAGCACAGGAAGGCATTCTTTTATTAATGAGTTATAATTATTAGTCTTGTTAGTGATATTAGTTTGTTAATTACCAAATGTGTCTCTTGCAACATAGGCATTTCAGGTGAGAAATGGTGTGCATTTTGAAGGTACAGATGTGTGCTTTTAACTGTGAAAAATGTATTTGCATTTTATATGTAAAAATCGTTTTTGACTGAATAACCTGCCCTTACTTATATGTCCATGTTACACTGGCAACACATGGCTTGAAACAACTGCATCATAGCAATGCACCACCCATGCATTGGCGCTGCATAAAAAAAAACATGCTACACATTGATCCTGTGCAGTAGTGCTGTACTCTGTGCTGTAACACGCCAAATATCCTTACAGGGCTAGACACTTAAAGATCGTAACAGAGCTTTTAAATTTAATCCGCTGTTGGACTGTAACCAGTGAAGTTTTCTTCTGGCTGCTGAGATTTATTCCTGACGATTCAAACCAAAAACAGCCATAAGTGCACCATTCTGTATGGTCTGTAGTTTAGTGGTATTGCCTTTAGAAGTACCCATCAGGAGGCTGTTGCAGTAATTGAGTTTCACATTAATTATGGCTCCTGCGATCAGCGCCAGTTTTTGTTCGGTTAAGTATGGTCGGATTTGCCATATGAGATTAGTGCAGAAAGCACATGAGGATTTTAAATAGG
Source organism: Ambystoma mexicanum (assembly GCF_040938575.1). Classification (NCBI taxonomy): domain Eukaryota; kingdom Metazoa; phylum Chordata; class Amphibia; order Caudata; family Ambystomatidae; genus Ambystoma; species Ambystoma mexicanum. The sequence continues at coordinate 1,069,720,759 of NC_090934.1, forward strand.
AGACATGTTTCTTGTACGAAAGATGCAAATCCATAAAAATACCCAATGTCTTAACATGCTCCGAGACTTCAATGAAACTATTATTAATCTTGAGTTTCTTATATTGTGGATATAGTGTACCTATTTTCTGAGGAGTGCCAAGTATTAGGAGTTCAGTTTTTGCTTCGTTAAGCGCAAGAGAATTATTAGCCATCCATTTCTGGATAGCATTGAACACTTCATTCATTCTTAGCACATCCTTTTCATAGGAACCTGATAGTTCAAGTACCAATTGGGTATCGTCAGCATAGTTCGTAAATTTGACACCCATCTTTGTAGCATGTCACACAGCAGTTTCGAGAAGATGTTAAAGAGCAAGGGTCACAGACATGAACCCTGTTTGACACCACATGTCAACATTTTCTTTAAGGAGCTAAAGTAACCCTTTACAACTGCAGCCATTATTGGGCCCAAAAACGATTTAAACCAGTTAGTAGCTGAGGGAGAACATCTACCAGTTGTTCTCAGTCTCTCGGCCAGGAGATCATGATCAATAAGATCAAACGCCAAAGAAATATCAAGCGGCATTAACAGGGCAGGGCAGTATTTCCTTGTTCAATAATGCTGGCGATATTTGCCTGGAGATCCAAAATAGCAGTTTTGGTTCCATGCTTAGCTCTAAATCCGGACTGCTCATTAGCTGTGAATTGGTGCCATCATTTGCTGTCTGCCCAAAATGCCAGAAACCAAAGAACGAGGTAGCGCTGCAGCTTTTTGCAAGCCGTCACGGTTTGACATGGATGACCAGCAAGCCTTGGGGCCCCGATGGGAAAGATGGATATGGAGATTCAAAAATTACTTACATGCCCACGATTAAACCGTGGCCGACAAGTTTGCTAGGCGACTGCTGGTGAATCTGGTGGGAGATGAAGTGAAAGATCTCATTTCCACCTTCCCGCCTGAAGATGTCACGACATACAAAGGCCTCAAAGAAGCACTGAGCAACTACTTTCGACCCCCAGAGCAACATTGACCACGAGAGACACAAGTTCAATGAGTCCATGGATGCCTTCGCCACCCGCCTGCGCAAACTAGTGTGCAATGTGAATTGCACAAGTTCACAAATGAGGAAGCCATCAGACTGAGGATCATAGGAGGGTGCCTGTACTCATCATTCAGGAAGAAATTACTATGTGAACCGCTTCCTCTGGAAACTATGCTACAAATGGCTAGGAGGGAGTCACAAGCAGACACGCAAGCTTCGCAAATTGAAACCACTAAGACTCCAGGACGAGAACAAGCATACCAGGTCTCGCCAGCAGCGCCAGCTCGAGTGAGGCCTACAAGCAACAGTGCACCCAGAGGGTCTCCTTCATTCGGAAGATACTACCGGTGTGGCCTTCAATTCCCTCACTAGGAAGGTGTTAAAGGCCCTGGCTTTTGGCAAGACTGTGCCAAGTGTGGTAGAGAAAACCATCTAGCAGTCATCTGCAATTTTCCACCCGGACGTTCGCAGGGGTACAGCTCCATGCCATACAGGTCGGAGTCCGGCACACACAGCAATGTTTCAAGGAGAGACACAGGCGCAAGGATAGACCTTGTGAGACACTTCATGCAAGTGACCGGAAGATATCAGTCGCCCTCACCATCTACAGATGGCACCCCACTGGAATTTGTATTTTTGATGAAAGGAAGGACCTCAGCATCGGAGGGCGACATCTCTGTACTAGTGGGTGATCACCAGGTTAAGTTCCTCATTGATACTTGTGCCACCCTAAACATCATGTGCATATAGGAATATCGCAGGATGGCATCTCCACCCCAGTTAAGGTAATCTGATCTCAGAGTTTTCCAGTGGGCCGCGAGAGGTCCTGTGCAGAACCAGGGAATGTTCTTCACAACAATCCGTTACAAGGAGAGGTATGCGCAGGTTGAATTTCATGTACTGCAAGGGTAGGTCCCTGGAAGCAACCAACTAGGGTGCACCACTGCTCTTGAGATGGAAATTGTGGCTGTGTCCTACACCATGCCACATGGACTGTCAGTCATGCAAGCTTTACCGTCTTTGTTCGAGGTGATCAGATCCCTCAAGGGAGACCCTGTGACACTTCACATTGATTAAGCCATAGCACCCGTGGCTCAGCACCCGAGGGGAATACTAGTTCACTTGCAACCTCTTGTTGAAGAAGAAATACAGTGGTTGCTGAAGCAAGGAATAATTGAACCAGCTGATGGTCCGACCCCCTGGGTGTCCCCCTTAGTGGCCGTACCCAAGGGAGGATCCTCTGACAAGATACGCATATGTGAGGACATGCAACAAGCGAACAAGGCCATCAGGTGTGAGAGACATCCCAGAATGCACCTGCATGATCTGATCAGCCTGCTGAACGGGGAAAAAGTGTTTCCCGAAGCTTGACTTGAACAAAGGCCATCATCAGATCACGATAGACCAACAATCTCACTACATCACCACATTTGCCACACCAATTGGGCTCATCAGATACAACAGACTTCGTTTTGGCATCTGCTCGGCAGCTGAAATATTTCAAGAGAGTGTGCAGAGAGTGATTTGGCACGTCAGCAACTGTTTCAACTCCAGTGATGATATCCTGGTGTTTGGAGCCACCATTGCTCAGCACTATCAGGCACTCCAACAAGTATGCATGGCGCTCGGAGAGGCCGGCCTGACACTGAACAAGGATAAGTGTGTGTTTCACAAGTCTCGCCTTAAATTCTATGGACACATCTTCTCACATGAAGGCATGAGCCCCGATCCAGGAAAAGTGGCCGCCATCTACAAGATTTCAGCTCTGCAAGATGTCAGTGAAGTGAGGTCTTTCCTAGGGATGGCCAGCTCCTGCAGCCTATATCTCACTTATAGCAGGGAACTCATAAACCAGGACACAGCATTCCAATGGTCTCAGCAATGAGAGTAGGCATCTGCTCAAATAAAGAAAGACATTGCCTCGGCAGAACGCATGGCCTACTTCAACCCAAACGTGTGCACATAGGTGAATGAAGATTCCAGTCAAGTTGGTCTGGGGGTGATCCTGGTGCAGCCCCAACCCGGGTGAGAATCCCCCAGAACAGTGAAAGCCTATGCCAGCAAGAACCTGTCGGAGGTAGAAACAAGATATTCAGAACCTAATAGGGAGGGTATGGCTGTCGTGTGGGCTTGCAAGCATTTTCAGATGCATCTCCCCGGCAAGCCGTTCACGATTGTGACGGATCACCAAGCCCTAGTGAACATCTATGGCAGTTTCAAATGCAAGATGCCACCAAGGATAGAGAGATGGGGCCTGCGATTGCAGGATTTTGACTTTACAATTGTTCACAAGCCGAGTAAGGAATACAACCCGGTGAATTACATGTTGCGGCATCCCCTCTCGGGCACGTCCACCAACAACTAAATGGCAGAGGAGTATGTGAAATTCCTCAGCCATCACGGGCCCCCAAAGGCCATCACGCCAGCAATGATCCTGGAGCATACGGAACAGGACTGTGAGCTTTTGCTGGTACTGGTCCCGATTATGTCTGGAACGTGGAGAGATACAGACTTCATAAACAGACAGGTGGATGATTGTGCTGTGACAGAACCTCAAGCCTTCAGGAATGTAACAGAAGAATTATCAGTATCTTCAGAAGGGTTTGTCATGCAAGGACACAGAATAGTGATCCCCACAGATTTGCGGCAGCAGGTCATAGACCTAGCTCATGAAGGACACTGGGGGATGGGGGAAGGGCACAAAGAGACAGGTGAGAGACACCATGTGGTTCCCGGGACTAGATCAGATGGTGGAACGCACGATTGGCACCTGTCACCTGTGCCAGTGCACATCCTAGCCTAATAACCCATAACCCTTAAAGATGTTGGACATGCCAGAGATCCCATGAACTCACCTGGAGATTGACTTCTTTGGCCCGTTCGGGGAGAGCAAGTACTATCTGGTCATCATGGATGAGTATTTGCGATTCCCTCTAGTACACATGGTATCATCGACGGCTGCTAATGTTATTATACCACTGTTGGATAGCATCTTCTCTACATTAGGCATTCCTGAAGTCCTCAAGTCGGACAATGGTCTGCCATTCAGTAGCCTGGAGTTCGCAAAATTCATGGAATATATGGTCATTGGCCATAGAAAGAGTACTCCTCTCTGGCCACAGGCAAATGGCATGGTGGAGCAATTCATGGGCAGCCTCAAGAGAGTCCTCCAACAAAACGAGTAAAGGTCTATGTCACTCAATCAAGCCCTGTGCAACATGTTGCACGGCTACAGGAACTCTCCTCATGGCACGACGGGACAGTGTCCCTCGGAGTTGTTATTCGGCAGGAGAATTAGAACCAGACTTCTTTACCTGGCAAGTGATCTGAAACAAGATGGGGATCAGACCCGAGAGATGGACGCACGCCAGAAGCAGGACATGAAGGCATATGCCGATAGCCGGCGATGAGCCAAGAGCTCCAAACTGCAGATAGGAGACAAGATGCTTAGGCTACCTACCAGTGTCCTGTGTCAATGGAACAATGGTGACTGCTCGATCTCCTACCAGGGCGGTCACTCGAATTGTCTCCCAATTCAAGTTGTACAAGGAAGAGGGTCAAGAACATGGTGAAAGAGATGACTCAGTGACCTCAGATAGTGAGCCAGCTAGAGAAGAGACTGAAGAAGAGGCAGAAGGATGTCGAGCAAGGTCGGCCAGATGCATCAGAAGACCGGTGCGTCTAATTGAAGAAATGTAAAAACTGAACTGTAAGTGACTTTGTTTTGCTCGACAGGGGGAGATGTAGTGTCCTGGCAAGGACACAGTTAACGGAGCCTTGGAGCTCCAATGTATGGGCCAATGAGCATGCATGAACATTGCGCATGCGCAGTAGTAGGCCCGGGAAGCGGCAGTTTGCCTCAGGAGTTGAATAAAGAAAGTTCAACCTGCTGAAGGCTCCTGGCTTCATTACAGGCCTGGGCCTGTTGTATGTGCATGTGTACCTGCGTGTTCTCCCTGCATGCTGTCCTCCCTTGAGTACCAAAGCTAAAAGAACCCACAGAAACTAGACCGTGGTAAAGAGGTGACAGAGTTACCTAAGTAACGCCTAGGAATTCCCTGAAGCAGGGTTTCCAGTTATTTGGAGCGGTACTGGTTTCCACTGGGCTGGTGTTCCAGTGTGCCATGGCTTAGCAGAGGAAGGACTGTTGCCCAGTCTTTTCCTTGCTGCCCACTTCAGTTTCCTGCCCAGCAATGGTCTGTCTCCTAGAGGCGTGTGTACTGCCCATAGAGGTAAGTGTTAAGCAATGACTGAAGTCAGGAACGGGCTGTTTAACGCTCCGATCTCTTGGGTAATACTTCTGCACTGCCCGGTATGCCTTCCAAGGAGCTCTGGGCCTTCCTTTTAAAAATCTCCTGGATTTGGAAAAGTTGAGATATTGCTGTAAGAATCGGAGGTGGAGGAGGGTTGTGGGGGGGGCTCTTCCTAGGGAATCTCTCCAAAGAGCACCTACACTGTGGGCACTCGTGGGGCTCCTGAAGGAGCCAACACAAGGAAATGCTGTTCAGACAAGTGGAGGAGCTTAGTGCAGATGAATGGGCCAGCGCTGGTCCAAACAGTGTCCTAATCATTCGCTAAGCAAAACAAAATAAAAATAGATGGCGGTCGTTGGATGTACAGAATATTTTATTTTTTAAGTACAGAATGGAGTATACACCAAAAAATCCTCAAAGGAGAGCACAAACGTAACACTTCAGCGGCACAACCTGGCAATGGATTGGAAGTGTCCTGATTACAGATGGGAATCCTTCTACGGGGCCTGGACTGGGCCAAGCCAAAGCAAACTTGACTGCTGCCGAAGACCCAGCAGCCCTGGGAAACGAGCAGGCCCTTGTGCTGCTTCCTAAAGAAGCATCAACTCATTGAAAAAAATGCTCGAGTGCTACTAGAGGAATAAAACAAGCATTGGCAATGCCAATAGTTTTTGGCGTTTACTGATGTTATTTGCATTTTGCATTTATAGGTACAAGGGTGCAAGGAGGAGAGCGCAACGTTTCAAAGAAGGATGCGATAAGGTGTGCAAGTCTCCAAGAGAATGAGAAGCAAGGAGAATAGAGCAGGGGAGGAAACAATTGAGAGAGGGTGCCATCAATGATGTGCAAGAGGAAATATGAGTGAGAAAGGTTGAGAGTGAGAGGGTAAGACATAAAGCAAGCGTGTGAGAGGTGAGAGGAAGTGGAGAGTGGGTGGTGGTAACAGGAATAGCAAGTGAGGATTGGTGGGATAAAGAAAGAGTGGCGGTATGGGGGGTGTAGAGAGTGGGGTTAGGGTCAAGAATGTAGGTACACTTGATGGGTGGAGGAGGCACGGTTGCTGGGGTAGAGAGAAGGGTGGGGTTTATTTAATTTATTTATTTGTTTTTTTATAACACACTTAATACCGGCGTTTGGTTTCTAAGCAAGAATCCAGGATTCGAGACCTCTGTTGCTCTGCATGGCCTTGCTTCCAAGACCAGCGTGTTGCTCCTGTGCTATCCTCAGTTCACAAAGGTTGGTGGGTGAGGATAGTTGTTTCAAAAAAACATGGAGAAAAGCAGCCTCTGGACGACTTGTGAAAAGTCGCCAAAATAACCCAAACAAAACCCAACCAGCACATGTAATGGGGGTGGGTTGGAAGGGGTAGAGGGAGTCGGAGTTAGGTGGCCGCAGCAAGTGCTCACCTATGTAACAAAATCCTGCTGTACCCAACCTCAGCACATAACCTGCGGGCAGCGACCCTGTTCAGGGCTTTCACACAAATCACTGCAGCAAGCACTCAACCCACGGAGCTATCTCACCTCTGTAACAAAACCCTGCTGTACCCAAACACCAGCACTTAACCTAGGGGCACCAACCCTGGTCAGGGTTTTCACATACATCCCTGTAGCAAGCGCTTAACACACTGAGCTATGTTATCATTTTAAACAGCTCCGCTGTTCCCAAACACCCCAGCACATAACCTGGGGGCACCGGGGCTTTTCCACCTGGCATTAAAAAATACTCTAATCATGTGCAACAAGGCTGCCCCAGCTCCACTTTGCCAGCAACGCAGACCCAGCTTTGCTTGGAACTAGGCATTTGGGTTTTAGTCAACCTGTATTGGCTCCTACCCATGAGAAGGGTAATACCCTAGATTGGATAGCTGCGCACAATACAATAATTAAGGACGTATGCATCCAGCCATGCCCATGGTCAGATCACTTTTTTGCACAATGCATGGTGCGGTGAACACAAATAAACCCGTTAAGGTAAAAACAAAAGGAAAGTCACTGATATTGGCTAGAAACTAAAAAAAGCTCACAGGCACAGCAATGGAACCTTGGTTAACCTCGCTCTCTGAAAAAATTAGGGATCTAAGTAGCACAGATAAGATGATTGATATTTACAATCAGGCAATGCAGGGAGCCACAAACTCACTAGCTCTGCTGAAATTGAAACTAGTGGTAGAGAGGAAAAATCCATGGTTATCAACGGAACAACAAAAATTAAAAGCTATCAAACAGAAGCATTCAAAGCATGGAAATCAATACAAAATGCCTGCGAAAAAAAGGGTTTTCGAGCTGCAACTAAAAAATGTAGACAAGCTATGATTACAGCTACAAATATTTTTTTTAATGACAGAACTAATATGGCTCAATCGAGCCCGAAAGAACTTTTTATGGTACTAAAAGAGCTGGAAAAACCTTGCAAAGTAAATACAGACACCATCGAAAAAAATGATGAATGGTGTAATACGATACAAGTCGCTATGACTGAAAAAATTGACACCATAAGGGAAAGGATTGAAGAGAATAATTAAACCAATTTTCCAATAGATAATACCGTACGAGGGAGAGCCAAACATCAGATTGAAAGCAAGGAACACCAGTTTAGTTTTATACCAGTTAGTGAAACCGAATTAATGTAAATCATTGCCAAGCTGAAATCCACAAATTGTTAGGGTGACACATGCCCAGCTATGGTAGTAAAAGAATGTACACCACAGCTAATCGGGTCGCTCTGCAAATTTATAAATACCTCATTTGCAGAGAACCATATTCCGGACGACTTAAAAAATGCATGGATTACTCCATTACTTAGAAAACTAGGGGCCTCATTACACGTGCTGCGGTAAAAATCGACATTTACTGGCATGGCGCTATTAACGTGTCCGCCTTGGCAAGAGGCCGCTAATAGCGTACCATTACAAGTACGCAGACACGAGCATAGCGCTATGCCGGTAATGACCCTACCACCATGCTGCTAAAGACCCCAAAAAGACCCTTACGGCACCGATGAAAGTGCTGATAGTACTTCTGACCTCCCGCAACATGCAAACAGCGGTCACCGCTAATAGCGGCCATCGCAAATAGCGGTCACCGCAATTAGCGGTCACCGTTAAATGGCGGAACCGAAAATAGTGTCATCGCACACGAACGGGAAAGAGCACGGCGGCCATCTTTAAAAACACAATCCATTGCCATCCTCTGCCCCCGGACCTGTTTTGAGAACTGTGCCATTCCAAAGCCACAAGGATTCCCTCACCATGCCTAAGGCCATAAAAAAAACAACAGACCGCCAGCGCAAGAACTTCACCAACGAGGAGCTAACAATGCTCACTGAGACACTTGCAGCGATTGCTGACGTGGTATTTGCCAACGACATGCGGTGGGAGACCCTGATCCGGAAGAAGGCTATCTGGGCAGAGGTTGCCCTGAAAGCGAGTGCGGTGGGCACCACCACCCGCACTGTCCGGGAGTGCAGAAAGCAGTGGGACGATCTCCGCCTCCGGGACCGCAGCATACTGTCTGCGAACCGCAACATGGCCATGGCCACAGGAGGTGGTGCCGAATCGCCAATAAAATTGAAGGAGTGGGAGGAGACCTGGCCAACGCGATTGGTGCTGAATCAATCAAGGGAGTCGGGAGCATGGAGCATGGTGTGCCCACTACATCAGATGGAGGTGAGTGTACACATGAAACTATGCACTGTGAATGTTGAGGTCCCCCCCCAAATGTGAGCCCAGATTCACCACATGGATGCGCCAACATCCATACATGCATACAACCCTGGCCATGTCAGTGTCAAACCCAAACACACACACATGCACGCATTACCACAGACAAGTGCCACACAGAACCATGCATGGATGACCCACTCAACAGACCCATCACCTGCATCCCTACCAATGAAGTCCCAATGCACACAACAGCATGATTAACGTATTCTGCATGAGGTACATTGAACTATCACCAATGCCATCCCCCTCTTTGTCCCCCACAGGCTCACATACAGACAGTGAAGAACCTGGCACTGCGACTCAGGCACCCCCTGCCAAGAAAAAACCCAGGACACAGGGGACACCCCACTACATCAAGGGGCAAAGGGAGAAGTGTTCCCATGCACAGTGCCAAACATCGTCGGAGCGCCACTGCTATCATACTGCAGTCCACACCAGCAACAACTGCCACACCTTCAGATGTAAACCCCCCACCACAGGTTCCAGCCACGGAGGACCCACCCTCCTCTGCCACAAGTTCCACAGGTGAGGCGGCAGCCACAGCGCCGCTCTCGGATGTGGAGGACCCGATAGAGTTCTCCATGGAAATGCACACCCCAACCCCCCTAGGAGCCCCAGAGGCAACTCCACAGCAAACACCAGGATCCAGTGTCCATGGCCAGTCTGGCGAGGACAACACGGAAGGGTGCAGTAGCCCACCGGTGGCTTCACCAGATGTCCTAGACGCAGAGGAAGGTGCAGCAGCCATACCACGAGCACGCCACAGTGCCCTTGACCTGGCCAGCATCAGGCTGCGCCAGGAGGACATTACTGTGCTGGTTGGGCAGCATGTGGAAGAGGCTGCCCGTCTCAGGGGGGAGATAACAGAGACTGCCAGGCACTCGAGGGAGACAGTCTTCAGGACAGGATTGTGGCCTGTACCAACAGGCTGTGCGTGGATATTGCCCAACTCGGGCAGGTCCTCACGCGTATAGCGGACGCGATGGACCGCCAGTTCCCACCACCACAGCAGGGACAGACAGCCACCTCATCATCTGCTAGTTCAAGGCGGACAAGCTCCCTCCGCCGCTCCAAGCGCACCACGAGGCGCACGTCAACCCAACCTCCTAATGCTGGTGGTGGCAACAGGGAATAGGGACTGCAGGGTCTACCTTCCACGTGTGCAGCAGGACAACAACATTGTGCAAGACACATAAGGGGTTGTTGTCGGGGGGAGGGGGGAAGGGTGTTTCGGGACTGTTGTGGGGGGAGGGGGGAAGAGTGGTGGGATAGTTGGGGACATGCACTTTTTCATCTTAATATTCCTTAATACACTGGTGATTACTCAAAACACAGGCTTGGACTTCTTCATTGTGTATGTGTACTTTATTGGTGACAGGGTCCATTGTGCGCTTCAACACAGACACCAGTGCATTACTACCCATATCCATCCTACAGAGTGAAACCATGCTACTCACAATATTTGGTTGATCAGATGCTGTCTCACATCACGTCCCTCCTGGCCATCGCCTCTTGCATGACCTGCATCCCCGTCACCTCCGTCCTCATCACCATCATCATCCGCATCAGGTGCTTGTATTTCAACATCAGGGGGCAGTGGCACATTCCGTCCGATACTCATATTGTGCAGTATGACACATGCATGGTGATCTTGGCCACCTGCTCATGGCCGTACAGGAGAGCGCCACCAGACCTGCTAATGCACCTAAACCGTGTCTTCAAAAGGCCAAATGTCTGCTCTATCACGACGTGGGTACGGTTATGTGCACGATTGTAGTCCTCTTTGTGCCGGTTCTGTGGGTTCCGTACAGGGGTAAGGAGCCACCTCTTCAGGGGATAGTCGGCATCTCCTGTATGGGGGGGAATGGGGACCTGTTACTGCTCACCTCTGGAGTGGCCTGTACATATCACACAAATCGACTTTGCATTGTGATTAATATCCACGACTAGCAGCATGCATGCAGACGATCTGTGTGACTGCAATGTGCAAAGGTGAGCTTGACCCTGCAAGTGGACATGCCCAAATCATGGCTCCGACACCAATTGACATGTCCTGGGTGAGGCCAGGTTTTAGGTGTCCTTGGGCCTAGGCAAATTTGATACCACACTGCTAGTGTGGTGGCATTCCGACATTGATGTTGCAATGCTGTGTAGAATCACATTACCGGTGCTATAGGTGTGTGGTTGAATGCTATGGCTAGGAGTGATCCCTTTGCATGCATTCAAGGGCACATTTCTGTATTGATGTTGTGCTGCGCTAATTCTGTATTACCATCTTGCTGCCATGTTGCTGATTTGTGTATTATGTGGTGTGGCATGGTGTGCAATGTGGATGTGGATGGATGTGTAGCATTCGTGGACCTGGATTGTTCTCTATGTTTTGCAGCTTATCACTGCATGTGGGTTGTTGTCAGGTACATTGCGGCCTTCACTGATGGACATTGGGGTGCATCTGTATGTCCATTTCTCCTACGGACGACAGTCAACACCCATTTGGAGTATGTATCTCTCCCCCCTAAACAAACCCAGTTGGAGTATGTATCTCTCACAGCCCCCCCCCGCCAATCACACTGCCATGTGCTTGGCCGGCTACTCACCGAGTAGCCACAAACGTTGTCCAGCTTGTCGCTCCATGTAGCGTGGTATGGTTGAGTTCCGCAGGACCATGGAATCATGGTTTGATCCGGGAAATCGGGCACAACAATGTGTGATTATCTTGTTAGCGTCACATACCATTTGGACATTGATGGAGTGGAATTGCTTCCTATTTCGGTAGACTACTTCATTGTGATGTGGGACCACCAATTCCACATGGGTGCAGTCGATAGCCCCCCGATGCAACTTGGGATGCCTGCCAGTGAATAGAAGCCAACTTTGGTGTTTGCAATCTCCTGGGCAGTCTGGGGCAGGAATATGTGTTCACGTGCATGCTTCAGGAGGGCACCCAGTACCTGGTTCAGTGTGCGTGAGAATACTGGTTGTGAGATGCCATGCATCTGCCCCTCTGTATGCTGGTAGGTGCCTGTGGCCAGGAAGTGGAGCACAGTCACCACCTTCAGTAGAGGGGGGATGGCAGTTCTGATGTCTATGAGGCTCACAATGTCGTCATGTATCATGTCCACGATGCTGGTGATGGTATCCCGGTCCAGACGGTACAGGCTGTGTATCTGCTCAGGGGTTAGGTTAAATGGAATGGCTCTGATCCTGGGGATTGGTGGCTGCCTCTGTGGTATGACTAGGTGCCCTGGTGGTGCTTGCTGCGCCTCTCTTGCCCTCCTCCTCCTGCGTCTCCTCTGTGCTGCCTGTTGTTGTTGCTGCTGCACTGCAATCATGTCCTCCAGCCCATGTAATGCTGCTAGTATTGGAACCATCTTGGTGTGGGAAGGGGTGTGGTGTGCTCCTTTTGTGCTGCCACAGTCTCCATTGCCTCCACCTGTGCTGATTGTGTCCACCTGTGGCAGGTGGGAACACTGCTCTGTTCTTTTAACGGGTGGTTTGCGATGCCGGTATTAGTGCCATGACACTATTAGCATGTCCGCATGGCTTGTGATGGTGGGCTATTAGCGGCATGGCGCTATTTACGGGATGAAGGGGCGCGTGCACGCGAACTGACCGCTATTAGTGGCACCGTAGTTAGCGGTGCCGCTAATAGCGGTAATCCGGGTCGTAATTGGTATGGGGATTTAACGTTACCAGTATTCCCTTACCGGTAACGTTAATCCCTTACCGCACAACGTGTAATGAGGCCCTAGGTCTCTGTCCAAAGAATGCTTTGCACTATCGCCCTATCGCAAACGCACCATTCTCACTAAAGATATTGGATCGGGTTGCCTATTTACAAATGTCAACATTTCTGAAGGAAAACAACATCCTAAATAAATGGCAATCAGGTTTCAGACAGGGACACAGCACAGAGTCAGCCCTATTAGATTTAAAATCACGGATCTTACACTATATGGATGAAGGACAAGCAGTGACACTAATGTTGTTGGACCTATCTGCCGCCTTCGATCTGGGGGATCATAACAATCTGATCACCAGATTGAGGGAGGTAGCAAGATTCTCCGAGAAGGCAGCTAAATGGGTTGAATCATTTCTGAGCAAACAGAGTTGCAGACACTGGAGTGGGGATGCAAAAGCAACCCTCATAATTCTCAAATGAGGGGTGCCACAGGGTGCATGCCTGTCACCCTCCTTTTATAATATATTTACAGTGCCTTTTTTTAACTTACTGGAAAAACATAAGATAGGTTTCACCAGTTTTGCAGATGATACTCACTGTATCATTCCTACGACAGGTAAACAAAATATTAAATGAAACCTATGAAATCATTCAGTGCTGTATGACGGGAAATGGCTTGGCATTAAATAAAGAAAAACTGAGCTGATGGTGATGGGTGCAATAAATCAAATCAATATACTTGATGATAACTACAAACATTTCCAAATAGCTGGCTGTATTATAGAAACAAAAAATTAAGTGAAAAGATTGAGGGTAGTCTTTGATCAAAATGTGAATATGAAGGCACACATAAGTAGTCTTATGTCGTCTACGGCCTATCATATTAAACAACTAACCGACCTTTCATTTCCCAGGCAAACTGTGAACAATTGCTAGGGCAATTGTCGTGTCAAAGATCGACTATTGTGGTAGTCTACTGGTAGGTGCAGCCAAAAGTGATAATGCGCATCTCCAGACACTTCAAAACATCATGGTCACCATGGAGATCATGTCACAGAGGCTAGACAAGGACTGCACTGGCTCCGCGTTGCCCCCAGGATCCAGTTCATATTACTCACTATTACCCATAAATGCCGTAGAGGAGTGGGCCCACGCTATCTAACCGAAACACGTCAAAGAAAATGTAACACTAGAACACTGGGGTCGAACTCTGAACCAGCTACAAATCCCAATATGTCATCTTACCCAGGTTACCAATAGTGCATTTTTTATGGCAGTTCCCAAGGCATGGAATGATATCCCTCCAAGTCTTAGAGGGACTGACTCTTTAGCAACTTTCAAAAAAGGAATCAAGCCTTTGTTGTTCAAATAAAAAATTTCATACCATTGATGCTCTGCCAAAAACACATGACCTTTGTTGGTTTTCTGTTGCGCACTCACGCCTCTGGGTTTTACGGTGCGCTATACAAATATAATAAAGTAAAGTGAAGGCACCACAGCTCTACATCACCTGCCTTTCTCATCTCAATCGCAGAGCACCAATCCTGGTCTCCGGCTGTCTAGACTACGCAGACAAAAGGAAGCAAAATTCTCCCTCACCTCGCCACCAAGGGACAACAGCATATGAGCCCTTGCTGCACAAAAAGTATGTTAGTGCCATTGCCACCATGAACCGACTAGTAGGCATCGGCACACAACCCTCAGTAGCAGCAGCCAGGTGGCTTTTCATGTAAGCACGTTATGCCTTTCTAAGCCCTTGTAAAATGCCAGTCTGCCTCATCTTCCCTGGTCTAAAAGGATGGCTTTAGAGACCATGCTGGGGTCATCTGATGATCATCAAACTAGAAGTAATTCCCACATCATCAGACGTCATCATGCTGTTAAAGTCATTAGCAAATATCTCAGACTGGTGGGTGATTTGGGGAAGAGCTTAGGATGACTTAATGAATATGTTAACATCAACCATATTTTAGAAAACTCTTTGTTCCTGGTGTTTTTAGGATGACTTGCTGATCACTTCAAGAGATTGCATGTTTGTCCCTGATGATTTGGGGAGTATTCTGGGATGACCTGATTACTTCAAGAGCATTGCCATGAAACATGTATGCTCTTGATCATTTGGGGATGACTTACTGATTAATTCAGAACATCAGAGTTTGTAGGATGATATGAAGTCATTCTGCTTTTGCTTAGTTGCACTTATGCTGAATGACCACCCAGGCCTAAACATAGCATGCACCCTCTGGGTGAGAGTCCTTTGCCATCCCAGTCAAACACAGGCACCCAGGAGCCTCACAATCCCCAATGTGGCATGGGTAAAGCTTGAGACTATGTTGGGCCACGTTGGAAGAAAGAGGCCTAAACATAGCATGCACCCCCTGGGTAAGAATTGTTTGCCATCCCAGTCAAAAGCAGGAACCCAGCACCCTCACAATCAATACAGTTACATGCTGACTTGTTAGGTAAGAATTGGTGTAGTCCCACTGTGTGAGACTACGCAACACTTACCTGCTTGGTATTAGGTAACCCACATTTTGCTATGGGTCTGTACTACACAGGTTGATAGTGTGACTGAGCAGCCAGGACTATCTCAAGGGGGATAAATGTGAGCTGGAGAGCTGTACAAATGAAATCCGTAAATACAAGTAGCCAGGTAACACTTACACTCAAGGTTTCAGTTATAAATAGTTATTTATTGCATTAACATCAATTTTTAAATAAGCGTTATTTAGAAAGGCAATTCATGTAACAATGCAAATATACTTTAAAATTACTTTTATTAGAATCAGATCAAGTTAGTAAATAATCTTTGGATATGCTTCTTACACAATTCCTATACCCTGGGGTGACTTCAATCACAAGGACAGTAATGGCATTTAGATTCTGAGGTTGCAGAAAGGAAATGTTTAAGGAAGGAAAAAGGTTAAACAGGTTCTCAGTATATGTGAGGACAACTAAATCTTCCAATGAAATCTAGACAAGCCTTTCATAGAAGTAACAGTCTAAAACAAGTTACCACCTATGAGGGATAAACAATATCAATGGAAATGGGTTAGAAGAGTCTGCAGGGAGCCAGGACAGCCAAAGTCAGTTTGAAACAGTCTATGGAGCTGAGGCACTTCTTAGAATCAAAAGTCTTGCACACGAGATTTTGTTAGAAAATCACTTTTAGGGTCACAAGCTGTTAAACCTGTGAAAACAGAGTTGGAAACAGCTCTAAAAGTAAGCCACTGCAATTCCCATCAGAGAAAAGCACAGCTAAAAGACAATGAGGTAAGTATCCCAAGTCTAAACAGTACCTCTGGTTTGAAGAAGATTGGTCCAGTTGGATTCTGTCCTGCTACAGAGATGAAGACCCCCGTGTTCCTAAGCCTCAGTCTTGGGGACAAGAAGGAGGACATCTGTAGAGCTACTGCGGCGGTACTTGGGAGGTCGTCGGCAGCTACGGGCACTTTTCAGTTCAGCGGCACTTCGCGGTTTCATCACTTAGTAAATAGCACCGTTGCGAATCTCGGATACCGGTTGGGCTTCCTTCACTCCGTGGGTCCTGCACTCTGATGAGGGGACTCGAGCTCTGGTCGTCCTGCTTCTGGTTTGTCCTTGGAGCTTCTAACCGGATTTCAGACGTTTCACTCGACTACAGATTACTCGGCCCCTGGCACTCGGTTCTTGCAGCAATGAAGAAGTACAGCCTGACAGGGAAGATGGTCCAGTGGAGTTCCTCTCTGGATTAGTTGGTCCCACTAACCCAAGGGGAGTAGTCGTCCATTCCGGATCTTCTCTGTCGAATTGAAAAAGGAGTTTCAGCACAGCAGCAGGGCTTCACCGGGCAATTCAAAGGTCCAGGAGGATGCAGCAAGCTTCCTTCACGGTTTCTTTGTCTAGTGTTTCTCTCAGTGGTCGACTCTGCCTCTAGTCCCAAAACCCTCAACTTTTAAGCAGCTTTCTCCCATTCATGCACAGCCTAGGCTGTCAATCACACAGCAGGGTGGCTGTCCTAAAAGGACAGCCAGCCAGCCAATAAGGACTGGTTGCATTCAGGCATTCCTAGAGATAAAGGACAGAGGAGTTTCTGGACCCTCCCTCCCAGGGACCTTCCCTCTCATCTTGTCCTTCCAGACCCACTGGAGACAGAGGCGGGCTTCAGGGCTGAAGCCTACCAAAGGTAAGACAAACAAAGGGCTCCAATCTGTTTCTACGCACAGAGTAAAACCCAAGAAAGACTGCACAAGCAGAAAATGGCAAAGAAGACAGGGGCCATTTTGATAAAATGGTCATCAATGGGTGCTATACTGCAGTGGAGGGTCCAGCCTGCGGTACAAAAGCACAACAGTAGGACAACTTAAACCACTGCCACCAGCCATTTAAAGTAGGGAGGGTAACATAAAAATGTTCGATGATAATGTAGGATAAGGGGCTACTAGGTAACCCCCGAGCACTCCACATAATATGGTGTGTACTCGACCGACAAAGAGAAAAGGTAAGTAAAGTCAATTTCACTTTACTATTCTTGGGAACAGTAGTTCATAAAAGAAAAGGTATTTTAAACCTTCAGAGAAATCTAAAGGGTATCTCAGTGACACTGCACTGAAGGTGTTGTGTGTCAACATACAAAAAAGTAGATGCCTATGGAGTTTGTCAGACTCCCAAAACAGTGAAAACACATAATCCAATTCAGGTCAAAACACATGAGGGAGTGGGAAAAGGTCTCACTCACTTCAGGGTTAAAATTAAAATGTCCTACAGTCCAGCAAAAGAGCTAGTTGTCTCTAAGGTTGAAGGGAATTAGCAAAGAAATGAGAATTATCCCTAACATGACTGCACCAATATATGCCAGTATTCACATGTACCTCTTCACACAGTATTCATGTTTGCTTTGCGTAAAACCCAATAATCAACAACCATAACCAAACGTACCTCCAGGATAAAAAAACAAAAGAAAAACACATAGGATCCAAAAAAGAAAAAAGCTATAAACAAACAGAGCCATAAAGTCCAATCAACCGAGGTCTCAACTACCGGCAACCTACCAAGTATAAGCAACAACAAACCACAAACAGCAAAGACTAAACCCAAAAGACCAGGAAAAACACCAATCAAAAGAGGATGCCCACTAAGGAACACAACCCACACATCATGCATTGCCACAAGAAAGACAAAGAAGCCAGAAAAGACAACAATAATAATCAGAAATCCCAAACCACTCAGGAAGGTACCAACCAGCATGATTCCACAACCCCAAGAAACTTGGCAAACATCTGTGATGGCGCAAGAAGACATACAAATAACAGAGCAAAGACAGAATACAATGCTCGCTACCTGTCCACATACGACAACATGCTAAACAAAAACAGCACAGGAAAAACAAACCGACAGCCAACAAGCGTCACTAATACAGACCCAACCAGGAAACCAAACGGAACACGACAACTAGTAAACCATCCCAACCCGGTCTTCATCATAGAGAATACCCCAACCAGAACAAGGAATACATTGGAATCCATCACACTCTACACCCACTACATCACCAAGACTGGAACAATAGAGGGGTAGCTACCCTATTTACCACCCGGAACAAACCAACCCCGCTATAAACCTTATCGGTCTACTTGACAAAGAGATTGACCAACAAAGAACCACCCCAACCAAAATACTCAACCGGGAAAAACCCACCTGGAACGTAAACCCAGCTAACAACACAACAGTCAGAGCAAACAATGCTAAGAAGAACACAAAAGGGAAATCAAGCAAACTACACTGCAGCCTCCTCAACATTATATCCATGGCAAAATACTCAACAGAAATCAATGACCTCCTAAGCGAAGGAGGCACTGACGTGCTCTTCCTTACAGAAACCTGGCTATCAGACAACTATAAAGCCATCGCAAATGAAGCAATACCCGACAATTATAAATTAATACACAGCAACAGAGAAAAACAAAGAGGAGGCAGAATCGCAATTATACACAAAAAACACGCCAGAGCATCTCGAATCATCACAACCAACGCAGAAGACTGTGAATCCCTCCTAATCAAGATAGAACTCAATGATCAATCCAACATAGTATTTCACGTGATCTATACACCATTTTCTTACAACCCCAACTTTGCAACAAAACTGGCGAACAAGGCAGCCATGCTATCAATCCTCCACGACAACCTAGGAGAAAGAGATCCCACCGATACAAACATAGAGACAACAGAAAATACACTCAGCAATTGGATCACCAAGGCACTTGACCAATTAGCACCAGCTAAAACATTCAAAGCAACACCAAAAAAACTGGCAGCAAAATGGTTGACAGAGGAAAAGGCAAAAAATCCCAAAAAACAACTGCAAAATGGAAACAAAATGGAGAGAACAATACACCAGACAAGACAAAATAAAATACCAAAGAAAGCTCAAACTGTACAAAGCAACAGTCCTCAAAGCAAAACAAAAACTCTATTATGCCAGAAGAATAGAATCAGAAAACAATACACAGAAAGAACTCTTCAAAATCAGAGATAAAACAAAACCTCTTCCTGCAAAAATCCCATCACCCCTACACAAACACTTTGTGATAAAATCACCAACAACCTGAGAGTAAAAATAGACACAACACAGGAGATCATCAACCGAGCCGGGGCAAATGCAGCCACTGGACGAAAGACACCAGACAAAACACGGATTAAAGGAAAACTCATCTGCCTAGAACCAATCACAGAGGAAACTTTTACCACACTGATCAAGGACACCAGCCTTGCAGGATCTCCAAGGGACCCCTGACCCCCGGACGTCTTCAAAGGAATCCTCAACCACAGAACCCCAGTAACACACTTCCAGAACCTAATGAATCTATCACTCAAAGGAGGAATATTACAGTCTTCCTTCAAATCAGCATACATCAAAGCACTGAAAAAAATGACACAAAGTGCAGAGAACCCAAGCAACTACAGACCGATAGCCGACCTGCCCTACCCAGCGAAGATCGTGGAGAACCACATCTACAAAATCCATCTTAAACACGTCGAAAAAAACGGAATACTCGACTAATCACAAGTTGGCTTCAGACTGATGAGAGGAACAGAATCAGCACTTCTATCGATTTGGGACGACCTGAAAATATAAGCAGATGACACCCAATCGGCCCTCCTTCTATTGGACATTTCAACGGCTTTTGACACAATCAGCCAAGCAACAATAATAAAAAGATTGATGGAATATGGCATGCAGGAATCCGCACTAAAGTGGATTACCTTACTCCAAAAAAAAAAAAAACTGAAAGAACCTATCTACCACCGTTCACTTCAAACACCAAAAATATATCCTGCAGAGTCCCACAGGGTTCCAGCCTCTCCCCTCTAATTTTCAACATCTACCTGTGCCCACTGATGAAAATCATTCGATCCTACGGACTTACCACCTACAACTACGCAGACAACACAACTGATTGTGAAAACAAACAGAACACAGGAACAAAATAACAACCCTCAACAACTGCCTCATAGACATATACAACTGGATGACAACGGCCAACCTCAAACAGAACCTGGCAAAAACTGAAAAAATGCTCTCACCCGCAGGGTTCGACAGAGGGAACCCACAATTGGACTGGCCAATCGGTATGGGAATGCAACCAGAGACTACCAATGTAGAAAACAACCTAGGAATACTTATGGACAATGGACTATCACAGAAACCGCAAGTCAGCGCAATCACCAAAAAATGATTCTTCCTCCGAAAACTACTCAGATCCCTGATACTCACAAGAATTACCTACGCAAAACAGCCTCTATCTAACAATGCCAGAAAGACTCACCAGGAAACCCCAAAGGGTATAAAATACCGCAGCCAGGATCCTACTAAGTCTTAACAGAAAAGACCACATCACACCAGCACTGAAACCCTACACTGGTTACCAGTAAAAAGGCGCATTAAATTCAAAGCTCTCTGCATCACCCACAAAGCATTACACAGACAACGAGCGCAATTCCTCCAAGACAAGATTAGCCGGTATTACCCAGGAAGGGAACTAAGATCCAGCAACGACCTACAAATAGAGGCAAAACAACATGAAAAAAGGATTTTTTTTAAATGTATTTTTTATTGATTCCGCTAAAACAAGTTCAAATACACTAAATCCTATATACACAAAAATATGGGTAGCATGATGTGACTGCTCAAACAATTTCATACATGAAGAAAAAAAAGAAAAAAATAATCAACTTTCACTAAGAAGATGTCATCATTAACAATAATCATGTTCTACATGTGTCAGGATGTTTCAACATTTCTTGTGCATATTGCTATTATTAAATCTATGTGGCTATTATTAAATCTATGTGAACAACTAAAATAATAGCCAAAGCTATTCTTGAATAATTGACAAGGAAACATATGTAAATGGTTGGGTTACCTGAAGGAGCTGAGGTTTCTAGCACCAATGCCATACCGAAATTGACAGTTACAATATGAATAGCAATAGATGGACTGCATAAAATGACTGCCCACCTCAAATCTGCATTCATGTGAGCAAACGAGATACAATGTTTTGCAAAATATCTCAATCGCAGAGATACGAGGGCAGGACACTGCACAATCAAATGTTCAAGGGTTTCTCTGCATAATCGATCTTGACATTAGCGGCACAAATTTTGATCCACCGCAATGTCCTTTGTCAGAACAGCATTCGCACGTCTAATTGATAACACCTGGAACAACATGCCCAAAGGAATTAGAACCACAGAAGACTACATTACCTTCGGGAAACTGATCAAAACCTGGCTATTCAGCAGACAATTGCAACCTAGGAGGGATACCAGCAAAAACGCAGCAGACAAACAACTAGAGAGGAGACAAGAGGGGCCAAAGAACTGCAAACAAGAACCTGGCTAGATACCATCAAGCAGAATCCAAAGGGCCGCCCCAGAGAGACCACAACGAACTGCCCAACTTTACTAACCCTCTGCCCTTCCTGCTCCTCCTACAAAACTGACACCTCTACACCAGATCTTGGACTAGCCACACTCAAACATACAGAGAACCATCACTATGCCAACATACGGAGTGAACCACCCACATAGCAAATACCATCTAAAATGCAACAACACACCAAGATGCCAGACTACCTTACAGCTACGACCACCTGTGACTATGAATCCCTTATGGACACTAACTAACAAGTGCACATGACCAACCCATCATAACGGCACAACACTAACACCAACACAAAACACTACCACACACCCTAGGCATGGAATCTTACCCATACGGTTACAATGCGCGAGGCCGCTCACAAGTAACCACATGCAAAACAATCACACACGCCAGTTCCTCCTGGTTCTAAACCTACCCTCCCACCCTTTTCCCCACTAACCCCTCACCCCACTGATTTGCAGTTCCACACGAGTGCTTGAAGACTGCCCCTGGGTGGTAGTGGTGCAGTACAAATCAACTGAACATAACATAATGCCAGTAATGATACTATGAGAAAACATGCCCATCATGGCTCTGCCTCACACTCCTGTTGGCTTTGCCTTTTAAAAATGCCTTGTCACAACAAGAAAACATGTCCAAACTGGCTGGACAATGCAGGCGAGTATAGATGCGTAATAATGCTTATCATGTTTGCTTTACCCTTGATACCCAGTGATAAAAGCCACGCCACAGTAAGAAATGGCTTGACTGGCTGCCCTAAATGCCAGTCTAGACACATAATAACACTCATCATGCTTGCTTTGTTATAGAATACCAGTAAAAAAAATGTCATGCCGCAGCAAACAATGGCTAGACTGGGGTGCCCAAAATGCCAGTGCAGCCACATAAAAGCACATATCATCCTTTCTAAAAAAATAAAAAACAGCATTTTGTACTGGCATCTATGATGGATAACCATTAAAAAGTGCATTATGATTCGGATTCTAAGATGGCAACCGAGGGGAGAGCAGCGTGATCGTGGAGCTCTCACCCCCTTGGGGCCAAAGACAATAAAGTTAGATTAAAAGAGCCTTCCCCAGATGAGGATTTATCAGTGTAGGCTGCCGTGGTGGAGTGCAACAGCCCAGATCGCTGGGGGACTTCGGCAGAGGCGGGTGTGCAACCTTCGTATCCGTGGTGTCTGAGGTGTGGGGGAATTGCGCCCGCGGCCAGTGCAGATCAAGCTGAGAGAAACGCTCACAGACCGCAAGCGAAAAGAACCACTCGGGGAGACCCAGGACGCCCGAGGATCCAATGCGGCTGAAGGGTGGTGGAAAGCAGCTGCTGTCAGACGGCAGAGGAGCCCATCAAGAAGGAGCTGCCTGTGATATTGGAGGCCCACCGGAGATGGATACGTGGAGTAGCTGCTCCCCTGCTGGCGAGCACCAGCGGGAAGATCGAGGCAGACCAAGCCACCCTCACGCCGGTGGAGCAGCGTCTCATCAGAGAGATCAGGAGGATCCGGAGGGGCCATACCTGTAGCCCACTGCTGAGAGCTACACAGCGGAGATGAGCGGCCAAGGGCCCCGGGAGGAGCCGCACAGCGAAGAGGCAGGAAGGCAGCAACCCTGAGGGACTCGACTCCCCCTCGCTCCCCTTTGGGGGAGAACCATCACAGGTCAGCGTGTGCTCTGTTCCAAGGAAAGGGTGAAAGCAGGCAGAGGCTGGCCAGTGCATGCAGTGATCAGCAGGCAGTGATCACCAGCTTTGAGCAGAGTGACGTTAAGGAGTGGGGAAGCATGGCGGGTGGGACCCTGCCCAAGCTTTGAAGCCAGCACTTTGCAGATAAGACCAAGGGAGGCCCTGTGGTGTTATAGCCGGCCGACTGGAGGCCCATTTGAGGTACATTTTGGATTTTGGAACGGCATGTAGTGCTTCAGCCAGAGCACCCCCCATGCAGAAGCACAGTAAGGGAGCAATAGGCGCACCACGCATAGCAGACAGTGACCGGTGGGGCCCTGGCCTCCCCGGGCCAGCCCTGAGGCCCAATAGAGGGCTAAAGAGTCCATCTACATCCGTGGTGGGCAAGGA
This sequence comes from Ambystoma mexicanum, assembly GCF_040938575.1. Lineage (NCBI taxonomy): Eukaryota > Metazoa > Chordata > Amphibia > Caudata > Ambystomatidae > Ambystoma > Ambystoma mexicanum. Next base: position 1,069,744,432 of record NC_090934.1, read on the forward strand.
AGAATAAGGGTGAGGCCATTTGGTCGGGCTCAGGGCAGAGTGATCCTGGCACTGAGGCCATGAGGAGGGTCATTCAAAACCCGAGGCGGAGGACAAACAGTAGCTCAACTGCGCACAGTTAGAGGGGCGTTCCAACCCCACCGCACAGTCAAGGGCAGACCCACAAAGCAGCAGAGGGAGGAGGTTTCTACACCCTGAAAACATGTCCAGAAGAGGTCCGAAGGATGCAAAACAATATATGGGATTAGAGGAGGGGGCAGGGTTCCCCCCATCAGACCTGCCTACGCACTATGTCCAAAAACAAGGCGAAGGACATGCAAGCTGCCCCCAAGTCTGTGAAGAAACCACAGGAGGGCAATCTGCAGAGACTCTGGCTCTGAGACAGCGAAGTACCAGCTGGGGAAGATCAGGGGCCTGGGGCAGGAGAGGATTTGGGGGCGCTGGCAGGCATTGCAAAAGATTAAGTGGTCACTAAGGAGGTCCTTCACCAATGCTTTCAGGATTTTGGGGACAAGACAGTGAATACCATTCAGTCGTAGTTGAGCATGATGTGAGCGGAACTGTCCCAATCGTTGCAAGAGGTGAAGGGGGACATAGCAAAACTAGAGGAGCTGGAGAGAGTACATGTCTGCAATCAGTAGCCTGCGCAGGTATTATTATCAGGGCAGTTTCTAGTCCATTTGGTGCCCAGGGCCAAACACTAGAATGCGCGCCCGCCCCCTGCACCACTCCCAAACAACACTGTTAAATAACTCCTACCCAAGGTCAATAAATAACTGCTTAACAAAAGAAATCAGTTTTATTAGATCATGATTCAAGAACTTTGCAGTAATTCATCGGACAAAGCAGAGTACACAAACAGTATATACTACTTTAAAAGTTTTGTGTCAATTTTTAGTCTATGTTAAGGCCACTCTCCTTGACTTTGCTGCTGCAAAAGCATTTACTGCTGTTGAATATTCAATTTTTCAACATGTTCACTCTCCAAAGTATTGCAAAGCCTGATGGCCTTTCCACGGCCATTGTGGAGCGCAAGTATGTCTTTATCATTTTCAATTTACTACAGCTCCTCTCACCACTTGCCACTGTAATTGGAATTGTTAGTAAGAGCCTCATAGCAACCTACACATTTGGAAACAACCAATGTGTTTTTGTATGATGAATGTGCTGCAAATCTTCAAGGGGCATAATGGAACTCTTCTGAAGCAATGGCTGGATATGTCTCAGTTCCTCAGCCAACTGGGAAACATCTATATCAGATTCTGGTGCACTATCACCACCCATTGCTAGCAATTGCTCCAGGGGCTTGCACAGTTGCATCAGTTCTTCTTTTCCAGGCAAGAGCTTTATGTTGTCGGTCATGCTCTGGACTCATTAACAAGCAAATTCAATATATTTGTCCTTTCATAACAACCAAAAACTGTGCTCTCTTGTCCACAGCACTGATACACTCCAGACTGGATTACTGTAACAGTCTGTTGTCCGGCACCACCGCCGCTAATATACAATCCCTCCAAGTCACTCAAAACAATACTGTACACACCATCTTCCGGCAATCGCGCTGCACCCACATCTCCATCTTTAGAAAGAAGCTACACTGGCTTCTGGTAAAACAAAGAATAACACACAAGGTGTTAACAATGGCACACAAATGCGTGTCCCTACATAGCCCCATATATCTATCAGAGCGCAATCAAGACCAAGCCAACCAGCAAGTACCTTCGCTCTTCCACTGCCACAGTACTTGTTCAACCAAGATCTAGACTTATTAAGTTTGGAGGCACTAGCTTTGATTCTCAGGGCCCTTCGCTCTGGAACTTACTCCCGGCTGCTATACACCAAATACAGAGCTATCCTCTTTTTAAAAAGGCCATAAAGACTCACCTTTTTAACGCTGACTAGTGCTTCTGTTATCCCCCTTTCTCTGGCCTGCTTCATGTATGTTTTGCCCTGTTCCTGTTTTGTGTGCACCCTGAGGCCTACGGCATGTGGCACGTTACAAAAATTAAAATAAATACATAAAATGAAACCCCAGCTTGTATTGTGTGCATACAACTAGGAAAAGCGCCTTTCAAGCGAAGTAGTTATTGCGTCAATCAAGGTATAAGATACGGTTACTTTAAAAAGTTCTTCTTCATTCTCAGGAGTCTCGTCCTGAGTCTCATACGCAAACATTTTCTTATTTTTCCTATGCCGTTTAGCTGCCTTAAAAGTAGGGTCAACATCTAAAAATAAAGGCTCTCTCTTTTGCTGTTGTTACAGCAGACTCAAAGCCAACACCCCTATAACTTTTGACAAAGCAATGCAGTTCTTAAGCAGGTCATTGCAGGCCGGCAAATCAATTTGTTTGGACTGCATGGATTTGCTTACAATGTTCACCTGAAATCGAAAGTCATACCACACAATTAAAGTACAAATAAAACTGAAATCTTCCAAGTGTAAAGCTAGGGATTTAGCCTCCGAGGACAATGTTGGGTCACTGACTTTTTCTTCAATGCTCATGAGTGCTGTGTGTATCTTAACAAATTGATACAGCACAGTTCTCAAGCTTTCAATTCTACATTCCCATCATGTTCCACAAACCTTTTTCAAGGAAATATTTTTTGCATGCTCACTGAGAATGCTCAAGCGTTTGGTTGAATCTGCAAACAAACAATAGGGTCTCTGAAGTACACCAAAAAGAGAAACAGATTTCACAGAGGACTTGGAAGCATCGTCAACCACCAAATTTAAATTGTGGCAGCCACATGGGTTAAAAAATGCACGGGGTATTGCTCGAGAACTCGTGCTTGGACTCCTTTGTTTATCCCAATCATGTTTGCACCATTATCATACCCCTGACCACTGCAGTTGTCCATCTCTAGACCGCATTCTGACATTTCAGAATACAGAAGGTTTGCAAGTCCTCCACCAGATGTGTCTTGTGCGGGGCGATACCCTATAAAATATTCTTTCACAGAAATGTCTGCCTGTAATGTCCACAATTCTTACAGTGTAAGACAGTTGCTCAGTGTGGCTGATATCTGGAGTACAATCCAAAGTAACAGAGAAATATTTTGCAGCCTTCACCCTTTGTAAAATTGCATTTTTTACATGAGACCCCATTAAACTAATTAGTTCATTCTGAATGACATCTACGCAGTAGTGACTGTGGATCTCTTGTGAGGTCACTTGATGCAAATGATCGATCAAGATCGGATCAAATGTCCCTAGTAGTTCAACAAGGCCTAAGAAATGTCCGTTGTTGGAGTAAGTAACTTGTTCGAAGAGCCACGAAATGCCAAATTATTTTTGGACAGAAAGACAACAACTGACATAATTCTTTCAATCACAGCCCGCCAACGCTTGGTCTCTGCCTGTATTTGATCTGTCATGAGAGAATCAATACCAACATGTCCTGTGAGGCACCTTTCAGCATCCACACACTTTCCACTGGATTTGGCATGTTCAGGAGACCCTTTGTGCATTTTCAAATAGTTACCAATATGCTTCCAGTTATTAATGCCATCACTATCAAGTTTTGATTTCAGCATAGGGTCAAAAAGCCTACAGCAAAAACAGTAGACTCTATCAGTCAAAATAGAATATTGCACCCATGGCCTGGAGACTGTTTCATTGTTAGGTAATACCCTCAGCCTATATGAAGAAGAAAAATGGCTATTTTTTTCATCCTTTGGGTATGAATAACTAGGAGGTGGCATAGCCTGTGGCCCTCCCATTACAATTTGATCACGCACGTGTCCAGGCAATAATTTAGGCCATAAAGAAATGTCTTCAGACCAACACGTTTTAGTGCCTTGTTCCTGTTGGTCATCAATGCTCTCTGGTGCTTGGGTGCTTGAGGCCTCATCTCTTGAAACCTGTGGCATGACCACAGGCAGTACCGTTTCCTCAGGAATGCCTGTTGCCTGGCATTGGGGAGGGTGCATATCTACTTCTTTTGAGGTCTTCTCTTCTCTCCTGAAAAATGAAGACACTTAGGCACTTTTGATAACTTGCGCCACTTGCTGTTTTTTTGTATGCCTGGTCTGTGCTCCTGAAGGTAGAATTGGTTTCGACATTGCCAGTACGTTCAAATGCCTGAAGTAAAAGAAATAGCCAGAAAGTATGACCCAATTTTAAAATGTTGCAATATTCTTGCTAGGAATAATCTAAACTCCCCAAAAACGTTTTTTAAAAAGTCTTTTCAGTTTAAATGATGCATTGATTGCAAAGCAAAATAGCGGTGAGGAGGCTCCATTCTAAAGGTGCTGAGTTGAAAGTGGGACAGATTTGGAGAGGCTACATCATGGTCATACCTATTTGAACAAACCTTTTCTAGCATTTGGACAAATACGATGCATGCCAATTCCTACCACTGGCTGACAGGTTCCAGTTCACCATCTCACATTGCAAGTGTCAATCCCTCTCTCAACCAAATACGCTGTCACCCAACTACAACAAAACAAGGCTCTGAATTGGCAGCTGGGGTAAAAGGGTAGTCTGGAAACTCCACTCATTACCATGAACTGCACTTTAAGATTTGTGAGAGGCAATAACCTTTTGTTCAGAGAAAGGGCAGCTTGAATTAAGACCATATGGCACATTGTTTACACGGTTTCCTTTCAATTGCATCTCACCAATGACCTCAAACAGGTCGAATTGGGTCAGATTGTTGAGCAGTTTTTGGAGTGCCGTTTGTCATTTGAAAGTCACTTTTAAAGTGATGGTGCTTTCAGATAGTTCTATTTATGCGGAAGGAAAGGGCAGAAGGTCTCAATCACAGCCTCTGACTCATTTCACATGCCATTCAGTGGAAACATCCTACTTATCTACAGTACAGATGCCAGCCTGCAGATCAAATAGGCAGGCAGCATCTGGCCAGACACTCAATCGATCTAATACAATATTCCCCAACTGAATGGTCTGTGGTTTAACCATTAAAACTGAAATGGAACAATACAGAGGTGAGGAACCAGAACACCACAGGAGCGCTGGCAAGCTTTGTTACGATGCCAGAGTGAAGCAAGGGGCACTAAGGTAATAAAAAGCAGGGTGTGTCCTGAGGGTAAGAGCATCCCTCACTTAACCTAGGGCCAACTTCCCACATAGGCTGCAGATCACTACAGCCCGACTACTAACACATCTATGAGCGTTCACTTTTCACTACCCGGAGGGTGCTCTGTGTCAAAGGAATGTATTAGTCCGAAAACAACTCTTCTGAGGAAACATCAAAAGGAGGCATTCAGCTGATGTGAGCACGGAGGGCTGGACTGGACTTCATAGAGTCCTCCTGCAGCCCTGGAGCTTAGCCAATTTACACATTCCGGTGTGCATTTCACAGCAAGTGTGATACAGCGGTCTCTACCCAGACCTGGTCACAGTGCTCTCTCCCAGTTACATTTGAACTCCTCCTCCTCCTGCGCATCACATCTACCCCTACCCTCAGCTCTCTCATCTCACTCTTGCCCTTTAACAGCCCATTGCCTCCTCTTCTCATGTGCAATCTGTGCCCTCATTTTGCTTCCCCTATAGGGCCTATATTTTCTTCTATTTCGTTCTCCCTTTCTTAATGCTCGCGTTCCTCACCTTTTCCTTGACTATCTCATTTTCTGTCCCACTTTAATCTCTTTCAATCTGTCTGCATGGCCGTCCTTATTTGTGCCTTACACCAGCTGGGCATAATCTCTTAAGGTGAAAGACACCTTACATTTGGTCAATCATTAAAGGGGAGAAACCCTTTTAAATGGAAGTGGAACCCATTCACTATACCATCTTCAAGGGCCTGTGTAGAACTTTTCAAAGTAATTCAACACACAGCACAGAATCTCAAGTAGTCCTATTTCTGGAATGAAATACATTCTGGTACTTGTAGGCCTGTTTATATAACCTTTACAGGAATGCAAAATGACACGCATAAAAATGGCAGCTCCCTGTAAAAGTGGATTAGAGAGTGCGTCCACTACCTATTTTAAAGAAACAACAGTGTGAAAAAAAGCATGTGACAAAAAGTGGGCATTGGTATCACTGGATTACTAGTGGTCAAATATTCACACTTCAGAGTTATTTTGTATGTAGGTTACTATTGTGCAGCAGAAAACATGTACATCTGTCACACAAAGGGCTCACCCCATAGGGCCAGTTAGACATGCATGTAAACCTCCAGAGATCTTTGCCCTGCCTGCGTTTTCGAATTCTGGCCAGAACCTTTCTGCCCATCATCCTTGCCCTGCCGATGAAAGGAGTACCATTGCTGTTCTAAACAATGAAATAAAGATAAACCATCAAAGCTCAAACTCTGATTTTGTCCGCGGGGACCGAGCAAAAGCAAACAAACCGTCTTATCAAATTTATTTCCCATGGTTTATGGGGAACTTTACCATAGGCCCACGTGTACACAGCGCAGGTTCACACTGTTGAGAAATTGTAGCTGCACCACTCCAGTCAACTCAGTAAGAGAAAAAACTTCCGCCAGGACAAAGAACAATTTGCATGGGGATACAACTTCAATTGAACCATGAAAAGAAGTGGAATTAGTTCCATATGTTCCTGCCCCAAATCCTAACTCTAAACAAATTAAGTTCTCCGAACTGCAGAAAACAGTACCAGGTTTCAAACCTGTCCAATTAAAACCAACAAAGAAGAAAGGTTGCGGCTGAAAGTGCCCAGAACAGCAGCAACTTCCAATTTACGCTTTCAACTCTAACTGAGAAATGTTTCTGCCGTTTAGACTTTTTTTGGGACAGAAAAGAGTGAAACTACGTTCTGCCATTTACCCTTTCAGGCGCGGGACACATTCTAAAGGGGAAGCAGGAATGTTGTGTACGTAGTACACCGAAGGCGCATGTGCGGCTTGCAAGCCGGCGCATGCGCAGTGAAGAATAAAGGCGGCGCCCGGCAGTTGGAGCCGGAGCGCCGGAACGAGCAGACGCTTCCGTGTCTGTTCCTGCGCGGCGTTGCTGCGCGCAGACCACATACACCGGAGGGGCCCTCCTGACACAGCGGCCGGAACACAGCAAAGTGATTCCAATACATGCACTCGATCCAACCGAAGCAGGCTTCTACACCTTGGGAAAAAATCTGGGCTAGGAAAGTGTAAAACAAAATATTCCCATTTACACGTTCTTGTCCAGAACGTACTCTGAACTATGCAAACTACTGTTTGAGCACCAGCCGAACACTATGTACACGGTTTAAAGGAGCATTTTCTAAAATGTCAACAGAAACATCAGGCTGTACCTACCTTCTTTCTGAGTAGTTCTGCACACAAGCGAGTGGTGGAGGCAATGCAGACTTCTTTTTTTGCGCACAGGTCCGGGTAGAAAGCAATTGGAGCGTCAGGGCGAGAAGTCGGGAACGCTCAAAGGCAGCCCTCTTTTTTCCTCCATGGTGTGTTGTTCCTGCTTGATTACAAAGGCGGGTGGCCACCAGGAAAGGTGCCCTTTTATGCCCCCACCCCAAGTGGCGTGAAAATTCAGAGAGCCTCTCACTTCCGTAACGTTAAGCAAGTACTATGTGACTGCCAGTCAGCAGCTTCCGCTACTGTGCTGCGGCTACTCTCCCCACGGCAATCGCGCCACACACCCAGGGAAATCTTGCCCTCCATGGACCGGGGCAATTGTGCGCAGGCCTGATTATTATATATGTAGTCACTTACACCAGAGCAGGGTCTGTGTAGTAGCTGCAGAGCAGTTACTGCGTAAAAGAGCATTCCAGAGCCTGAACCGTACCGTAAATGAGCTTCGGAGCAGCTACTGTGCATACAATACCAACAACAACAGGTTGCCCTGTGTAATTTCAAAACCAGATGTTTTGAGCAAGCGCTTTGATCAAGTTCTGTTGTAGCTGTGGGACCCTCTGTCTATTTGTGCTGGCCCGTGAGTTTCTACCTGTGATTGCTCTCACTGGCTCTGGCCACTTTACCCAGCATCATATGTCAACTGCAAGCAACGCGTGTTTGAAGCAAGTGCTTTGATCAAGTGCTGTTGTGGCTGTGGGACCCTCTGTCTATTTGTGCTGGCCCGTGAGTTTCTACCTGTGATTGCTCTCACTGGGTCTGCCCACTTTACCCAGCATCATGTAACTGCAAGCAATGCGTGTTTGAAGCAAGTGCTTTGATCAAGTGCTGTTGTAGCTGTGGGACCCTCTGTCTATTTGTGCTGGCCTGTGAGTTTCTACCTGTGATTGCTCTCACTGGCTCTGCCCACTTTACCCAGCATCATATGTCAACTGCAAGCAACGCGTGTTTAAAGCAAGTGCTTTGATCAAGTGCTGTTGTGGCTGTGGGACCCTCTGTCTATTTGTGCTGGCCCGTGAGTTTCTACCTGTGATTGCTCTCACTGGCTCTGCCCACTTTACCCAGCATCATATAACTGCAAGCAATGCGTGTTTGAAGCAAGTGCTTTGATCAAGTGCTGTTGTGGCTGTGGGACCCTCTGTCTATTTGTACTGGCCCGTGAGTTTCTACCTGTGATTGCTCTCACTGGCTCTGCCCACTTTACCCAGCATCATATGTCAACTGCAAGCAATGCGTGTTTGAAGCAAGTGCTTTGATCAAGTGCTGTTGTGGCTGTGGGACCCTCTGTCTATTTGTGCTGGCCCGTGAGTTTCTACCTGTGATTGCTCTCACTGGCTCTGCCCACTTTACCCAGCATCATATGTCAACTGCAAGCAACGCGTGTTTGAAGCAAGTGCTTTGATCAAGTGCTGTTGTGGCTGTGTGACCCTCTGTCTATTTGTGCTGGCCCGTGAGTTTCTACCTGTGATTGCTCTCACTGGCTCTGCCCACTTTACCCAGCATCATATAACTGCAAGCAACGCGTGTTTGAAGCAAGTGCTTTGATCAAGTGCTGTTGTGGCTGTGGGACCCTCTGTCTATTTGTGCTGGCCCGTGAGTTTCTACCTGTGATTGCTCTCACTGGCTCTGCCCACTTTACCCAGCATCATATAACTGCAAGCAACGCGTGTTTGAAGCAAGTGCTTTGATCAAGTGCTGTTGTGGCTGTGGGACCCTCTGTCTATTTGTGCTGGCCCGTGAGTTTCTACCTGTGATTGCTCTCACTGGCTCTGCCCACTTTACCCAGCATCATATGTCAACTGCAAGCAATGCGTGTTTGAAGCAAGTGCTTTGATGAAGTGCTGTTGTGGCTGTGGGACCCTCTGTCTATTTGTGCTGGCCCGTGAGTTTCTACCTGTGATTGCTCTCACTGGCTGTGCCCACTTTACCCAGCATCATATGTCAACTGCAAGCAACGCGAGTTTGAAACAAGTGCTTTGATCAAGTGCTGTTGTGGCTGAGGGACCCTCTGTCTATTTGTGCTGGCCCGTGAGTTTCTACCTGTGATTGCTCTCACTGGCTCTGCCCACTTTACCCAGCATCATATAACTGCAAGCAATGCGTGTTTGAAGCAAGTGCTTTGATCAAGTGCTGTTATGGCTGTGGGACCCTCTGTCTATTTGTGCTGGCCCATGAGTTTCTACCTGTGATTGCTCTCACTGGCTCTGCCCACTTTACCCAGCATCATATAACTGCAAGCAACGCGTGTTTGAAGCAAGTGCTTTGATCAAGTGCTGTTGTGGCTATGGGACCCTCTGTCTATTTGTGCTGGCCCGTGAGTTTCTACCTGTGATTGCTCTCACTGGCTCTGCCCACTTTACCCAGCATCATATAACTGCAAGCAATGCGTGTTTGAAGCATGTGCTTTGATCAAGTGCTGTTGTGGCTGTGGGACCCTCTGTCTATTTGTGCTGGCCCGTGAGTTTCTACCTGTGATTGCTCTCACTGGCTCTGCCCACTTTACCCAACATCATATGTCAACTGCAAGCAATGCGTGTTTGAAGCAAGTGCTTTGATCAAGTGCTGTTGTGGCTGTGGGACCCTGTGTCTATTTGTGCTGGCCCGTGAGTTTCTACCTGTGATTGCTCTCACTGGCTCTGCCCACTTTACCCAGCATCATATAACTGCAAGCAACGCGTGTTTGAAGCAAGTGCTTTGATCAAGTGCTGTTGTGGCTGTGGGACCCTGTGTCTATTTGTGCTGGCCCGTGAGTTTCTACCTGTGATTGCTCTCACTGGCTCTGCCCACTTTACCCAGCATCATATAACTGCAAGCAACGCGTGTTTGAAGCAAGTGCTTTGATCAAGTGCTGTTGTGGCTGTGGGACCCTCTGTCTATTTGTGCTGGCCCATGAGTTTCTACCTGTGATTGCTCTCACTGGCTCTGTCCACTTTACCCAGCATCATATAACTGCAATCAACGCGTGTTTGAAGCAAGTGCTTTGATCAAGTGCTGTTGTGGCTGTGGGACCCTCTGTCTATTTGTGCTGGCCCGTGAGTTTCTACCTGTGATTGCTCTCACTGGCTCTGCCCACTTTACCCAGCATCATATGTCAACTGCAAGCAACGCGCGTTTGAAGCAAGTGCTTTCATCAAGTGCTGTTGTGGCTGTGGGACCCTCTGTCTATTTGTGCTGGCCCGTGAGTTTCTACCTGTGATTGCTCTCACTGGCTCTGCCCACTTTACCCAGCATCATATAACTGCAAGCAATGCGTGTTTGAAGCAAGTGCTTTGATCAAGTGCTGTTGTGGCTGTGGGACCCTCTGTCTATTTGTGCTGGCCCGTGAGTTTCTACCTGTGATTGCTCTCACTGGCTCTGCCCACTTTACCCAGCATCATATGTCAACTGCAAGCAATGCGTGTTTGAAGCAAGTGCTTTGATCAAGTGCTGTTGTGGCTGTGGGACCCTCTGTCTATTTGTGCTGGCCCGTGAGTTTCTACCTGTGATTGCTCTCACTGGCTCTGCCCACTTTACCCAGCATCATATGTCAACTGCAAGCAATGCGTGTTTGAAGCAAGTGCTTTGATCAAGTGCTGTTGTGGCTGTGGGACCCTCTGTCTATTTGTGCTGGCCCGTGAGTTTCTACCTGTGATTGCTCTCACTGGCTCTGCTCACTTTACCCAGCATCATATGTCAACTGCAAGCAACGCGTGTTTGAAGCAAGTGCTTTGATCAAGTGCTGTTGTGGCTGTGGGACCCTCTGTCTATTTGTGCTTGCCCGTGAGTTTCTACCTGTGATTGCTCTCACTGGCTCTGCCCACTTTACCCAGCATCACATAACTGCAAGCAACTTCGTGTTTGAAGCAAGTGCTTTGATCAAGTGCTGTTGTGGCTGTGGGACCCTCTGTCTATTTGTGCTGGAGTTTCTACCTGTGATTGCTCCCACTGGCTCTGCCCACTTTACCCAGCATCATATGTCAACTGCAAGCAACGCGTGTTTGAAGCAAGTGCTTTGATCAAGTGCTGTTGTGGCTGTGGGACCCTCTGTCTATTTGTGCTGGCCCGTGCCTTTCTACCTGTGATTGCTCTCACTGGCTCTGTCCACTTTACCCAGCATCATATGTCAACTGCAAGCAATGCGTGTTTGAAGCAAGTGCTTTGATCAAGTGCTGTTGTGGCTGTGGGACCCTCTGTCTATTTGTGCTGGCCCGTGAGTTTCTACCTGTGATTGCTCTCACTGGCTCTGCCCACTTTACCCAGCATCATATGTCAACAGCAAGCAACGTGTGTTTGAAGCAAGTGCTTTGATCAAGTGCTGTTGTGGCTGTGGGACACTCTGTCTATTTGTGCTGGCCCGTGAGTTTCTACCTGTGATTGCTCTCACTGGCTCTGCCCACTTTACCCAGCATCATATAACTGCAAGCAACGCGTGTTTGAAGCAAGTGCTTTGATCAAGTGCTGTTGTGGCTGTGGGACCCTCTGTCTATTTGTGCTGGCCCGTGAGTTTCTACCTGTGATTGCTCTCACTGGCTCTGCCCACTTTACCCAGCATCATATAACTGCAAGCAACGCGTGTTTGAAGCAAGTGCTTTGATCAAGTGCTGTTGTGGCTGTGGGACCCTCTGTCTATTTGTGCTGGCCCATGAGTTTCTACCTGTGATTGCTCTCACTGGCTCTGTCCACTTTACCCAGCATCATATAACTGCAAGCAACGCGTGTTTGAAGCAAGTGCTTTGATCAAGTGCTGTTGTGGCTGTGGGACCCTCTGTCTATTTGTGCTGGCCCGTGAGTTTCTACCTGTGATTGTTCTCACTGGCTCTGCCCACTTTACCCAGCATCATATGTCAACTGCAAGCAACGCGCGTTTGAAGCAAGTGCTTTCATCAAGTGCTGTTGTGGCTGTGGGACCCTCTGTCTATTTGTGCTGGCCCGTGAGTTTCTACCTGTGATTGCTCTCACTGGCTCTGCCAACTTTACCCAGCATCATATGTCAACTGGAAGCAATGCGTGTTTGAAGCAAGTGCTTTGATCAAGTGCTATTGTGGCTGTGGGACCCTCTGTCTATTTGTGCTGGCCCGTGAGTTTCTACCTGTGATTGCTCTCACTGGCTCTGCCCACTTTACCCAGCATCACATAACTGCAAGCAACTTCGTGTTTGAAGCAAGTGCTTTGATCAAGTGCTGTTGTGGCTGTGGGACCCTCTGTCTATTTGTGCTGGAGTTTCTACCTGTGATTGCTCCCACTGGCTCTGCCCACTTTACCCAGCATCATATGTCAACTGCAAGCAACGCGTGTTTCAAGCAAGTGCTTTGATCAAGTGCTGTTGTGGCTGTGGGACCCTCTGTCTATTTGTGCTGGCCCGTGCCTTTCTACCTGTGATTGCTCTCACTGGCTCTGCCCACTTTACCCAGCATCATATGTCAACTGCAAGCAATGCGTGTTTGAAGCAAGTGCTTTGATCAAGTGCTGTTGTGGCTGTGGGACCCTCTGTCTATTTGTGCTGGCCCGTGAGTTTCTACCTGTGATTGCTCTCACTGGCTCTGCCCACTTTACCCAGCATCATATGTCAACTGCAAGCAACGCGTGTTTGAAGCAAGTGCTTTGATCAAGTGCTGTTGTGGCTGTGGGACCCTCTGTCTATTTGTGCTAGCCCGTGAGTTTCTACCTGTGATTGCTCTCACTGGCTCTGCCCACTTTACCCAGCATCATATGTCAACTGCAAGCAATGCGTGTTTGAAGCAAGTGCTTTGATCAAGTGCTGTTGTGGCTGTGGGACCCTCTGTCTATTTGTGCTGGCCCGTGAGTTTCTACCTGTGATTGCTCTCACTGGCTCTGCCCACTTTACCCAGCATCATATGTCAACTGCAAGCAACGTGTGTTTGAAGCAAGTGCTTTGATCAAGTGCTGTTGTGGCTGTGGGACCCTCTGTCTATTTGTGCTGGCCCGTGAGTTTCTACCTGTGATTGCTCTCACTGGCTCTGCCCACTTTACCCAGCATCATATAACTGCAAGCAACGCGTGTTTGAAGCAAGTGCTTTGATCAAGTGCTGTTGTGGCTGTGGGACCCTCTGTCTATTTGTGCTGGCCCGTGAGTTTCTACCTGTGATTGCTCTCACTGGCTCTGCCCACTTTACCCAGCATCATATGTCAACTGCAAGCAATGCGTGTTTGAAGCAAGTGCTTTGATCAAGTGCTGTTGTGGCTGTGGGACCCTCTGTCTATTTGTGCTGGCCCGTGAGTTTCTACCTGTGATTGCTCTCACTAACTCTGCCCACTTTACCCAGCATCATATGTCAACTGCAAGCAACGCGTGTTTGAAGCAAGTGCTTTGATCAAGTGCTGTTGTGGCTGTGGGACCCTCTGTCTATTTGTGCTGGCCCGTGAGTTTCTACCTGTGATTGCTCTCACTGGCTCTGCCCACTTTACCCAGCATCATATGTCAACTGCAAGCAACGCGTGTTTGAAGCAAGTGCTTTGATCAAGTGCTGTTGTGGCTGTGGGACCCTCTGTCTATTTGTGCTGGCCCATGCCTTTCTACCTGTGATTGCTCTCACTGGCTCTGCCCACTTTACCCAGCATCATATGTCAACTGCAAGCAACGCGTGTTTGAAGCAAGTGCTTTGATCAAGTGCTGTTGTGGCTGTGGGACCCTCTGTCTATTTGTGCTGGCCCGTGAGTTTCTACCTGTGATTGCTCTCACTGGCTCTGCCCACTTTACCCAGCATCATATGTCAACTGCAAGCAGCGCGTGTTTGAAGCAAGTGCTTTGATCAAGTGCTGTTGTGGCTGTGGGACCCTCTGTCTATTTGTGCTGGCCCGTGAGTTTCTACCTGTGATTGCTCTCACTGGCTCTGCCCACTTTACCCAGCATCATATGTCAACTGCAAGCAACGCGTGTTTGAAGCAAGTGCTTTGATCAAGTGCTGTTGTGGCTGTGGGACCCTCTGTCTATTTGTGCTGGCCCGTGAGTTTCTACCTGTGATTGCTCTCACTGGCTCTGCCCACTTTACCCAGCATCATATAACTGCAAGCAACGCGTGTTTGAAGCAAGTGCTTTGATCAAGTGCTGTTGTGGCTGTGGGACCCTCTGTCTATTTGTGCTGGCCCATGAGTTTCTACCTGTGATTGCTCTCACTGGCTCTGTCCACTTTACCCAGCATCATATAACTGCAAGCAACGCGTGTTTGAAGCAAGTGCTTTGATCAAGTGCTGTTGTGGCTGTGGGACCCTCTGTCTATTTGTGCTGGCCCGTGAGTTTCTACCTGTGATTGCTCTCACTGGCTCTGCCCACTTTACCCAGCATCATATGTCAACTGCAAGCAACGCGCGTTTGAAGCAAGTGCTTTCATCAAGTGCTGTTGTGGCTGTGGGACCCTCTGTCTATTTGTGCTGGCCCGTGAGTTTCTACCTGTGATTGCTCTCACTGGCTCTGCCCACTTTACCCAGCATCATATAACTGCAAGCAATGCGTGTTTGAAGCAAGTGCTTTGATCAAGTGCTGTTGTGGCTGTGGGACCCTCTGTCTATTTGTGCTGGCCCGTGAGTTTCTACCTGTGATTGCTCTCACTGGCTCTGCCCACTTTACCCAGCATCATATGTCAACTGCAAGCAATGCGTGTTTGAAGCAAGTGCTTTGATCAAGTGCTGTTGTGGCTGTGGGACCCTCTGTCTATTTGTGCTGGCCCGTGAGTTTCTACCTGTGATTGCTCTCACTGGCTCTGCCCACTTTACCCAGCATCATATGTCAACTGCAAGCAATGCGTGTTTGAAGCAAGTGCTTTGATCAAGTGCTGTTGTGGCTGTGGGACCCTCTGTCTATTTGTGCTGGCCCGTGAGTTTCTACCTGTGATTGCTCTCTCTGGCTCTGCTCACTTTACCCAGCATCATATGTCAACTGCAAGCAACGCGTGTTTGAAGCAAGTGCTTTGATCAAGTGCTGTTGTGGCTGTGGGACCCTCTGTCTATTTGTGCTTGCCCGTGAGTTTCTACCTGTGATTGCTCTCACTGGCTCTGCCCACTTTACCCAGCATCACATAACTGCAAGCAACTTCGTGTTTGAAGCAAGTGCTTTGATCAAGTGCTGTTGTGGCTGTGGGACCCTCTGTCTATTTGTGCTGGAGTTTCTACCTGTGATTGCTCACACTGGCTCTGCCCACTTTACCCAGCATCATATGTCTACTGCAAGCAACGCGTGTTTGAAGCAAGTGCTTTGATCAAGTGCTGTTGTGGCTGTGGGACCCTCTGTCTATTTGTGCTGGCCCGTGCCTTTCTACCTGTGATTGCTCTCACTGGCTCTGCCCACTTTACCCAGCATCATATGTCAACTGCAAGCAATGCGTGTTTGAAGCAAGTGCTTTGATCAAGTGCTGTTGTGGCTGTGGGACCCTCTGTCTATTTGTGCTGGCCCGTGAGTTTCTACCTGTGATTGCTCTCACTGGCTCTGCCCACTTTACCCAGCATCATATGTCAACTGCAAGCAACGCGTGTTTGAAGCAAGTGCTTTGATCAAGTGCTGTTGTGGCTGTGGGACCCTCTGTCTATTTGTGCTAGCCCGTGAGTTTCTACCTGTGATTGCTCTCACTGGCTCCGCCCACTTTACCCAGCATCATATGTCAACTGCAAGCAATGCGTGTTTGAAGCAAGTGCTTTGATCAAGTGCTGTTGTGGCTGTGGGACCCTCTGTCTATTTGTGCTGGCCCGTGAGTTTCTACCTGTGATTGCTCTCACTGGCTCTGCCCACTTTACCCAGCATCATATGTCAACTGCAAGCAACGTGTGTTTGAAGCAAGTGCTTTGATCAAGTGCTGTTGTGGCTGTGGGACCCTCTGTCTATTTGTGCTGGCCCGTGAGTTTCTACCTGTGATTGCTCTCACTGGCTCTGCCCACTTTACCCAGCATCATATAACTGCAAGCAACGCGTGTTTGAAGCAAGTGCTTTGATCAAGTGCTGTTGTGGCTGTGGGACCCTCTGTCTATTTGTGCTGGCCCGTGAGTTTCTACCTGTGATTGCTCTCACTGGCTCTGCCCACTTTACCCAGCATCATATAACTGCAAGCAACGCGTGTTTGAAGCAAGTGCTTTGATCAAGTGCTGTTGTGGCTGTGGGACCCTCTGTCTATTTGTGCTGGCCCATGAGTTTCTACCTGTGATTGCTCTCACTGGCTCTGTCCACTTTACCCAGCATCATATAACTGCAAGCAACGCGTGTTTGAAGCAAGTGCTTTGATCAAGTGCTGTTGTGGCTGTGGGACCCTCTGTCTATTTGTGCTGGCCCGTGAGTTTCTACCTGTGATTGTTCTCACTGGCTCTGCCCACTTTACCCAGCATCATATGTCAACTGCAAGCAACGCGCGTTTGAAGCAAGTGCTTTCATCAAGTGCTGTTGTGGCTGTGGGACCCTCTGTCTATTTGTGCTGGCCCGTGAGTTTCTACCTGTGATTGCTCTCACTGGCTCTGCCAACTTTACCCAGCATCATATGTCAACTGGAAGCAATGCGTGTTTGAAGTAAGTGCTTTGATCAAGTGCTATTGTGGCTGTGGGACCCTCTGTCTATTTGTGCTGGCCCGTGAGTTTCTACCTGTGATTGCTCTCACTGGCTCTGCCCACTTTACCCAGCATCATATGTCAACTGCAAGCAACGCGTGTTTGAAGCAAGTGCTTTGATCAAGTGCTGTTGTGGCTGTGGGACCCTCTGTCTATTTGTGCTTGCCCGTGAGTTTCTACCTGTGATTGCTCTCACTGGCTCTGCCCACTTTACCCAGCATCACATAACTGCAAGCAACTTCGTGTTTGAAGCAAGTGCTTTGATCAAGTGCTGTTGTGGCTGTGGGACCCTCTGTCTATTTGTGCTGGAGTTTCTACCTGTGATTGCTCCCACTGGCTCTGCCCACTTTACCCAGCATCATATGTCAACTGCAAGCAACGCGTGTTTCAAGCAAGTGCTTTGATCAAGTGCTGTTGTGGCTGTGGGACCCTCTGTCTATTTGTGCTGGCCCGTGCCTTTCTACCTGTGATTGCTCTCACTGGCTCTGCCCACTTTACCCAGCATCATATAACTGCAAGCAATGCGTGTTTGAAGCAAGTGCTTTGATCAAGTGCTGTTGTGGCTGTGGGACCCTCTGTCTATTTGTGCTGGCTCGTGAGTTTCTACCTGTGATTGCTCTCACTGGCTCTGCCCACTTTACCCAGCATCATATAACTGCAAGCAATGCGTGTTTGAAGCAAGTGCTTTGATCAAGTGCTGTTGTGGCTGTGGGACCCTCTGTCTATTTGTGCTGGCCCGTGAGTTTCTACCTGTGATTGCTCTCACTGGCTCTGCCCACTTTACCCAGCATCATATGTCAACTGCAAGCAACGCGAGTTTGAAGCAAGTGCTTTGATCAAGTGCTGTTGTGGCTGTGGGACCCTCTGTCTATTTGTGCTGGCCCGTGAGTTTCTACCTGTGATTGCTCTCACTGGCTCTGCCCACTTTACCCAGCATCATATGTCAACAGCAAGCAACGTGTGTTTGAAGCAAGTGCTTTGATCAAGTGCTGTTGTGGCTGTGGGACACTCTGTCTATTTGTGCTGGCCCGTGAGTTTCTACCTGTGATTGCTCTCACTGGCTCTGCCCACTTTACCCAGCATCATATAACTGCAAGCAACGCGTGTTTGAAGCAAGTGCTTTGATCAAGTGCTGTTGTGGCTGTGGGACCCTCTGTCTATTTGTGCTGGCCCGTGAGTTTCTACCTGTGATTGCTCTCACTGGCTCTGCCCACTTTACCCAGCATCATATAACTGCAAGCAACGCGTGTTTGAAGCAAGTGCTTTGATCAAGTGCTGTTGTGGCTGTGGGACCCTCTGTCTATTTGTGCTGGCCCATGAGTTTCTACCTGTGATTGCTCTCACTGGCTCTGTCCACTTTACCCAGCATCATATAACTGCAAGCAACGCGTGTTTGAAGCAAGTGCTTTGATCAAGTGCTGTTGTGGCTGTGGGACCCTCTGTCTATTTGTGCTGGCCCGTGAGTTTCTACCTGTGATTGTTCTCACTGGCTCTGCCCACTTTACCCAGCATCATATGTCAA
Source organism: Ambystoma mexicanum (assembly GCF_040938575.1). Taxonomy (NCBI): domain Eukaryota; kingdom Metazoa; phylum Chordata; class Amphibia; order Caudata; family Ambystomatidae; genus Ambystoma; species Ambystoma mexicanum. The sequence continues at coordinate 1,069,762,753 of NC_090934.1, forward strand.
CTGCAAGCAACGCGCGTTTGAAGCAAGTGCTTTCATCAAGTGCTGTTGTGGCTGTGGGACCCTCTGTCTATTTGTGCTGGCCCGTGAGTTTCTACCTGTGATTGCTCTCACTGGCTCTGCCAACTTTACCCAGCATCATATGTCAACTGGAAGCAATGCGTGTTTGAAGCAAGTGCTTTGATCAAGTGCTATTGTGGCTGTGGGACCCTCTGTCTATTTGTGCTGGCCCGTGAGTTTCTACCTGTGATTGCTCTCACTGGCTCTGCCCACTTTACCCAGCATCACATAACTGCAAGCAACTTCGTGTTTGAAGCAAGTGCTTTGATCAAGTGCTGTTGTGGCTGTGGGACCCTCTGTCTATTTGTGCTGGAGTTTCTACCTGTGATTGCTCCCACTGGCTCTGCCCACTTTACCCAGCATCATATGTCAACTGCAAGCAACGCGTGTTTCAAGCAAGTGCTTTGATCAAGTGCTGTTGTGGCTGTGGGACCCTCTGTCTATTTGTGCTGGCCCGTGCCTTTCTACCTGTGATTGCTCTCACTGGCTCTGCCCACTTTACCCAGCATCATATGTCAACTGCAAGCAATGCGTGTTTGAAGCAAGTGCTTTGATCAAGTGCTGTTGTGGCTGTGGGACCCTCTGTCTATTTGTGCTGGCCCGTGAGTTTCTACCTGTGATTGCTCTCACTGGCTCTGCCCACTTTACCCAGCATCATATGTCAACTGCAAGCAACGCGTGTTTGAAGCAAGTGCTTTGATCAAGTGCTGTTGTGGCTGTGGGACCCTCTGTCTATTTGTGCTAGCCCGTGAGTTTCTACCTGTGATTGCTCTCACTGGCTCTGCCCACTTTACCCAGCATCATATGTCAACTGCAAGCAATGCGTGTTTGAAGCAAGTGCTTTGATCAAGTGCTGTTGTGGCTGTGGGACCCTCTGTCTATTTGTGCTGGCCCGTGAGTTTCTACCTGTGATTGCTCTCACTGGCTCTGCCCACTTTACCCAGCATCATATGTCAACTGCAAGCAACGTGTGTTTGAAGCAAGTGCTTTGATCAAGTGCTGTTGTGGCTGTGGGACCCTCTGTCTATTTGTGCTGGCCCGTGAGTTTCTACCTGTGATTGCTCTCACTGGCTCTGCCCACTTTACCCAGCATCATATAACTGCAAGCAACGCGTGTTTGAAGCAAGTGCTTTGATCAAGTGCTGTTGTGGCTGTGGGACCCTCTGTCTATTTGTGCTGGCCCGTGAGTTTCTACCTGTGATTGCTCTCACTGGCTCTGCCCACTTTACCCAGCATCATATGTCAACTGCAAGCAATGCGTGTTTGAAGCAAGTGCTTTGATCAAGTGCTGTTGTGGCTGTGGGACCCTCTGTCTATTTGTGCTGGCCCGTGAGTTTCTACCTGTGATTGCTCTCACTAACTCTGCCCACTTTACCCAGCATCATATGTCAACTGCAAGCAACGCGTGTTTGAAGCAAGTGCTTTGATCAAGTGCTGTTGTGGCTGTGGGACCCTCTGTCTATTTGTGCTGGCCCGTGAGTTTCTACCTGTGATTGCTCTCACTGGCTCTGCCCACTTTACCCAGCATCATATGTCAACTGCAAGCAACGCGTGTTTGAAGCAAGTGCTTTGATCAAGTGCTGTTGTGGCTGTGGGACCCTCTGTCTATTTGTGCTGGCCCATGCCTTTCTACCTGTGATTGCTCTCACTGGCTCTGCCCACTTTACCCAGCATCATATGTCAACTGCAAGCAACGCGTGTTTGAAGCAAGTGCTTTGATCAAGTGCTGTTGTGGCTGTGGGACCCTCTGTCTATTTGTGCTGGCCCGTGAGTTTCTACCTGTGATTGCTCTCACTGGCTCTGCCCACTTTACCCAGCATCATATGTCAACTGCAAGCAGCGCGTGTTTGAAGCAAGTGCTTTGATCAAGTGCTGTTGTGGCTGTGGGACCCTCTGTCTATTTGTGCTGGCCCGTGAGTTTCTACCTGTGATTGCTCTCACTGGCTCTGCCCACTTTACCCAGCATCATATGTCAACTGCAAGCAACGCGTGTTTGAAGCAAGTGCTTTGATCAAGTGCTGTTGTGGCTGTGGGACCCTCTGTCTATTTGTGCTGGCCCGTGAGTTTCTACCTGTGATTGCTCTCACTGGCTCTGCCCACTTTACCCAGCATCATATAACTGCAAGCAACGCGTGTTTGAAGCAAGTGCTTTGATCAAGTGCTGTTGTGGCTGTGGGACCCTCTGTCTATTTGTGCTGGCCCATGAGTTTCTACCTGTGATTGCTCTCACTGGCTCTGTCCACTTTACCCAGCATCATATAACTGCAAGCAACGCGTGTTTGAAGCAAGTGCTTTGATCAAGTGCTGTTGTGGCTGTGGGACCCTCTGTCTATTTGTGCTGGCCCGTGAGTTTCTACCTGTGATTGCTCTCACTGGCTCTGCCCACTTTACCCAGCATCATATGTCAACTGCAAGCAACGCGCGTTTGAAGCAAGTGCTTTCATCAAGTGCTGTTGTGGCTGTGGGACCCTCTGTCTATTTGTGCTGGCCCGTGAGTTTCTACCTGTGATTGCTCTCACTGGCTCTGCCCACTTTACCCAGCATCATATAACTGCAAGCAATGCGTGTTTGAAGCAAGTGCTTTGATCAAGTGCTGTTGTGGCTGTGGGACCCTCTGTCTATTTGTGCTGGCCCGTGAGTTTCTACCTGTGATTGCTCTCACTGGCTCTGCCCACTTTACCCAGCATCATATGTCAACTGCAAGCAATGCGTGTTTGAAGCAAGTGCTTTGATCAAGTGCTGTTGTGGCTGTGGGACCCTCTGTCTATTTGTGCTGGCCCGTGAGTTTCTACCTGTGATTGCTCTCACTGGCTCTGCCCACTTTACCCAGCATCATATGTCAACTGCAAGCAATGCGTGTTTGAAGCAAGTGCTTTGATCAAGTGCTGTTGTGGCTGTGGGACCCTCTGTCTATTTGTGCTGGCCCGTGAGTTTCTACCTGTGATTGCTCTCTCTGGCTCTGCTCACTTTACCCAGCATCATATGTCAACTGCAAGCAACGCGTGTTTGAAGCAAGTGCTTTGATCAAGTGCTGTTGTGGCTGTGGGACCCTCTGTCTATTTGTGCTTGCCCGTGAGTTTCTACCTGTGATTGCTCTCACTGGCTCTGCCCACTTTACCCAGCATCACATAACTGCAAGCAACTTCGTGTTTGAAGCAAGTGCTTTGATCAAGTGCTGTTGTGGCTGTGGGACCCTCTGTCTATTTGTGCTGGAGTTTCTACCTGTGATTGCTCACACTGGCTCTGCCCACTTTACCCAGCATCATATGTCTACTGCAAGCAACGCGTGTTTGAAGCAAGTGCTTTGATCAAGTGCTGTTGTGGCTGTGGGACCCTCTGTCTATTTGTGCTGGCCCGTGCCTTTCTACCTGTGATTGCTCTCACTGGCTCTGCCCACTTTACCCAGCATCATATGTCAACTGCAAGCAATGCGTGTTTGAAGCAAGTGCTTTGATCAAGTGCTGTTGTGGCTGTGGGACCCTCTGTCTATTTGTGCTGGCCCGTGAGTTTCTACCTGTGATTGCTCTCACTGGCTCTGCCCACTTTACCCAGCATCATATGTCAACTGCAAGCAACGCGTGTTTGAAGCAAGTGCTTTGATCAAGTGCTGTTGTGGCTGTGGGACCCTCTGTCTATTTGTGCTAGCCCGTGAGTTTCTACCTGTGATTGCTCTCACTGGCTCCGCCCACTTTACCCAGCATCATATGTCAACTGCAAGCAATGCGTGTTTGAAGCAAGTGCTTTGATCAAGTGCTGTTGTGGCTGTGGGACCCTCTGTCTATTTGTGCTGGCCCGTGAGTTTCTACCTGTGATTGCTCTCACTGGCTCTGCCCACTTTACCCAGCATCATATGTCAACTGCAAGCAACGTGTGTTTGAAGCAAGTGCTTTGATCAAGTGCTGTTGTGGCTGTGGGACCCTCTGTCTATTTGTGCTGGCCCGTGAGTTTCTACCTGTGATTGCTCTCACTGGCTCTGCCCACTTTACCCAGCATCATATAACTGCAAGCAACGCGTGTTTGAAGCAAGTGCTTTGATCAAGTGCTGTTGTGGCTGTGGGACCCTCTGTCTATTTGTGCTGGCCCGTGAGTTTCTACCTGTGATTGCTCTCACTGGCTCTGCCCACTTTACCCAGCATCATATAACTGCAAGCAACGCGTGTTTGAAGCAAGTGCTTTGATCAAGTGCTGTTGTGGCTGTGGGACCCTCTGTCTATTTGTGCTGGCCCATGAGTTTCTACCTGTGATTGCTCTCACTGGCTCTGTCCACTTTACCCAGCATCATATAACTGCAAGCAACGCGTGTTTGAAGCAAGTGCTTTGATCAAGTGCTGTTGTGGCTGTGGGACCCTCTGTCTATTTGTGCTGGCCCGTGAGTTTCTACCTGTGATTGTTCTCACTGGCTCTGCCCACTTTACCCAGCATCATATGTCAACTGCAAGCAACGCGCGTTTGAAGCAAGTGCTTTCATCAAGTGCTGTTGTGGCTGTGGGACCCTCTGTCTATTTGTGCTGGCCCGTGAGTTTCTACCTGTGATTGCTCTCACTGGCTCTGCCAACTTTACCCAGCATCATATGTCAACTGGAAGCAATGCGTGTTTGAAGTAAGTGCTTTGATCAAGTGCTATTGTGGCTGTGGGACCCTCTGTCTATTTGTGCTGGCCCGTGAGTTTCTACCTGTGATTGCTCTCACTGGCTCTGCCCACTTTACCCAGCATCATATGTCAACTGCAAGCAACGCGTGTTTGAAGCAAGTGCTTTGATCAAGTGCTGTTGTGGCTGTGGGACCCTCTGTCTATTTGTGCTTGCCCGTGAGTTTCTACCTGTGATTGCTCTCACTGGCTCTGCCCACTTTACCCAGCATCACATAACTGCAAGCAACTTCGTGTTTGAAGCAAGTGCTTTGATCAAGTGCTGTTGTGGCTGTGGGACCCTCTGTCTATTTGTGCTGGAGTTTCTACCTGTGATTGCTCCCACTGGCTCTGCCCACTTTACCCAGCATCATATGTCAACTGCAAGCAACGCGTGTTTCAAGCAAGTGCTTTGATCAAGTGCTGTTGTGGCTGTGGGACCCTCTGTCTATTTGTGCTGGCCCGTGCCTTTCTACCTGTGATTGCTCTCACTGGCTCTGCCCACTTTACCCAGCATCATATGTCAACTGCAAGCAATGCGTGTTTGAAGCAAGTGCTTTGATCAAGTGCTGTTGTGGCTGTGGGACCCTCTGTCTATTTGTGCTGGCCCGTGAGTTTCTACCTGTGATTGCTCTCACTGGCTCTGCCCACTTTACCCAGCATCATATGTCAACTGCAAGCAACGCGTGTTTGAAGCAAGTGCTTTGATCAAGTGCTTTTGTGGCTGTGGGACCCTCTGTCTATTTGTGCTAGCCCGTGAGTTTCTACCTGTGATTGCTCTCACTGGCTCTGCCCACTTTACCCAGCATCATATGTCAACTGCAAGCAATGCGTGTTTGAAGCAAGTGCTTTGATCAAGTGCTGTTGTGGCTGTGGGACCCTCTGTCTATTTGTGCTGGCCCGTGAGTTTCTACCTGTGATTGCTCTCACTGGCTCTGCCCACTTTACCCAGCATCATATGTCAACTGCAAGCAACGTGTGTTTGAAGCAAGTGCTTTGATCAAGTGCTGTTGTGGCTGTGGGACCCTCTGTCTATTTGTGCTGGCCCGTGAGTTTCTACCTGTGATTGCTCTCACTGGCTCTGCCCACTTTACCCAGCATCATATAACTGCAAGCAACGCGTGTTTGAAGCAAGTGCTTTGATCAAGTGCTGTTGTGGCTGTGGGACCCTCTGTCTATTTGTGCTGGCCCGTGAGTTTCTACCTGTGATTGCTCTCACTGGCTCTGCCCACTTTACCCAGCATCATATGTCAACTGCAAGCAATGCGTGTTTGAAGCAAGTGCTTTGATTAAGTGCTGTTGTGGCTGTGGGACCCTCTGTCTATTTGTGCTGGCCCGTGAGTTTCTACCTGTGATTGCTCTCACTGGCTCTGCCCACTTTACCCAGCATCATATGTCAACTGCAAGCAACGCGCGTTTGAAGCAAGTGCTTTGATCAAGTGCTGTTGTGGCTGTGGGACCCTCTGTCTATTTGTGCTGGCCCGTGAGTTTCTACCTGTGATTGCTCTCACTGGCTCTGCCCACTTTACCCAGCATCATATGTCAACTGCAAGCAACGCGTGTTTGAAGCAAGTGCTTTGATCAAGTGCTGTTGTGGCTGTGGGACCCTCTGTCTATTTGTGCTGGCCCATGCCTTTCTACCTGTGATTGCTCTCACTGGCTCTGCCCACTTTACCCAGCATCATATGTCAACTGCAAGCAACGCGTGTTTGAAGCAAGTGCTTTGATCAAGTGCTGTTGTGGCTGTGGGACCCTCTGTCTATTTGTGCTGGCCCGTGAGTTTCTACCTGTGATTGCTCTCACTGGCTCTGCCCACTTTACCCAGCATCATATGTCAACTGCAAGCAGCGCGTGTTTGAAGCAAGTGCTTTGATCAAGTGCTGTTGTGGCTGTGGGACCCTCTGTCTATTTGTGCTGGCCCGTGAGTTTCTACCTGTGATTGCTCTCACTGGCTCTGCCCACTTTACCCAGCATCATATGTCAACTGCAAGCAACGCGTGTTTGAAGCAAGTGCTTTGATCAAGTGCTGTTGTGGCTGTGTGACCCTCTATCTATTTGTGCTGGCCCGTGAGTTTCTACCTGTGATTGCTCTCACTGGCTCTGCCCACTTTACCCAGCATCATATGTCAACTGCAAGCAGCGCGTGTTTGAAGCAAGTGCTTTGATCAAGTGCTGTTGTGGCTGTGGGACCCTCTGTCTATTTGTGCTGGCCCGTGAGTTTCTACCTGTGATTGCTCTCACTGGCTCTGCCCACTTTACCCAGCATCATGTAACTGCAAGCAACGCGTGTTTGAAGCAAGTGCTTTGATCAAGTGCTGTTGTGGCTGTGGGACCCTCTGTCTATTTGTGCTGGCCCGTGAGTTTCTACCTGTGATTGCTCTCACTGGCTCTGCCCACTTTACCCAGCATCATGTAACTGCAAGCAACGCGTGTTTGAAGCAAGTGCTTTGATCAAGTGCTGTTGTGGCTGTGGGACCCTCTGTCTATTTGTGCTGGCCCGTGAGTTTCTACCTGTGATTGCTCTCACTGGCTCTGCCCACTTTACCCAGCATCATATAACTGCAAGCAATGCGTGTTTGAAGCAAGTGCTTTGATCAAGTGCTCTTGTGGCTGTGGGACCCTCTGTCTATTTGTGCTGGCCCGTGAGTTTCTACCTGTGATTGCTCTCACTGGCTCTGCCCACTTTACCCAGCATCATATGTCAACTGCAAGCAACGCGTGTTTGAAGCAAGTGCTTTGATCAAGTGCTGTTGTGGCTGTGGGACCCTCTGTCTATTTGTGCTGGCCCATGCCTTTCTACCTGTGATTGCTCTCACTGGCTCTGCCCACTTTACTCAGCATCATATGTCAACTGCAAGCAACGCGTGTTTGAAGCAAGTGCTTTGATCAAGTGCTGTTGTGGCTGTGGGACCCTCTGTCTATTTGTGCTGGCCCGTGAGTTTCTACCTGTGATTGCTCTCACTGGCTCTGCCCACTTTACCCAGCATCATATGTCAACTGCAAGCAGCGCGTGTTTGAAGCAAGTGCTTTGATCAAGTGCTGTTGTGGCTGTGGGACCCTCTGTCTATTTGTGCTGGCCCGTGAGTTTCTACCTGTGATTGCTCTCACTGGCTCTGCCCACTTTACCCAGCATCATATGTCAACTGCAAGCAACGCGTGTTTGAAGCAAGTGCTTTGATCAAGTGCTGTTGTGGCTGTGTGACCCTCTATCTATTTGTGCTGGCCCGTGAGTTTCTACCTGTGATTGCTCTCACTGGCTCTGCCCACTTTACCCAGCATCATATGTCAACTGCAAGCAGCGCGTGTTTGAAGCAAGTGCTTTGATCAAGTGCTGTTGTGGCTGTGGGACCCTCTGTCTATTTGTGCTGGCCCGTGAGTTTCTACCTGTGATTGCTCTCACTGGCTCTGCCCACTTTACCCAGCATCATGTAACTGCAAGCAACGCGTGTTTGAAGCAAGTGCTTTGATCAAGTGCTGTTGTGGCTGTGGGACCCTCTGTCTATTTGTGCTGGCCCGTGAGTTTCTACCTGTGATTGCTCTCACTGGCTCTGCCCACTTTACCCAGCATCATATAACTGCAAGCAACGCGTGTTTGAAGCAAGTGCTTTGATCAAGTGCTGTTGTGGCTGTGGGACCCTCTGTCTATTTGTGCTGGCCCGTGAGTTTCTACCTGTGATTGCTCTCACTGGCTCTGCCCACTTTACCCAGCATCATATAACTGCAAGCAACGCGTGTTTGAAGCAAGTGCTTTGATCAAGTGCTGTTGTGGCTGTGGGACCCTCTGTCTATTTGTGCTGGCCCATGAGTTTCTACCTGTGATTGCTCTCACTGGCTCTGTCCACTTTACCCAGCATCATATAACTGCAAGCAACGCGTGTTTGAAGCAAGTGCTTTGATCAAGTGCTGTTGTGGCTGTGGGACCCTCTGTCTATTTGTGCTGGCCCGTGAGTTTCTACCTGTGATTGTTCTCACTGGCTCTGCCCACTTTACCCAGCATCATATGTCAACTGAAAGCAACGCGCGTTTGAAGCAAGTGCTTTCATCAAGTGCTGTTGTGGCTGTGGGACCCTCTGTCTATTTGTGCTGGCCCGTGAGTTTCTACCTGTGATTGCTCTCACTGGCTCTGCCAACTTTACCCAGCATCATATGTCAACTGGAAGCAATGCGTGTTTGAAGCAAGTGCTTTGATCAAGTGCTATTGTGGCTGTGGGACCCTCTGTCTATTTGTGCTGGCCCGTGAGTTTCTACCTGTGATTGCTCTCACTGGCTCTGCCCACTTTACCCAGCATCATATGTCAACTGCAAGCAACGCATGTTTGAAGCAAGTGCTTTGATCAAGTGCTGTTGTGGCTGTGGGACCCTCTGTCTATTTGTGCTTGCCCGTGAGTTTATACCTGTGATTGCTCTCACTGGCTCTGCCCACTTTACCCAGCTTCACATAACTGCAAGCAACTTCGTGTTTGAAGCAAGTGCTTTGATCAAGTGCTGTTGTGGCTGTGGGACCCTCTGTCTATTTGTGCTGGAGTTTCTACCTGTGATTGCTCCCACTGGCTCTGCCCACTTTACCCAGCATCATATGTCAACTGCAAGCAACGCGTGTTTCAAGCAAGTGCTTTGATCAAGTGCTGTTGTGGCTGTGGGACCCTCTGTCTATTTGTGCTGGCCCGTGCCTTTCTACCTGTGATTGCTCTCACTGGCTCTGCCCACTTTACCCAGCATCATATGTCAACTGCAAGCAATGCGTGTTTGAAGCAAGTGCTTTGATCAAGTGCTGTTGTGGCTGTGGGACCCTCTGTCTATTTGTGCTGGCCCGTGAGTTTCTACCTGTGATTGCTCTCACTGGCTCTGCCCACTTTACCCAGCATCATATGTCAACTGCAAGCAACGCGTGTTTGAAGCAAGTGCTTTGATCAAGTGCTGTTGTGGCTGTGGGACCCTCTGTCTATTTGTGCTAGCCCGTGAGTTTCTACCTGTGATTGCTCTCACTGGCTCTGCCCACTTTACCCAGCATCATATGTCAACTGCAAGCAATGCGTGTTTGAAGCAAGTGCTTTGATCAAGTGCTGTTGTGGCTGTGGGAACCTCTGTCTATTTGTGCTGGCCCGTGAGTTTCTACCTGTGATTGCTCTCACTGGCTCTGCCCACTTTACCCAGCATCATATGTCAACTGCAAGGAACGTGTGTTTGAAGCAAGTGCTTTGATCAAGTGCTGTTGTGGCTGTGGGACCCTCTGTCTATTTGTGCTGGCCCGTGAGTTTCTACCTGTGATTGCTCTCACTGGCTCTGCCCACTTTACCCAGCATCATATAACTGCAAGCAACGCGTGTTTGAAGCAAGTGCTTTGATCAAGTGCTGTTGTGGCTGTGGGACCCTCTGTCTATTTGTGCTGGCCCGTGAGTTTCTACCTGTGATTGCTCTCACTGGCTCTGCCCACTTTACCCAGCATCATATGTCAACTGCAAGCAATGCGTGTTTGAAGCAAGTGCTTTGATCAAGTGCTGTTGTGGCTGTGGGACCCTCTGTCTATTTGTGCTGGCCCGTGAGTTTCTACCTGTGATTGCTCTCACTGGCTCTGCCCACTTTACCCAGCATCATATGTCAACTGCAAGCAACGCGTGTTTGAAGCAAGTGCTTTGATCAAGTGCTGTTGTGGCTGTGGGACCCTCTGTCTATTTGTGCTGGCCCATGCCTTTCTACCTGTGATTGCTCTCACTGGCTCTGCCCACTTTACTCAGCATCATATGTCAACTGCAAGCAACGCGTGTTTGAAGCAAGTGCTTTGATCAAGTGCTGTTGTGGCTGTGGGACCCTCTGTCTATTTGTGCTGGCCCGTGAGTTTCTACCTGTGATTGCTCTCACTGGCTCTGCCCACTTTACCCAGCATCATATGTCAACTGCAAGCAGCGCGTGTTTGAAGCAAGTGCTTTGATCAAGTGCTGTTGTGGCTGTGGGACCCTCTGTCTATTTGTGCTGGCCCGTGAGTTTCTACCTGTGATTGCTCTCACTGGCTCTGCCCACTTTACCCAGCATCATATGTCAACTGCAAGCAACGCGTGTTTGAAGCAAGTGCTTTGATCAAGTGCTGTTGTGGCTGTGTGACCCTCTATCTATTTGTGCTGGCCCGTGAGTTTCTACCTGTGATTGCTCTCACTGGCTCTGCCCACTTTACCCAGCATCATATGTCAACTGCAAGCAGCGCGTGTTTGAAGCAAGTGCTTTGATCAAGTGCTGTTGTGGCTGTGGGACCCTCTGTCTATTTGTGCTGGCCCGTGAGTTTCTACCTGTGATTGCTCTCACTGGCTCTGCTCACTTTACCCAGCATCATGTAACTGCAAGCAACGCGTGTTTGAAGCAAGTGCTTTGATCAAGTGCTGTTGTGGCTGTGGGACACTCTGTCTATTTGTGCTGGCCCGTGAGTTTCTACCTGTGATTGCTCTCACTGGCTCTGCCCACTTTACCCAGCATCATATAACTGCAAGCAACGCGTGTTTGAAGCAAGTGCTTTGATCAAGTGCTGTTGTGGCTGTGGGACCCTCTGTCTATTTGTGCTGGCCCGTGAGTTTCTACCTGTGATTGCTCTCACTGGCTCTGCCCACTTTACCCAGCATCATATAACTGCAAGCAACGCGTGTTTGAAGCAAGTGCTTTGATCAAGTGCTGTTGTGGCTGTGGGACCCTCTGTCTATTTGTGCTGGCCCATGAGTTTCTACCTGTGATTGCTCTCACTGGCTCTGTCCACTTTACCCAGCATCATATAACTGCAAGCAACGCGTGTTTGAAGCAAGTGCTTTGATCAAGTGCTGTTGTGGCTGTGGGACCCTCTGTCTATTTGTGCTGGCCCGTGAGTTTCTACCTGTGATTGTTCTCACTGGCTCTGCCCACTTTACCCAGCATCATATGTCAACTGCAAGCAACGCGCGTTTGAAGCAAGTGCTTTCATCAAGTGCTGTTGTGGCTGTGGGACCCTCTGTCTATTTGTGCTGGCCCGTGAGTTTCTACCTGTGATTGCTCTCACTGGCTCTGCCAACTTTACCCAGCATCATATGTCAACTGGAAGCAATGCGTGTTTGAAGCAAGTGCTTTGATCAAGTGCTATTGTGGCTGTGGGACCCTCTGTCTATTTGTGCTGGCCCGTGAGTTTCTACCTGTGATTGCTCTCACTGGCTCTGCCCACTTTACCCAGCATCATATGTCAACTGCAAGCAACGCGTGTTTGAAGCAAGTGCTTTGATCAAGTGCTGTTGTGGCTGTGGGACCCTCTGTCTATTTGTGCTTGCCCGTGAGTTTATACCTGTGATTGCTCTCACTGGCTCTGCCCACTTTACCCAGCTTCACATAACTGCAAGCAACTTCGTGTTTGAAGCAAGTGCTTTGATCAAGTGCTGTTGTGGCTGTGGGACCCTCTGTCTATTTGTGCTGGAGTTTCTACCTGTGATTGCTCCCACTGGCTCTGCCCACTTTACCCAGCATCATATGTCAACTGCAAGCAACGCGTGTTTCAAGCAAGTGCTTTGATCAAGTGCTGTTGTGGCTGTGGGACCCTCTGTCTATTTGTGCTGGCCCGTGCCTTTCTACCTGTGATTGCTCTCACTGGCTCTGCCCACTTTACCCAGCATCATATGTCAACTGCAAGCAATGCGTGTTTGAAGCAAGTGCTTTGATCAAGTGCTGTTGTGGCTGTGGGACCCTCTGTCTATTTGTGCTGGCCCGTGAGTTTCTACCTGTGATTGCTCTCACTGGCTCTGCCCACTTTACCCAGCATCATATAACTGCAAGCAACGCGTGTTTGAAGCAAGTGCTTTGATCAAGTGCTGTTGTGGCTGTGGGACCCTCTGTCTATTTGTGCTGGCCCATGAGTTTCTACCTGTGATTGCTCTCACTGGCTCTGTCCACTTTACCCAGCATCATATAACTGCAAGCAACGCGTGTTTGAAGCAAGTGCTTTGATCAAGTGCTGTTGTGGCTGTGGGACCCTCTGTCTATTTGTGCTGGCCCGTGAGTTTCTACCTGTGATTGTTCTCACTGGCTCTGCCCACTTTACCCAGCATCATATGTCAACTGCAAGCAACGCGCGTTTGAAGCAAGTGCTTTCATCAAGTGCTGTTGTGGCTGTGGGACCCTCTGTCTATTTGTGCTGGCCCGTGAGTTTCTACCTGTGATTGCTCTCACTGGCTCTGCCAACTTTACCCAGCATCATATGTCAACTGGAAGCAATGCGTGTTTGAAGCAAGTGCTTTGATCAAGTGCTATTGTGGCTGTGGGACCCTCTGTCTATTTGTGCTGGCCCGTGAGTTTCTACCTGTGATTGCTCTCACTGGCTCTGCCCACTTTACCCAGCATCATATGTCAACTGCAAGCAACGCGTGTTTGAAGCAAGTGCTTTGATCAAGTGCTGTTGTGGCTGTGGGACCCTCTGTCTATTTGTGCTTGCCCGTGAGTTTATACCTGTGATTGCTCTCACTGGCTCTGCCCACTTTACCCAGCTTCACATAACTGCAAGCAACTTCGTGTTTGAAGCAAGTGCTTTGATCAAGTGCTGTTGTGGCTGTGGGACCCTCTGTCTATTTGTGCTGGAGTTTCTACCTGTGATTGCTCCCACTGGCTCTGCCCACTTTACCCAGCATCATATGTCAACTGCAAGCAACGCGTGTTTCAAGCAAGTGCTTTGATCAAGTGCTGTTGTGGCTGTGGGACCCTCTGTCTATTTGTGCTGGCCCGTGCCTTTCTACCTGTGATTGCTCTCACTGGCTCTGCCCACTTTACCCAGCATCATATGTCAACTGCAAGCAATGCGTGTTTGAAGCAAGTGCTTTGATCAAGTGCTGTTGTGGCTGTGGGACCCTCTGTCTATTTGTGCTGGCCCGTGAGTTTCTACCTGTGATTGCTCTCACTGGCTCTGCCCACTTTACCCAGCATCATATGTCAACTGCAAGCAACGCGTGTTTGAAGCAAGTGCTTTGATCAAGTGCTGTTGTGGCTGTGGGACCCTCTGTCTATTTGTGCTAGCCCGTGAGTTTCTACCTGTGATTGCTCTCACTGGCTCTGCCCACTTTACCCAGCATCATATGTCAACTGCAAGCAATGCGTGTTTGAAGCAAGTGCTTTGATCAAGTGCTGTTGTGGCTGTGGGAACCTCTGTCTATTTGTGCTGGCCCGTGAGTTTCTACCTGTGATTGCTCTCACTGGCTCTGCCCACTTTACCCAGCATCATATGTCAACTGCAAGCAACGTGTGTTTGAAGCAAGTGCTTTGATCAAGTGCTGTTGTGGCTGTGGGACCCTCTGTCTATTTGTGCTGGCCCGTGAGTTTCTACCTGTGATTGCTCTCACTGGCTCTGCCCACTTTACCCAGCATCATATAACTGCAAGCAACGCGTGTTTGAAGCAAGTGCTTTGATCAAGTGCTGTTGTGGCTGTGGGACCCTCTGTCTATTTGTGCTGGCCCGTGAGTTTCTACCTGTGATTGCTCTCACTGGCTCTGCCCACTTTACCCAGCATCATATGTCAACTGCAAGCAATGCGTGTTTGAAGCAAGTGCTTTGATCAAGTGCTGTTGTGGCTGTGGGACCCTCTGTCTATTTGTGCTGGCCCGTGAGTTTCTACCTGTGATTGCTCTCACTGGCTCTGCCCACTTTACCCAGCATCATATGTCAACTGCAAGCAACGCGTGTTTGAAGCAAGTGCTTTGATCAAGTGCTGTTGTGGCTGTGGGACCCTCTGTCTATTTGTGCTGGCCCGTGAGTTTCTACCTGTGATTGCTCTCACTGGCTCTGCCCACTTTACCCAGCATCATATGTCAACTGCAAGCAACGCGTGTTTGAAGCAAGTGCTTTGATCAAGTGCTGTTGTGGCTGTGGGACCCTCTGTCTATTTGTGCTGGCCCATGCCTTTCTACCTGTGATTGCTCTCACTGGCTCTGCCCACTTTACCCAGCATCATATGTCAACTGCAAGCAACGCGTGTTTGAAGCAAGTGCTTTGATCAAGTGCTTTTGTGGCTGTGGGACCCTCTGTCTATTTGTGCTGGCCCGTGAGTTTCTACCTGTGATTGCTCTCACTGGCTCTGCCCACTTTACCCAGCATCATATGTCAACTGCAAGCAGCGCGTGTTTGAAGCAAGTGCTTTGATCAAGTGCTGTTGTGGCTGTGGGACCCTCTGTCTATTTGTGCTGGCCCGTGAGTTTCTACCTGTGATTGCTCTCACTGGCTCTGCCCACTTTACCCAGCATCATATGTCAACTGCAAGCAACGCGTGTTTGAAGCAAGTGCTTTGATCAAGTGCTGTTGTGGCTGTGTGACCCTCTATCTATTTGTGCTGGCCCGTGAGTTTCTACCTGTGATTGCTCTCACTGGCTCTGCCCACTTTACCCAGCATCATATGTCAACTGCAAGCAGCGCGTGTTTGAAGCAAGTGCTTTGATCAAGTGCTGTTGTGGCTGTGGGACCCTCTGTCTATTTGTGCTGGCCCGTGAGTTTCTACCTGTGATTGCTCTCACTGGCTCTGCCCACTTTACCCAGCATCATGTAACTGCAAGCAACGCGTGTTTGAAGCAAGTGCTTTGATCAAGTGCTGTTGTGGCTGTGGGACCCTCTGTCTATTTGTGCTGGCCCGTGAGTTTCTACCTGTGATTGCTCTCACTGGCTCTGCCCACTTTACCCAGCATCATATAACTGCAAGCAATGCGTGTTTGAAGCAAGTGCTTTGATCAAGTGCTCTTGTGGCTGTGGGACCCTCTGTCTATTTGTGCTGGCCCGTGAGTTTCTACCTGTGATTGCTCTCACTGGCTCTGCCCACTTTACCCAGCATCATGTAACTGCAAGCAACGCGTGTTTGAAGCAAGTGCTTTGATCAAGTGCTGTTGTGGCTGTGGGACCCTCTGTCTATTTGTGCTGGCCCGTGAGTTTCTACCTGTGATTGCTCTCACTGGCTCTGCCCACTTTACCCAGCATCATATAACTGCAAGCAACGCGTGTTTGAAGCAAGTGCTTTGATCAAGTGCTCTTGTGGCTGTGGGACCCTCTGTCTATTTGTGCTGGCCCGTGAGTTTCTACCTGTGATTGCTCTCACTGGCTCTGCCCACTTTACCCAGTATCATATGTCAACTGCAAGCAATGCGTGTTTGAAGCAAGTGCTTTGATCAAGTGCTGTTGTGGCTGTGGGACCCTCTGTCTATTTTTGCTGGCCCGTGAGTTTCTACCTGTGATTGCTCTCACTGGCTCTGCCCACTTTACCCAGCATCATATGTCAACTGCAAGCAACACGTGTTTGAAGCAAGTGCTTTGATCAAGTGCTGTTGTGGCTGTGGGACCCTCTGTCTATTTGTGCTGGCCCGTGAGTTTCTACCTGTGATTGCTCTCACTGGCTCTGCCCACTTTGCCCAGCATCATATAACTGCAAGCAACGTGTGTTTGAAGCAAGTGCTTTGATCAAGTGCTGTTGTGGCTGTGGGACCCTCTGTCTATTTGTGCTGGCTCGTGAGTTTCTACCTGTGATTGCTCTCACTGGCTCTGCCCACTTTACCCAGCATCATATAACTGCAAGCAATGCGTGTTTGAAGCAAGTGCTTTGATCAAGTGCTGTTGTGGCTGTGGGACCCTCTGTCTATTTGTGCTGGCCCGTGAGTTTCTACCTGTGATTGCTCTCACTGGCTCTGCCCACTTTACCCAGCATCATATGTCAACTGCAAGCAACGCGAGTTTGAAGCAAGTGCTTTGATCAAGTGCTGTTGTGGCTGTGGGACCCTCTGTCTATTTGTGCTGGCCCGTGAGTTTCTACCTGTGATTGCTCTCACTGGCTCTGCCCACTTTACCCAGCATCATATAACTGAAAGCAATGCGTGTTTGAAGCAAGTGCTTTGATCAAGTGCTGTTGTGGCTGTGGGATACTCTGTCTATTTGTGCTGGCCCATGAGTTTCTACCTGTGATTGCTCTCACTGGCTCTGCCCACTTTACCCAGCATCATATAACTGCAAGCAACGCGTGTTTGAAGCAAGTGCTTTGATCAAGTGCTGTTGTGGCTTTGGGACCCTCTGTCTATTTGTGCTGGCCCGTGAGTTTCTACCTGTGATTGCTCTCACTGGCTCTGCCCACTTTACCCAGCATCATATAACTGCAAGCAACGCGTGTTTGAAGCAAGTGCTTTGATCAAGTGCTGTTGTGGCTGTGGGACCCTCTGTCTATTTGTGCTGGCCCGTGAGTTTCTACCTGTGATTGCTCTCACTGGCTCTGCCCACTTTACCCAGCATCATATGTCAACTGCAAGCAATGCGTGTTTGAAGCAAGTGCTTTGATCAAGTGCTGTTGTGGCTGTGGGACCCTCTGTCTATTTGTGCTGGCCCGTGAGTTTCTACCTGTGATTGCTCTCACTGGCTCTGCCCACTTTACCCAGCATCATATGTCAACTGCAAGCAACGCGTGTTTGAAGCAAGTGCTTCGATCAAGTGCTGTTGTGGCTGTGGGACCCTCTGTCTATTTGTGCTGGCCCGTGAGTTTCTACCTGTGATTGCTCTCACTGGCTCTGCCCACTTTACCCAGCATCATATAACTGCAAGCAACGCGTGTTTGAAGCAAGTGCTTTGATCAAGTGCTGTTGTGGCTGTGGGACCCTCTGTCTATTTGTGCTGGCCCATGAGTTTCTACCTGTGATTGCTCTCACTGGCTCTGTCCACTTTACCCAGCATCATATAACTGCAAGCAACGCGTGTTTGAAGCAAGTGCTTTGATCAAGTGCTGTTGTGGCTGTGGGACCCTCTGTCCATTTGTGCTGGCCCGTGAGTTTCTACCTGTGATTGCTCTCACTGGCTCTGCCCACTTTACCCAGCATCATATGTCAACTGCAAGCAACGCGCGTTTGAAGCAAGTGCTTTCATCAAGTGCTGTTGTGGCTGTGGGACCCTCTGTCTATTTGTGCTGGCCCGTGAGTTTCTACCTGTGATTGCTCTCACTGGCTCTGCCCACTTTACCCAGCATCATATAACTGCAAGCAATGCGTGTTTGAAGCAAGTGCTTTGATCAAGTGCTGTTGTGGCTGTGGGACCCTCTGTCTATTTGTGCTGGCCCGTGAGTTTCTACCTGTGATTGCTCTCACTGGCTCTGCCCACTTTACCCAGCATCATATGTCAACTGCAAGCAATGCGTGTTTGAAGCACGTGCTTTGATCAAGTGCTGTTGTGGCTGTGGGACCCTCTGTCTATTTGTGCTGGCCCGTGAGTTTCTACCTGTGATTGCTCTCACTGGCTCTGCCCACTTTACCCAGCATCATATGTCAACTGCAAGCAATGCGTGTTTGAAGCAAGTGCTTTGATCAAGTGCTGTTGTGGCTGTGGGACCCTCTGTCTATTTGTGCTGGCCCGTGAGTTTCTACCTGTGATTGCTCTCACTGGCTCTGCTCACTTTACCCAGCATCATATGTCAACTGCAAGCAACGCGTGTTTGAAGCAAGTGCTTTGATCAAGTGCTGTTGTGGCTGTGGGACCCTCTGTCTATTTGTGCTTGCCCGTGAGTTTCTACCTGTGATTGCTCTCACTGGCTCTGCCCACTTTACCCAGCATCACATAACTGCAAGCAACTTCGTGTTTGAAGCAAGTGCTTTGATCAAGTGCTGTTGTGGCTGTGGGACCCTCTGTCTATTTGTGCTGGAGTTTCTACCTGTGATTGCTCCCACTGGCTCTGCCCACTTTACCCAGCATCATATGTCAACTGCAAGCAACGCGTGTTTGAAGCAAGTGCTTTGATCAAGTGCTGTTGTGGCTGTGGGACCATCTGTCTATTTGTGCTGGCCCGTGAGTTTCTACCTGTGATTGCTCTCACTGGCTCTGCCCACTTTACCCAGCATCATATGTCAACTGCAAGCAATGCGTGTTTGAAGCAAGTGCTTTGATCAAGTGCTGTTGTGGCTGTGGGACCCTCTGTCTATTTGTGCTGGCCCGTGAGTTTCTACCTGTGATTGCTCTCACTGGCTCTGCCCACTTTACCCAGCATCATATAACTGCAAGCAACGCGTGTTTGAAGCAAGTGCTTTGATCAAGTGCTGTTGTGGCTGTGGGACCCTCTGTCTATTTGTGCTGGCCCATGAGTTTCTACCTGTGATTGCTCTCACTGGCTCTGTCCACTTTACCCAGCATCATATAACTGCAAGCAACGCGTGTTTGAAGCAAGTGCTTTGATCAAGTGCTGTTGTGGCTGTGGGACCCTCTGTCTATTTGTGCTGGCCCGTGAGTTTCTACCTGTGATTGCTCTCACTGGCTCTGCCCACTTTACCCAGCATCATATGTCAACTGCAAGCAACACGCGTTTGAAGCAAGTGCTTTCATCAAGTGCTGTTGTGGCTGTGGGACCCTCTGTCTATTTGTGCTGGCCCGTGAGTTTCTACCTGTGATTGCTCTCACTGGCTCTGCCCACTTTACCCAGCATCATATAACTGCAAGCAATGCGTGTTTGAAGCAAGTGCTTTGATCAAGTGCTGTTGTGGCTGTGGGACCCTCTGTCTATTTGTGCTGGCCCGTGAGTTTCTACCTGTGATTGCTCTCACTGGCTCTGCCCACTTTACCCAGCATCATATGTCAACTGCAAGCAATGCGTGTTTGAAGCAAGTGCTTTGATCAAGTGCTGTTGTGGCTGTGGGACCCTCTGTCTATTTGTGCTGGCCCGTGAGTTTCTACCTGTGATTGCTCTCACTGGCTCTGCTCACTTTACCCAGCATCATATGTCAACTGCAAGCAATGCGTGTTTGAAGCAAGTGCTTTGATCAAGTGCTGTTGTGGCTGTGGGACCCTCTGTCTATTTGTGCTGGCCCGTGAGTTTCTACCTGTGATTGCTCTCACTGGCTCTGCCCACTTTACCCAGCATCACATAACTGCAAGCAACTTCGTGTTTGAAGCAAGTGCTTTGATCAAGTGCTGTTGTGGCTGTGGGACCCTCTGTCTATTTGTGCTGGCCCGTGAGTTTCTACCTGTGATTGCTCTCACTGGCTCTGCCCACTTTACCCAGCATCATATAACTGCAAGCAACGCGTGTTTGAAGCAAGTGCTTTGATCAAGTGCTGTTGTGGCTGTGGGACCCTCTGTCTATTTGTGCTGGCCCGTGAGTTTCTACCTATGATTGCTCTCACTGGCTCTGCCCACTTTACCCAGCATCATATGTCAACTGCAAGCAATGCGTGTTTGAAGCAAGTGCTTTGATCAAGTGCTGTTGTGGCTGTGGGACCCTCTGTCTATTTGTGCTGGCCCGTGAGTTTCTACCTGTGATTGCTCTCACTGGCTCTGCTCACTTTACCCAGCATCATATGTCAACTGCAAGCAATGCGTGTTTGAAGCAAGTGCTTTGATCAAGTGCTGTTGTGGCTGTGGGACCCTCTGTCTATTTGTGCTGGCCCGTGAGTTTCTACCTGTGATTGCTCTCACTGGCTCTGCCCACTTTACCCAGCATCACATAACTGCAAGCAACTTCGTGTTTGAAGCAAGTGCTTTGATCAAGTGCTGTTGTGGCTGTGGGACCCTCTGTCTATTTGTGCTGGCCCGTGAGTTTCTACCTGTGATTGCTCTCACTGGCTCTGCCCACTTTACCCAGCATCATATAACTGCAAGCAACGCGTGTTTGAAGCAAGTGCTTTGATCAAGTGCTGTTGTGGCTGTGGGACCCTCTGTCTATTTGTGCTGGCCCGTGAGTTTCTACCTATGATTGCTCTCACTGGCTCTGCCCACTTTACCCAGCATCATATGTCAACTGCAAGCAATGCGTGTTTGAAGCAAGTGCTTTGATCAAGTGCTGTTGTGGCTGTGGGACCCTCTGTCTATTTGTGCTGGCCCGTGCCTTTCTACCTGTGATTGCTCTCACTGGCTCTGCCCACTTTACCCAGCATCATATGTCAACTGCAAGCAACGCGTGTTTGAAGCAAGTGCTTTGATCAAGTGCTGTTGTGGCTGTGGGACCCTCTGTCTATTTGTGCTGGCCCGTGCCTTTCTACCTGTGATTGCTCTCACTGGCTCTGCCCACTTTACCCAGCATCATATAACTGCAAGCAATGCGTGTTTGAAGCAAGTGCTTTGATCAAGTGCTGTTGTGGCTGTGGGACCCTCTGTCTATTTGTGCTGGCCTGTGCCTTTCTACCTGTGATTGCTCTCACTGGCTCTGCCCACTTTACCCAGCATCATATGTCAACTGCAAGCAACGCGTGTTTGAAGCAAGTGCTTTGATCAAGTGCTGTTGTGGCTGTGGGACCCTCTGTCTATTTGTGCTGGCCCGTGCCTTTCCACCTGTGATTGCTCTCACTGGCTCTGCCCACTTTACCCAGCATCATATGTCAACTGCAAGCAATGCGTGTTTGAAGCAAGTGCTTTGATCAAGTGCTGTTGTGGCTGTGGGACCCTCTGTCTATTTGTGCTGGCCCGTGAGTTTCTACCTGTGATTGCTCTCACTGGCTCTGCCCACTTTACCCAGCATCATATGTCAACTGCAAGCAATGCGTGTTTGAAGCAAGTGCTTTGATCAAGTGCTGTTGTGGCTGTTGGACCCTCTGTCTATTTGTGCTGGCCCGTGAGTTTCTACCTGTGATTGCTCTCACTGGCTCTGCCCACTTTACCCAGCATCATGCAACTGCAAGCAACGTGTGTTTGAAGCAAGTGCTTTGATCAAGTGCTGTTGTGGCTGTGGGACCCTCTGTCTATTTTTGCTGGCCCGTGAGTTTCTACCTGTGATTGCTCTCACTGGCTCTGCCCACTTTACCCAGCATCATATAACTGCAAGCAATGCGTGTTTGAAGCAAGTGCTTTGATCAAGTGCTCTTGTGGCTGTGGGACCCTCTGTCTATTTGTGCTGGCCCGTGAGTTTCTACCTGTGATTGCTCTCACTGGCTCTGCCCACTTTACCCAGCATCATATGTCAACTGCAAGCAATGCGTGTTTGAAGCAAGTGCTTTGATCAAGTGCTGTTGTGGCTGTTGGACCCTCTGTCTATTTGTGCTGGCCCGTGAGTTTCTACCTGTGATTGCTCTCACTGGCTCTGCCCACTTTACCCAGCATCATATAACTGCAAGCAATGCGTGTTTGAAGCAAGTGCTTTGATCAAGTGCTGTTGTGGCTGTGGGACCCTCTGTCTATTTGTGCTGGCCCGTGAGTTTCTACCTGTGATTGCTCTCACTGGCTCTGCCCACTTTACCCAGGATCATATGTCAACTGCAAGCAACGCGTGTTTGAAGCAAGTGCTTTGATCAAGTGCTGTTGTGGCTGTGGGACCCTCTGTCTATTTGTGCTGGCCCGTGAGTTTCTACCTGTGATTGCTCTCACTGGCTCTGCCCACTTTACCCAGTATCATATGTCAACTGCAAGCAATGCGTGTTTGAAGCAAGTGCTTTGATCAAGTGCTGTTGTGGCTTTGGGACCCTCTGTCTATTTGTGCTGGCCCGTGAGCTTCTACCTGTGATTGCTCTCACTGGCTCTGCCCACTTTACCCAGCATCATATGTCAACTGCAAGCAACGCGTGTTTGAAGCAAGTGCTTTGATCAAGTGCTGTTGTGGCTGTGGGACCCTCTGTCTATTTGTGCTGGCCCGTGAGTTTCTACCTGTGATTGCTCTCACTGGCTCTGCTCACTTTACCCAGCATCATATGTCAACTGCAAGCAACGCGTGTTTGAAGCAAGTGCTTTGATCAAGTGCTGTTGTGGCTGTGGGACCCTCTCTCTATTTGTGCTGGCCCGTGCCTTTCTACCTGCTCCCAAACTCGAGCACGGAATAGTCTATGCAAACCTAATGACCAGCCCATTTATATTATAAAACAAGAAGCACAACAAGTAAAGAGTCTACTTATCACATGGCTTCCTCTTCCTTTTTTGAATATAGCTCTAAATAATACAAGATCTCTTGCAGAACACACAATACATGATCTCGATTTTATTCAAGAACATAAGGTGGACATTATGTGTGTAACGGAAACCTGGCTTTCTGATGCGCATGGCCCCACGATAGATCAAGTGACCCCACCTGGATATATTTTTATTGGGAAACATCGTGAGAGCGGTTTGGGGGGCGAAATTGCCATTATATGTAAGGAAGAACTTGGCATGCATGAGGAAAAAACAGACTGTGGATGCTGTGAGTTGTTACATGCGAAACTGATACATACCCAATTTTAATTTTAACATAAACTTTGTACGGATTTGTAGGCCGCCAGGAGATTCGGGAAATTTAACGAGAACCTTATCAACTATTATCTGGCTTACAATCGGCTAACTCTGCAATTGTATTGTTAGGAGATCTAAATCTCTGGAAGGGACACCCCAAAGATAAGAAAGCATTAGGGCTGGAGAAACTCCTAAAAAGTGATAATATTACCATCTATGACTCTGAACCAACACATATAAAAGGGAACATCCTCGATTGGGTGTGGAGTAGTAATGTTGTGCTGACAGAAATTGTAACTGCACCATGTATATAGTCGGATCATTTGTCCATCTCCTGTCACTTACAACTTCCGACGCCATTTAAAGCACAACACGAACCTGCACGTAAGGTCCAAAGTAGGGACTATCGGACCATTGCGGGAGCCAACTTGGTTGACTGCATAAACAGAGTGATGGAGAAAACAGATGTTCAGATGAACCAGATACTCTTGTTACCCACTACAATAATGATTTGATGACTATGCTAGATACACTCGCTCTGCTGAAAAACCGAAACGTCAGAGATACTCCCAATAATCGAAAGTGGTTCTCCCCAGCTTTAGCACAATTAAAAGCTAGCAAAAGGCAAGCCGAACATGTTTGGATGAAAGATAGAATCCCGGAAAATAAAAAATTATGGAAACTCAGGGAAAAAGAGCACAAAGAAAAAATTATTGAAGCAAAAAGTAGCTATTTTAATGATTGTATTGCTTTTACTTTTTAGATCCTGGTAGAAGCCCAAAGCTCTTAGTCAAACTATTAAACCTACGAAAAGCGATTTTACCCATGTCCAAAAAGCTTTTTCAGATAAACTTCAGTGTGCTCAAACAAAGATTAAGGAAGAGTTGGACAGACAGAAACCCACAGACGCGGATAGAAATGAGGAACTAGAAAACCTTATGCACAATAACATGGAAAACAATGCTAGAGATCAAAGCCAGAGACCACCGAATGAGGATTTTGGGTTTTCTATGATGACCATTGCAGAAATCCAAAATATATTAAAAACAATGCATCCAACAAGCTGTCCTGGAGACCTTCTCCCATCTAAGTTGATTTTAGAGCATAAAGAAATCTTTGCCCCGTTTTTTATGTAGGTTTGTTAACGCCACTTTTAAAACCGGTAATATCCGGCAAGTTATCAAAGATGTGGCAGTGACCCCACTTTAAAAAAAAAGGTCTTGAATCTAGGGATGCAGCCAACCTACTCTCTATCACTAATACGTTATTTTTGTTCAAATGTATTGATAAAGTCGCAACCATGCATCTCCAAACCTACCTGACAGCCGCTGGTATCTACATAAAAAATAGTCAGGTTTCCGATGCTGTCATGACACCGAGAGTGCCTTATTGGACCTCCAGATACAAAAGTTGTCCATGTTGGAGAAGAGCAGATCAGGCCTGCTGGTTTTACTGGATTTATCAGCAGCATTCGATCTGCTCGACCATGGAATCTTGCTGGAAAGATTGGCTTCCTTGGGTGACCTCTCTGAGAATGCGATCAGGTGGCTGAAATCCTTCTTGGAAGGTTGCAAGTCAAGGTTTTACTGGGGAGAATCATCATCTGAATCAGAAACCATCTTTTGTGGAGTCCCTCAGGGGGCTTGAGTATCCCCCCTGCTATTTAATATATACATTGTCCCTTTATGCAGGAAATTGGAAGAACTTGATTTCTTCTTTACAAATTATGCCGATGACTTCCAGCTGCTGGTAGAGCTAAGTGGAAATCATGCAATAGATCAAGAAAAGTTAAATCAGGCCTACCAGAGTATAAAAAGCTGGATGTCATACAATTGGCTATGTTTGAATATTACAAAAACAGAGTTGATGATTTACGGATCATAACATGCCAGAGACTGCCTAGACCAAGTATTCAAATACTTTGAGGTTGAAGGTAGCCGGATAAAATTGGTACCCAAAGTAAAAACGCTCGGTACCTACAAGGTGGCAGGTCTGGATGCAGGGGCCCACGTAGAAGCCATTGTAAAGAGCACTAATTACCATTTAAAAGTACTAAGGAAGGAAGCCCCTTTAGTCTCAAAAGACAAATGGACCAAATTAGTTAGGGCTGTAATACTCCCACGCCTGGACTACCGCATTGCCTTATTGTGTGGGTCCAATAAACAAAATATTAAAAAAATTGCAGAAGGGCCAAAATGCTGCAGTCCGAGTAGTCCATCAAATGGGGCGAAATGAACCCACATCTGCTGCTCGGAGGCAACTGCATTGGCTCCCAATTTCCGCAAGGATTTCTTTTAAAGTATTGACAGTATGTCATAAATGCATCTTTGGACTTGCCCTCCAATACCTTAAAGAAAAGGTAGTTGTTTATCAGCCAAATAGAAATCTTAGATCTGCACAGGCCTGTTACCTCAGGGTTGATCGTATAAAAAGGACTAGGGGAAATGGTCGTGATTTCCTGTTCCTGGCGGCAAGGACCTGGAACGAATTGCCGGAGAGTCTCTGCAAGGAGGAGGATCATTTAGCCTTTAGAAAACTGCTGAAAAATAAATTGTTTGAGTTAAATGTATACCTCAACTGCATACCTGTCCCTTAGTGTTTTCTCTGTGATAGCGCCTGGATGCCTATGGGCTTTGGCGCTTTAGAAATGAAATAACATAACATAACATAACTTGGTATGGACTATTAATTCGATTTTCACAGCCTCTCTCTCCTATTTAAATAGGATTACTACTAAAAGTATATCTCCACGTTGATAATACCTTGTTTTCTTCTGTTTTAGTGATTGCTCTCTCTGGCTCCGCCCACTTTACCCAGCATCCTATTTCAACTGCAGGCCGCGTGCATTTGCGTGTGCGCGTTTTAAGCAGGTGCTTTCATCAAGTGCTGTTTTGGCTGTTTGAGCGGCGTGGGCCGGCCTACTCTATCGTAAGTTTTACCATTTATACTTGTGTTAAAGTCATTTTTGTTTCGCAAATGCATCATGTGGTCCCCATTTTCACATGCATACAAATTTACACTCTCTAAAGTCAAATATGCCAGCGAATATAGAAACCACTAAATCAGCTGCATTTTCTATGCAAACTCCTGTTAAAATACCTCAAACTCTGATTCCAACAAAAACGCGGCTCTCGACTCTACGTTCTCGCACGCACTCAATGACAGTCGATAGTCGAACATTTTGTTCATCAGATCCCGCCAAATGTAGGAACTCTAAAACTAACAAAATATTGTTCCTTTACGACTAAGGCTGGCCAATGCCCTTTCGACACCATCTCAGATGAGCAACCCATTATCGACTTAGCCACACCTACTGACTCCTTAATGGCAGCCGAGCTCGATCTAATTAGTCAGCAAAACTGAGCTAACGGTTCGGCATCCCCAAATCACAATGTTAATGTATTGCGTATCTCACACATCGAATCTGACAGTGAATTACTCCCTGACGGAACACGAATATCAGTGCAGATACATAGTATGCATAATAATATCTGCCTGCCACATGATAATGGGGAATCTCAAATAGACCTGAGCCAAGTGGGAGATCCAATGACAATCCTCCTCATTTTCCGATCCCTCATTGCTCTCTCACAAGCCTCACTCACAATCCAGCAGCTCACACAGTTCTGTCTCAGTCCCTGATCATGTTTGACCCCTCCAGCAACAACTCGTCGGCTTTTTCAATCTCTTTTGCTCAGTCGAAGCCCAGAAAGCAAATAGAGAGTCGTTCCTTACAACAGCCTTTTGCTGTAGGATCATCAGCACCTCCGTTACTGGGGGTAACACTGGCAGCAATGAACACAGCTCTACTGTCATTCGCGAAATTGTACGAGTTGTTAGGTTACAAACTTGATACCCAGAATGTTATGCTTCAGAAACTAGCAACAGTAGATAATTCTATTAATCACCACCACACACACAATCACTTAATTTCCTTGTGCAAATCAATAGACACCAAGTTGAATACTTATAACACAAATCTTGAAAGCCTATTACAAGGGACAAGGGACAATCAAGCTTAGGGACAAGGGAAAATCAGCCTTACTTCTCCTTCTTGACCTCTCGGCTGCATTTGACCTGGTGGACCACAAGGTCTTATGCAACTACCTGGACTCAGCAGTGCATTCCTCTAAGGAGGCCATAGTTTGGATACAATAATTCCTAAGTAATAGGACTATGAGAGTCTTCTCACCTTCAGCAGCTGCAGACCTCATCCTTATCACCTGGGGAGTGCCCCAGGGATCATGTGTTTCACCCACATTGTAAAATATATTTACCAAGCCCCTTTTCAATGATCTGGACCATCTTGGTATGAACTAGACTAACTATGCAGATGATAACCAGATTCTCCTACCACTTACCAGGGATTATGAAAAGGATTTGGCCTTGCTAAATAGAGTTTACCTCATCATACAACATCTACAACTTAACTTCTTGGAACACTTGAACGCTCGCATTTGTTTGTCCGTGTTGCTGCGTGTGTTTAACTTGCGCATTGTACATACTTTTGCCTGCTAACAGGAAAGCGAGCGCGAGCTGAAGGATTATATTTTCAGCTAGCTGCTCTGATTTATTACATTAAAACGGATTGCTGACTACATTAGTCAGCCCCTTACGAACTACACATCCCAGCAGCCTTTGAGCTGCAGAAATAGAAACGTCAGGCGCTTCAGCGCCGGCGCTTCAGGGACCGTGCCGGTCTACGCCGGTCCACGGCGGGCATCGGCCCTACACTCTGCCCAATTACACCCATACAGGATTAACAAAACAGGTAAGAAATGGGCTATTTGAAGTTCTTACAGTTGTTGACTGATGCTAACAAACTGGAAACTGAAAGGCTGGTTAAAAGATTTCTCGATAACAAAGACGAATCTCCGAGCCCCTCCATTCCTGACAAAGGCATAGGCGCAGACACCTTGCCGAATAAAACACATCCCCAGACCAGTTCGAAAACCACCACCTCTGCTATCACCTGCTCAGCACCTACTTGCCCTGAAAATACCATTTTGAAAATTGCACTCCTAAACACCAGGTCACTCAACAAACATTCACAAGATGTGCATGATTACATTATCCAAGACAATTTGGACATACTCTTCCTCACGGAAACTTGGTTGCAAGAACCAGTAGGCCCAACCATCGATAACGCCGTTCCCCATAACTACAATATCTACTATGAAAATCGGACATCAGGAAAAGGAGGGGGGATAGCTAAAATAGCTAAACAGACTTTGAAGCTGTTCACCACAAACATTTTTTGCACAGGCTGTGAAATTCTTCATCTTAAACTCACGCCCACTAACAAACATTGCATCAACCTCATCATCTTATATAGGCCCCCTTCACTGACCTCAGACTTTAATGACGAATTATGGCACATCTTGAATAATCTGAAGGGAACTAACACTGGGACTATGCTTTTTGGCGATCTGAACAGATGGCGAGGTAACCCCTGTGACAAAGAGGCTATAAGCCTAGAAAACAGTCTAGCAAACATTAATTATCATATCGCTAATAAGGGCTCCACTTGCATCTCCGATAATCAACTCGACTGGATTATCACAAATAACGTTCAACTGATAGTGACCGATACCATTCCATGCATCTGGTCAGATCACTACAAAGTTGAAGCCACACTTTCCATCACCTTCAAATCTGATCATTTCGACAATTCCCCTAAACCAGCTCTAAGCAGAAACTTTAAGAAAATCACACATGACATTCTTAAAGAAGGCCTTACCCAGGTTATGAACAATACTGGAGATGACGACTCCTGTGAGAATATCATCCGCACCTTCAGTAATCTTTTCCAGGAGCTACTCGACAAACATGCACCACTTAAAAATAAACAGGTTCGCCCACACCCTAATCACCAGCATTGGCACACGTCTGAATTGAGCACTCTTAGAAAAGCCAAAAGGAAATTAGAGAGAACATGGCATAAAACACCTTCAGAGGAAAATTTTAAAAAACTGGAAAAAATGCGATCTCTTATACAGAGTCAAACTCACAGAAGTAAAAAAAGAATACTACAATACTCAAGTTACCAGTGCCTCTAACTCAACTGGGAAATTATTCCAAATCCTTAAATCACTCGAAAAACCACCCACACTTTCTGCACCCTTTCAACCGACCTTGACTGACTGCGAAGCAGTTCAACTTGCCTTCTCCAATAAAATTAAAAAAGCCAGAGACTCCATTATAAGTTGCAAAGCATCGGACTTGTCACTACCTGGGCAACCTAAGGTGACAAACCCTGTCCCAAACATCCCTAAATACACATTTTCACCAGTTTCAATCAAAGACATGAATGACATTCTTTCTTCTATGAAGTGCACCACTTGCGCTGAAAACATCATACCTCCAAAACTGATCCTAGAAAACGCTGAAATCTTTTACCCTTTTCTCCATCGTATGACAAATGCTTCCTTCAGGGACCGGAAAGTACCGACAGGAATTAAAACAGTCACAGTCACCCCTCTAGTTAAGAAACCTGGACTAGATCAACAAGACCCCACTAACCTCAGACCCATCACTCATTGCAACTTTCTGTTGAAAGTACTCGACAAAATAGCGACCACGCAGCTGCAAGATTATGTAGATCAACACAGCCTGCTACATCCCCAACAATCGGGTTTTAAAAGTGCCCACAGCACAGAGTCAGCATTGCTGGACCTGCAGACAAATGTTGAGCATTCTGGACAGAGGAAAAACAGGACTGTTAATCCTCTTGGACCTCTCGGCGGCTTTCGATTTGTTAGATCACGGAAAGCTCCGAGAGGCCCTAAGCGCAGCTGGAAACTGCTCCCAAGACGCAATAGATTGGGTATCGTCATTTCTAGAAGACAGGAACTCAAAAATCAATTGGGGAGGTCATTC
This sequence comes from Ambystoma mexicanum, assembly GCF_040938575.1. Taxonomy (NCBI): domain Eukaryota; kingdom Metazoa; phylum Chordata; class Amphibia; order Caudata; family Ambystomatidae; genus Ambystoma; species Ambystoma mexicanum. Next base: position 1,069,792,431 of record NC_090934.1, read on the forward strand.
CACCTCATCCAAACCTCTAGATTGCAGCGTCCCTCAGGGAGCCAGCTTCTCTCCCTTACTTTTCAACTTATATATCCGTTGCCTGTGTACCCTCATATCACAGCATGGAATCTGTTTCACCAACTTCGCTGACGATACACAGCTTATTCTAGAATTGAGTGGAAACCATTCCATAGACAACGACAAGTTATCAGTTATCTATAACATCATTGAAAACTGGATGTTAACACACTGAATGTGTCTTAATAGTTCCAAAACGGAACTTATGACCTTTGGAAACGCTAAAGCCTTAAACAACCTTGGACCGGACTACTCCGCATTCTCTATAAAAGACTCCACCATCAAGGTATCTAATAAAGTCAAAACCCTAGGCATTTATTTACAATCTTCCCTAGGTGCGTAAACCCAAACCGCTTATTTGAAGCGAAATTGTCAATACTACCAAAGACTCCTCTGCCGAATTAGACCATTTCTAAACATCAAGAATAGCGCCACGATAGGGAGAGCTACCAATTTGTCCCGTTTGGATTATGGCAACGCATTAATGCTTGGCGCCAGCAAAAACTGCCTGAAACAATGCCAGACTATCCAGAATAATACTGTCAGGTCCATCGCAAACAAATCTAAGCGAGAACACATAACTAAGGACAGAAATGATCTTCATTGGTTGGCAGTGAATGAACGGATCTTGTTTAAATCACTGACCCTAATCCACCGATGTCTTTATGGCACGGCGCCAGCATACCTAAGAAAAAAAATTCAGCTGGTATGAGCCAAACCGTAGTTTGAGATCCTCTAAACAAGGATTGATCAATTCCAGTCTCCCAGGTAAAGCCACTGGCCTCGGTCGAGCTTTTCCGAGCCTGGCGATTTCCCACTTGAATAAACTGCCTTGCAACCTTAGACTGGAAAGCAATATCCAACTCTTCAGGAAGCAATTGAAGACCTTTCTCTTCAAATAATTAGGCAACTACCACCACACCAGTTCGCCCTCTTTCTGCTTCCCCTCTCTTCTCTCTATTTATGTTGTCCTGTGAATCTCCGTCCTCGTGTTTTTTTCGCGCCTTGATGCTTGCGAGCTTCAGCGCGTAATAAATAAATAAATAAATCATCCAGGCATGGATGGCTGCTCACGGTCTATGCCTGAATGATGACAAAATTGAACTCATTATCCTGGGTACCACAACCAACCTAAAAAAACTTGGCCCTGAATACATCTCCTTTAACATCGACGGTAACTCTATTAAAGTTGCCAAAGAGATGATAACTCTAGGCTTTTATCTTGATTCCACCTTCACTTTTATCAAACAAGTACATTCCATGGCCTCTGCCACTGCATATACATGCAAACGAATTAGAGCTGGAAAACCATTCTTATCTAAGAATAGCTGTATCATCCTGGCCAGAGCTCTAATCTTGTCCAAATTGGACTACTATAACTCCCTCTACAGTGGTGCCAATAAGTATATTGTCAGGAGAATACAAACAGTGGAAAATAATGCCTTGAGAGCTGCACTGGGCATAGCAAGGAAAGGGCAAATTTCAGTGACAAGGAGACAGAATAACTGGCTATCTACCAGTGACAAAATCTGGCTGAAAACTGCCTCACTTACTTATAAATGCTTGAACAACACTGCACCTAATTACCTCACTGAGAGATTCAACAGAAAATCCTTGAGCAGGCCTACTAGAACAGGGGGGCTAGCAGTTTCCCAGTCAAAACAGCACAGCTTTGGAATTCCCTACCTCCATCCTTGAGAGCTGACCAAACGTATGTGAACGTCAGAGAGAATATTATCAACTGGCTTAAATATAATGACCAGTAATGCATTTGTCTCCCTTTTCACCTGCACTGTTAATAGATCGCAGATTGCTTTTGTTAAATGATGTTCTTTATGTATAGTGTTTTTCCTAGAACTGTACTCACCCACCATTTCTTGTACATCATGCATTTGTATATCCTGACCTGTATTTCTACATATGCCACTGTGTAACCTAAGCTGAAAGTCTTCTTGTATTTCCTGCGCCCTGATACCCATGGGTCTGGCGCACATTACAAATAAATAAACAAACCAACCAACTCTCGCACATATACATCAGTCGTGACGTGTCCTAGTGCGACAGTTCCATCTGAGATAGTCGACATGACAAGAGGGTCTTTGCCAAAGCGCTAACTGATTTAGAGACTAATAATGGAGGTCTGCAAAGTACTGCCCTTATATCTGGAAAACCTTGCATAAACTCGACCTCTCTTAGACAACCGAGCATAATTGAGTTGCCAGACGCTGAGACCTTTGTGATGCTGATCACTAACCAACCGATTTAGAATTCCAACTTGGACAGTTCAGAAGTTGCATCTTGCTCTAATGTTACATCCTCTAGTACATCGCAAAAAGCTAGTGCAGCGATCACTAAAAAGTATACGAATTTAGCTATAAGTAACAAATCTAAACATCTTCACATTGCACGAATCATCAAAGTTGACTCTACCAAAGAGCCAATTGTCGATTTATTGCAAGCCATTGCCAAGCAATCTCAGAAAGAACTTTCAAGTGATTGTTCACAACAAAACTCCACACCACAACAAATCAGTGCTTTGACATCAGAAGGTCAATATCTTACTATGGAGCATGGAAGAGAATCCATAGCCAAATCAGTCACGCAATATCTACACGTCACTGAACACACATAGAAGGCGCTTAAGGGTCCCTATGCATTCAAAGATCAATCAATGAGCTCATGGACCACGTTCGCTCCTAATGAGGAACAAGCAAGCACAATCATCTCCCATCTAATCCTATGGCCGCTGAGGCAAAACTGGCAAAATACTTCAATCAGTATATTGCCATAAATTGATAATATCCTGCAGGTCGAGACCCTATCCCACCTATGACCTCAACATGACTTGTGTTCTGAATATTGTCAATGATATTCCATCGCTAGAAGATCTTTCTATGTCAGATATCGTCCGTGCAGAATTTCCTGATGACTCTGACCTATCCACAGCCAGACTTTGGATAAAATCTGGTATTGTTTTTAACACCATTTGGCAGGCCAGGCAATCACTATTTGACTTGGGATTCTGTCTTGGCCATGAATCATATAACAATACAGAATCTCCTACAGATCTGATCAGTACTCGTTCACACCCCATAATGGAGACATTGCATTCTCCATCCAGCACTGTGATGCGTTCCCAACAGGATCCGACTCATCGTCGTGAAATCCAGATCAATGAGCAGAGACACCAGTTTTCTCGCTCATGACCAATTGATGGGTACTAGTAATTGAAAGAATCTTGAGTCACAATCCTTCCGGCTTCTCAGTTGGAATATTAGAGGCCACAAGCACGTATTGAAGTCAAAAACCAGCGATTTTAACTCATATGACATAATCGCTCTACAAGAGACCTGATACAATCTTAGTGCTCCCAACAATAGCCCAGGTTAAAGGTAGACCAATGGGTGGATTATTAACAGCTGTTAAGAACTCAACAGGCCTCAAGATAGAGGCCTGGGCACAAACGAATAGCTACATACAACTAGTCAAGATAATTACACCCACTAAAATCCTAGCCTTAGTCACCTTAAATTGGAATCATACAGCTATTCCAGCTGATTTTTTCTTTAAAGCCATGGAATGTACATTAAACTCAATCATGTTAGATCCCTCGATTGTGTTAACTATTGCCACTGGTGATCTAAATATTCATTGCATAACTACAGTTGTCTCGATTGCATTAATGGCCAGTCGAGATCTAATTCTGCTAAATGGAGCAATTGATGGTGACATACCTGAGAATAGCACATGGAGGACTCATAAATCAGAAACAATTATAGACTGCATCTATTTAGATAGGTCCCTATTTCCTGTCATATTTACTGAAGCTCCCAAACCCGGTCTACAGAAGTGCCTTTCTACGTTTCAGATTGAACTTGTGGCTAACAAGAGAAATTTTATGCAGGCGCCAGCTCATTCCTGATGGTCATTAAGCATGCAGATTTGGCCGTCTAGCAGTTTATCCCAGGAGGATAGCTCAGCGGCAACGTGCTCGCCTTGGAAACAAGAGGACAGGCAGCAACACAGGTTCGATCCCCAGGTCCGCGCTTAGAAACCTCTGGGTATTTAGCACAATGTAAATACACAACTAAGACATATATTCCTGTAACAGTGCGTCAATGCCCCAGGGCTGTGTGAGCGCTTTTAAAATGTAAATAAACAACAAATCAATATGAAACGTTTGCTGACTGTCCTAAGTTACTGGAGAAGAGAAATTATTATTTTAAAGATTTTAGACTACTCACACCAGACACACTGTGGCAACAACTATTTGACACAAAGCTATTAAGAGTGAGAATTGCAATTGAGACATTTTGCATGTCTCTAAACTTGCGTTAACCTGCAAGTTTCTTGTTGTAGGATGGTGTAATTGAGTGGTGTTTTCAAATGACTATTCTAACATTCATTGCTTTCAAAATGTTTAATCATGATGAATATTAATTTTATTGCAAATACTATCTTGTTTTATAGGCGCTTGCATTTCATCACATTGTCAAACTGTTAAAGATGTATGTTAACTATTGAAAGGTTGATTATGTGTTTCATTGTCAACCATAACCATAATTACACACACACAAAAATGTTAGAAAGTCACGTACTTAGAATGTTTAATTTCAACACGTGATAAGCACAATACAGCGAATTACAGCTTCGGCGTGCATTCCCAGAGGCTGCAAAAGGGCTCCTCCTAACAATATAACAAAGGGGTGACACCGTTTAAGTTAATGGACGCTAAAGGAAATGCATATACCATTCATTGCGAGAGGTGGGTGGCATGTACTCACCTGGTGCTGCCTGGAATCAGGACCTGGCGCTTCGTGAAGGGAAGTGTCTAGTTCCCCTCCGAGGAAGGGAGCATAGGAACGCTCCGCCTCCGCTGCCTCGCGTGGGTTCCAGCGTTCACCTCGTCATCCTTTCTGCACGGGCGGGAAGGTACGGCGTCCCAGGAGCGGGAGAGATGCCTCCGTTGCGTATGGTAGATTCTTATTTGGGGCTTGAATGTATGCTAAGTCTTAAAGTTTTCTCATGTTGATTGTTACTTTAATGCAGAGCGGCAATGGTGGGAAGGGGGTATTTCTGTGTATGTTGGGGGGTTTGTGATGTGCTTCAGGGGTGAGACTTTAAGTACAGGCGGATTCAGTTGTTTTGGGGGTTTTCTGGTGCATAGATGGGCGATGTGTTTTATGGCGTGGGGCTGGGCAGAGCGCGTTCCTGCCCTTCCCAATGAGACTCCCACTGTACCAGTGAACAGTGCAGTTATCCTCCCCGCTGGAAGGTGGGGTTGGAGAATCACGCAGGAAGGACCCCCGCCTTGGGGGTGGGAGTCGAGATTGGGGTTGGAGAATCACGCAGGAAGGACCCCCTCCTTGCCGTGTACGGGAAGGTTTTTATTTTTGTTGTGTAATTTATAAGGCGCTTATACATCTCGGAAGTGTTTCGAAGCGCCAGGTGTATTTAGGTGCCGGTGGATTTGTTTTTCCGGTTTTGATTTTGGTTTCGGCAACGGCGGCTCTTTGTGTGTCTTCTTGGCTGGTATTATCCCCATCAGCCCCCCCCCCCCCTCCTCCCTAAACAGAAGTGTTCTGTGGCCGTGCGGTGCACCCCGAGGGAATTTCAGGGCAGGTATGTTTTCCAATTCGTCGCATTATACGTTTATCTGCGCAGCACGGCGCTCACAGTTTCACTGTCTGTTAAAACAGCAAACGAGCACCTCCAGTTGGAAACTAAGCCCCATGTCGATCCCGTTTCTACCACAGCCGCATGCGTGCTTGCTTTTCTGCACTGCTGCACAGGTTCACGGGGCTTCCAGGGCTGTCGAGACCTCCTGCGCTGGGGATATGATATATATATGTGCTGCAACCAGAGGGGGGGGGGGGGGCGGTGGGGATTCAGCAGCACGGGGCTCTGGATGAAGGGGGGTGGGGGAGGATCGCTAAGACGGCTTGAAGTTTCCTTGGCATGATTTCTATTTTTATTAATTTGCATTTATAAAGCGCACTTGCAGCCGCATCGTGGCGCTGTTATAAGAGGTTGATATATGCTTGGCTATAAATATTATGGCATTGCTACTGGTTACATGAGGCGTAGCAGAACCGGTTACAAGGAAGGCATATTAAGTGCATGACAGTTAGTTGGATAATGGCATTGCTACTGGTTGCATGAGGCGTAGCAGAACCGGTTACATGAAGGCATATTAAGTGCATGACAGTTAGTTGGATAATGGCATTGCTACTGGTTACATGAGGCGAAGCAGAACCGGTTACAAGGAAGGCATATTAAGTGCATGACAGTTAGTTGGATAATGGCATTGCTACTGGCTACTTGAGGCGTAGCAGAACCGGTTACATGAAGGCATATTAAGTGCATGACAGTTAGTTGGATAATGGCATTGCTACTGGTTACTTGAGGCGTAGCAGAACCGGTTACATGAAGGCATATTAAGTGCATGACAGTTAGTTGGATAATGGCATTGCTACTGGTTACTTGAGGCGTAGCAGAACCGGTTACATGAAGGCATATTAAGTGCATGACAGTTAGTTGGATAATGGCATTGCTACTGGTTGCATGAGGCGTAGCAGAACCGGTTACATGAAGGCATATTAAGTGCATGACAGTTAGTTGGATAATGGCATTGCTACTGGTTACTTGAGGCGTAGCAGAACCGGTTACATGAAGGCATATTAAGTGCATGACCATTAGTTGGATAATGGCATTGCTAGTGGTTACATGAGGCGTAGCAGGACCGGTTACAAGGAAGGCATATTAAGTGCATGAGAGTTAGTTGGATAATGGCATTGCTACTGGTTGCATGAGGCGTAGCAGAACCGGTTACAAGGAAGGCATATTAAGTGCATGACAGTTATTTGGATAATGCCATTGTTACTGGTTACATGAGGCGTAGCAGAACCGGTTACATGAAGGCATATTAAGTGCATGACAGTTAGTTGGATAATGGCATTGCTTCTGGTTGCATGAGGCGTAGCAGAACCGGTTACATGAAGGCATATTAAGTGCATGACAGTTAGTTGGATAATGGCATTGCTACTGGTTACATGAGGTGAAGCATAACCGGTTACATGAAGGCATATTAAGTGCATGACAGTTAGTTGGATAATGGCATTGCTTCTGGTTGCATGAGGCGTAGCAGAACCGGTTACAAGGAAGGCATATTAAGTGCATGACAGTTAGTTGGATAATGGCATTGCTACTGGTTGCATGAGGCGTAGCAGAACCGGTTACATGAAGGCATATTAAGTGCATGACAGTTAGTTGGATAATGGCATTGCTACTGGTTACATGAGGCGAAGCATAACCGGTTACATGAAGGCATATTAAGTGCATGACAGTTAGTTGGATAATGGCATTGCTACTGGTTACATGAGGTGAAGCATAACCGGTTACATGAAGGCATATTAAGTGCATGACAGTTAGTTGGATAATGGCATTGCTACTGGTTACATGAGGCGTAGCAGAACCGGTTACAAGGAAGGCGTATTAAGTGCATGACAGTTAGTTGGATAATGGCATTGCTACTGGTTACATGAGGCGTAGCAGAACCGGTTACATGAAAGCATATTAAGTGCATGACAGTTAGTTGGATAATGGCATTGCTACTGGTTACATGAGGCGTAGCAGAACCGGTTACATGAAGGCATATTAAGTGCATGACCATTAGTTGGATAATGGCATTGCTAGTGGTTACATGAGGCGTAGCAGGACCGGTTACAAGGAAGGCATATTAAGTGCATGAGAGTTAGTTGGATAATGGCATTGCTACTGGTTGCATGAGGCGTAGCAGAACCGGTTACATGAAGGCATATTAAGTGCATGACCATTAGTTGGATAATGGCATTGCTAGTGGTTACATGAGGCGTAGCAGGACCGGTTACAAGGAAGGCATATTAAGTGCATGAGAGTTAGTTGGATAATGGCATTGCTACTGGTTGCATGAGGCGTAGCAGAACCGGTTACAAGGAAGGCATATTAAGTGCATGACAGTTATTTGGATAATGCCATTGTTACTGGTTACATGAGGCGTAGCAGGACCGGTTACAAGGAAGGCATATTAAGTGCATGAGAGTTAGTTGGATAATGGCATTGCTACTGGTTGCATGAGGCGTAGCAGAACCGGTTACAAGGAAGGCATATTAAGTGCATGACAGTTATTTGGATAATGCCATTGTTACTGGTTACATGAGGCGTAGCAGAACCGGTTACATGAAGGCATATTAAGTGCATGACAGTTAGTTGGATAATGGCATTGCTACTGGTTGCATGAGGCGTAGCAGAACCGGTTATATGAAGGCATATTAAGTGCATGACCATTAGTTGGATAATGGCATTGCTAGTGGTTACATGAGGCGTAGCAGAACCGGTTACATGAAGGCATATTAAGTGCATGACAGTTAGTTGGATAATGGCATTGCTACTGGTTGCATGAGGCGTAGCAGAACCGGTTACATGAAGGCATATTAAGTGCATGACAGTTAGTTGGATAATGGCATTGCTACTGGTTGCATGAGGCGTAGCAGAACCGGTTACATGAAGGCATATTAAGTGCATGACCATTAGTTGGATAATGGCATTGCTAGTGGTTACATGAGGCGTAGCAGGACCGGTTACAAGGAAGGCATATTAAGTGCATGAGAGTTAGTTGGATAATGGCATTGCTACTGGTTGCATGAGGCGTAGCAGAACCGGTTACAAGGAAGGCATATTAAGTGCATGACAGTTATTTGGATAATGCCATTGTTACTGGTTACATGAGGCGTAGCAGAACCGGTTACATGAAGGCATATTAAGTGCATGACAGTTAGTTGGATAATGGCATTGCTACTGGTTGCATGAGGCGTAGCAGAACCGGTTACATGAAGGCATATTAAGTGCATGACAGTTAGTTGGATAATGGCATTGCTACTGGTTGCATGAGGCGTAGCAGAACCGGTTACAAGGAAGGCATATTAAGTGCATGACAGTTAGTTGGATAATGGCATTGCTACTGGTTACATGAGGCGAAGCAGAACCGGTTACAAGGAAGGCATATTAAGTGCATGACAGTTAGTTGGATAATGGCATTGCTACTGGTTACATGAGGCGAAGCAGAACCGGTTACAAGGAAGGCATATTAAGTGCATGACAGTTAGTTGGATAATGGCATTGCTACTGGTTACATGAGGCGAAGCAGAACCGGTTACAAGGAAGGCATATTAAGTGCATGACAGTTAGTTGGATAATGGCATTGCTACTGGTTGCATGAGGCGAAGCATAACCGGTTACATGAAGGCATATTAAGTGCATGACAGTTAGTTGGATAATGGCATTGCTACTGGCTACATGAGGCGTAGCAGAACTGGTTACATGAAGGCATATTAAGTGCATGACAGTTAGTTGGATAATGGCATTGCTACTGGTTACATGAGGTGAAGCATAACCGGTTACATGAAGGCATATTAAGTGCATGACAGTTAGTTGGATAATGGCATTGCTACTGGTTATATGAGGCGTAGCAGAACCGGTTACAAGGGAAGGCGTATTAAGTGCATGACAGTTAGTTGGATAATGGCATTGCTACTGGTTACATGAGGCGTAGCAGAACCGGTTACATGAAGGCATATTAAGTGCATGACAGTTAGTTGGATAATGGCATTGCTACTGGTTACATGAGGCGAAGCAGAACCGGTTACAAGGAAGGCATATTAAGTGCATGACAGTTAGTTGGATAATGGCATTGCTACTGGCTACATGAGGCGTAGCAGAACTGGTTACATGAAGGCATATTAAGTGCATGACAGTTAGTTGGATAATGGCATTGCTACTGGTTACATGAGGTGAAGCATAACCGGTTACATGAAGGCATATTAAGTGCATGACAGTTAGTTGGATAATGGCATTGCTACTGGTTACATGAGGCGTAGCAGAACCAGTTACAAGGAAGGCGTATTAAGTGCATGACAGTTAGTTGGATAATGGCATTGCTACTGGTTACATGAGGCGTAGCAGAACCGGTTACATGAAAGCATATTAAGTGCATGACAGTTAGTTGGATAATGGCATTGCTACTGGTTGCATGAGGCGTAGCAGAACCGGTTACATGAAGGCATATTAAGTGCATGACAGTTAGTTGGATAATGGCATTGCTACTGGTTGCATGAGGCGTAGCAGAACCGGTTATATGAAGGCATATTAAGTGCATGACCATTAGTTGGATAATGGCATTGCTAGTGGTTACATGAGGCGTAGCAGGACCGGTTACAAGGAAGGCATATTAAGTGCATGAGAGTTAGTTGGATAATGGCATTGCTACTGGTTGCATGAGGCGTAGCAGAACCGGTTACAAGGAAGGCATATTAAGTGCATGACAGTTAGTTGGATAATGGCATTGCTACTGGTTGCATGAGGCGTAGCGAACCGGTTACATGATTAAGTGCATGACAGTTAGTTGGATAATGGCATTGCTACTGGTTACATGTGGCGTAGCAGAACCGGTTACATGAAGGCATATTAAGTGCATGACAGTTAGTTGGATAATGGCATTGCTTCTGGTTGCATGAGGCGTAGCAGGACCGGTTACAAGGAAGGCATATTAAGTGCATGACAGTTAGTTGGATAATGGCATTGCTATTGGTTACTCGTAGCAGGACCGGTTACAAGGAAGGCATATTAAGTGCATGAAAGTTAGTTGGATAATGGCATTGCTATTGATTACTTGAGGCATAGCAGGACCGGTTACAAGGAAGGCATATTAAGTGCATGACAGTTAGTTGGATAATGGCATTGCTACTGGTTGCATGAGACGTAGCAGAACCGGTTACAAGGAAGGCATATTAAGTGCATGACAGTTTATTTGGTTAGGGGCAGTGTTGCATGCAGGACAATTCAACGTGTTAGAGCCCTGTGGGTAGATACTGGGGAGCTTTAGATGAACAGTCGAGTTTTGATTTCTTTGCGGAAGGCTATGTGGGATGAGATCCCTCTGAGGTTGGGTGGGAGGGAGTTCCACTGGGTTGCAGCGATGAAAACGAAGCTGGAGCCTCCTGTGCCTGCTTTTGTGACCGTGGCCGCTGAGAGAAGGTTGGTGTATGGTGTTCTGGTTGGTCTTTTGTGTGTGGTCTGGTGAATCTCTGCGACAGGTATTGTGGTGCTGCAAGGTGGATACATTTGTGGGTGAGGGACAGTGTTTTGAATAAAATGCGTTCTTTGACGGGTAACCAATGGGCTTGTATCCTGGTGGCTGAGATGTGTTCCCTTCTGGGGATACCAAAAGCACAGATTGCATTATTTTGTACAATTTGTAGTTTTTCAATGTTCTTAGTGGAGGTCCCGACCAGAAGGGCGTTACAGTAATCGTGTCGGGCCCCAATTATAGCTCTGGCTATTGTCAGGCATTTTTTTTTTTGTAAGGGAAGGTCTAGCTGCTGTGAGGAGTTTGGAGTGGTAGGCCGCTGATGAGGCAATGGCGTTAACTTGCCTTGTCATAGAGATGTTGGAGTCTAGGTAGACTCCCAAGGTTTTTACATCATTGGAGACTGGAATTGGCATGTTGTCTATGGTAAAGACATTGTATTGGTTGCCTAGTGTTTTTAGTGTTTCAGGTGAGCGATTAGTAATAGTTCCGTCTTGTCTCCATTTAGACAGAGCCAGTTCTGAGCCATCCATGTTTGGATCGTGGAGTAGACAGCATTCAGGGTTTTAGAGTCTGTCTCGTAGTCACCCAAGAGTGCTAGGAGGATCTGTGTATCATCGGCGTAGTTTGTATATGTGATGCCTAATGCGTCGAGGATGATGAACAGTGGCCTGGTAAAAATGTTATATAGGGGTTGGCGAGATGCACGAGCACTGGGGAAGGCCACATTGAATGGTGCTGGGATGTGCATTAGCTAGGTCTGAGAAAACTCTCATGGCTCTGCCTTGGAGGAATGATGTGATCCATGCTGTAGCATTGGGTGAGAGATGGGCGGACGTTAAGAGGTGTTGGCACAGGTTTTGTGGTCGACGAGATCAAAGGCTGCCGAGAGGTCGAGGATGAGTAGTAGGGCTGGTTTGCCAGCATCTCTGAAATCGTCCATTTAGTTCTTGAGATCTAGTAAAGCTGAAACCTGGACGAAAACGAGACTGGCGGAGACCAAGAAGGTTATTGGCTTAAAGGAACTGTTGGACTTGCATGTATGCAGCTTTATCTAGAATCTTTAAGAGAAAGGGAACAGTGGTGATGGGCCTGTAGTTACCTGGTGCTGTTGGTTCTAGAGTGGGTTTCTTTAGGAGAGGGTGGACCTAGGCTTCCTTCAGGGAGGCAGGGACAATACCCGTTGAAAAGGAGGCGTTAATAAAGGCAGTGAGGAATAGTGCAAGGGTGGAGGCACATTCTTTAATGATGGTAGCTGGACAGATGTCGCCTTTGCATTTTGATGGAGTTCATGACTTCCTCTTCGTTGACTTTTTTTTTTAAAGGAGAATTGGGGTGAGTTTTCAGGCAGGTCAAAAGGGATGTGAGGCGCTTGGTGGTTAAGCGCTTGTTGGGTGGCTTGGATTTTACTGTGCAATGTGTCAACTTTCTTAAGCATGGCATCATGGATGCTGTTGCACCAAGCCTCATCTTTTGTGATGGGTAGGGGGTGGGGGCATAGATGTTTCTAGCTTCATGAAATGGAGAAGATCTCCTTGGTGTTGGAGTTGGCTGAGTGAATCTGGCATTGAATGAGGTGGCTTTGCCTTTGATGATGGCTAACTTGTATTCTTTTGCTATTTTGTTGAATTCACGTTTAGTGGAGTCACAAGGGTTGACCTTCCAAGTGGAGAGTGCTTCCCTTTTTCTGGTGAGAAGTTCGAGGAGATCGGGGGTGAACCATGCATTAGAGTGCTTGGTGCGTTTGGCTTTTCTTAGAGTGAGAGGGCAGGGAGATGGTGTCAATGGCTTGTGGGATGATGGAATTAAATGTTTGAACTAGGGATTCAGGGTCTTTGGGGAAGGGTGGCCTGAGGGCAGGAACTGTGAGGTGGGGCAAGAGTCTATCTTTAGTAAGTTGGCAGACACTCCTAGTAAGAGATGGTGGGAGAGTAGTCGTAGGTTGGTGGTCGGACTTAGGCGTGGTAATGTCCAAGAGGATTGCGTGGTAGTGTGTCTGTGGCAGGGGTTTGTTTGCCTTGATGGTGATGGGTCAGGTGGGCTATCCAATCGAGTGTACGGCCCTTGATGTGGGTGGGGTCTGAGATAGCTTGTTTGAACCCAAGGTTTCCTAATGATCTGTCTAGAGAGTTGGCTGAGGGGTCTTTCTGGTCATTTAGGCCCAATTTGAAGTCTCCTAGGAGGATGGCCTTGGAAAATCTTTTTAGGTCTTCTGCGAGAAGGTGAATAAAGGTGGCTTGGAAGACTTTTGCGGGTCCAGGGGGGGGTAGACTATGTGTAGAGTGATGCTCCAGCTTGGGGAGGGGTTGAGTTTGAGGAGTAGGTGGTCACTGTTGTTTTCAGTTGTCCTATCCACTTTTCTGATAGGAATAGAATATTTTGCTATATAGGCAACTCCGCCGCCTTTGGAGTGAAGGCGATCCTGCCTAAAAATTGTGTAGCCAGGAGGGAGGGCAAGTAATAATGCTGGACCGGACACTTTGTGGAGCCGTGTTTTACTAATTGCCAAGAGATCTTGAATGTCAAGGGCGTGGGCTGGGAGTGAACGGGCAATGATGAGCGCACACCTGAGTAGTAGGGGAGTTGATTTGTTTGGGGGTGTTGTGTGGGATTTAGGACTAGCTGTGGTGGTCGTAGGGGCAGAAGTGTCTGTAGATTTGTTGACCATACGATCTACCGAGTAAATAGGCTGTGTGGTTGCCTATAAGTGCACGTGTT